>NC_058376.1:42250416-42565000 GCF_018350175.1 Felis catus
ATCTGTATTCTGAAAGGACTGCATGAATAACACATTTATAACAACATCTTAAAAAGCCATTGCTTTCCTTTAAAAATAAAAAATAATAAATTTATAAAGCTTCTGTAATTGATGTCTGCAAACAAAACTAAGATATAAACAGTGTTGTCATTCAGATACATTGTTTCATATCCCTCTAAAAATATTGATTTCATTGGTTTTATGGGCTCTGCAGCTGACGGTTTTAAAGGGTTTGTATACTCTGCTGTTGGAGCAGACAGTAAATGCCATTTGCAAGTTTTCACGCCCAAAATAAATTTGCGTGAGACATGGCTATGAGACTCTTTTGAAAATTAACCTTAGGAAAGACAAATTTAAATTCTCCCCAAAAATCTTAACAAAATACAGGTCTTAGGTAGATAGAGTTCTATTGTGGTTAATGGAGTGAAATAGTGCTAAGAGTTTGATCTGTAAGATTCAGGCTATCGGAGTTTACATCCCACTCCGCTACATTCAAGTGAAATAATCCTGAAGTATTTCAAAATCTGCATTAGTTTTCCCTTAAGTAAAATGAAGGGAAGCAGGACCACTGCTTTTATTGTATTCTTGTGAGTAATAAATGATACATGTAAAAAGCAGTTAAAAGCGTGCATAGCAGAGCAGGAACATGAATAAATGTCAGCTATTTATTTTTGAACAAATATTTATGGAGTGATTACTGTGCTCTGTACATTGTTCTGGTTGCCTGAGAGATAGTAGTGAACACAAACGATTAGATTAGAATAGCTTCCTTCGTGAAGATTACATCCCAATGGGAAGATCGACAATTAACATACGTTAAATGTATGCTCTGTTTGTGAAAAGTACTATCTGGGGAGAGACAAGACATCTCAGAGCCGAGGAAGCAATTTTAGGCAGGATGGCTAGGGAAATGTCACTGGAAAGGTGGTATAGGTGAGAAAAGACTTGAGGGTGATGAGAAAGCAAGCCATGAAGACTTTTCAGGGTGAAAAGTTTTCTAGGCTAGGGAAACAAGTGTGAAGGCCCTATGGGAGAAGTGCATTTGATCTGTTAGAGGAATAAGAAAGAGATCAGTGTGCCTAGAAGAGAGGGAGCAAGGTGGTGTATGATATAAGAGGTCAGACAGGTGAGCTGCAGGTGGGGAACAGCAGGCGGCGTGGGGTGCAGATCACACAGGCATTGAGGGGACTATTCCATAGCTGATGCTCTCAGTGACATGGAAACAGGGAGGAACGGGGACATTGAGTTATCACTGATCTGTGATAACTGTTCCTCCAGTTGACAGGCAATGAATATTCAAGAGAATATTCAGCATATTCCCAGTATGAGATTCCTACAGCACAACAAGTCAGTGTCCCTCCTGTTTCTCACACGAGCTAAATCATCAGGGAAGCAAAGAGGTCAGTCAGCCAAGGGCTTGTGTTGCTTTCATTACAAGCCTGGAGAGCACTGAAACTTCCCAAGGAGAGAGAATTGTCTCTGGCTGCAGCTTCCACTCTCTTGAAGCCAGCTGTACACCAGCTACTCTCCATGCTCCATAAGGCACCAGCTTAGAGAATTCCACTTCCCCCTAAAGACCAGTCAGAACCGCTAGGAAAGACAAGCACTTCAAAGTAACACAGAAGTCTGGTGAATGTTCACATCACTTCAGAAAGCATTTCCCTGCTCACAGATAAGGGGAAAGCTGCATGATTCTGAAAGTTTGCAGAATTACAGCATTGCCCCCACCTGCTTTTCTGTTTCGCCTAGAAACTTACGTCAATCGAGAGGCATGTTTCTTGCACAGTTGAACACAAATAACAACTGGCTGGGAAAATAAAACAACAGTAATCTCTGCCATTGTGATTTGGGGGCTTGAGCATGCATGTGAAACAGATGTGATACCAACGACTATGACCTCTGGGTCTTGAAAACCTTAACAGTGCTTTTGACTGTCCATAATGTGACTGGCACGACTTAACGCCAAACTATTTTCTCAATATAAGAGAACACATTTCTCTCTACCCTTTACCTTTACTATGAATGAAGATTTCCCTTGTCCAGAATGAGACTACTCTAAACTGCGATTCAATGTGTGGAGTTGCCTCTGAGAATATTCATTCCCTCAATGAGAAGGGAGATTAACTGGACCTGGTGGAGATTCTCTCTGGTTAGGGGCTAGCACCACAGGAATCCAGCTGGCCCCTTTTGTTCCACAGAATAAACAGAGCTTATTTCATTTAATCTCAGATCATATAACGTAAGCAATTATATACATAGATTCCCTTTCCAAAGACATTCAGTAATGCTACTTGTGGGCTGCCATTTTCTTGGAACATGCCTACTGAAACCAATCCACTAAGAATACACAACTGCTTTTAAGTTAGTGTGTGTGTGAATCATCATTCACGTGAAAATTCAATATCCCCAAAATGAAGAAACAACTGGCATTAAACAATTTCTACTCTTATTAGTTAAATCAATGTCATAAGCAAAAGAGTTTTCTTTTAAAAATTATCTGTTCTCTATCTTTGGAATCTTCCTGCCAAATCTCCTTCCCACACTTATCGCCCCAAATAAATCTTACACAGCCCACACTCTCCTACATCTAAATTATTTGGGTTTGCCTGACAGGCACATGAAATGTTAATCAAAATAAATAGTCATCTCTTCCTTCTGAATAGAGTGACAGCTGGTATTTTTCTTTCCTCACCACCTCCTCAAAAGACCTCTCCTTCACCAATCAAACCTACTCTTTTTTTTTAATCCTTCCCATCAATGATCAGTGGCTTTCATCATTTCTGTTAATTTGGATTATTCAAAGACAAAAATGTATGTCATTTTAATATCATTATTTTAATTCAGGGACAATTCCATGTGACCTAATATAACAATACATTGACAGGCAACATTAAGAACAATAGGATGTAACTGTCTGAAAACATACAGCCAATTAACAAAGAAGTTTTATGCCCCCTTCTTGAGTGTCACCTCATCCCTGGCTCTATCTATATACTCATTCTGCCCCTCCAAGTCTCCTAATTACCACATCCCAAAGTTCTACTCTACCTATCAACAGTTATAACCCGCAACCCATCCATCTCCCTATTCTACTCATGACCCTATCCCTCATTCTCTTCTATCTGGTCAAAATGGTTACTTCCATTGGGCTAAACTCTCCACTTTTGTGTTGAATGTGCACATCATAGGCAGAATAATCATTAATACGCCATTTTTTTAAATTTTTTAATTTTTATTTATTATTGAGAGACAGAACATGAGCAGGGGTGGGTAGAGAGAGGGGGAGACACAGAATCTGAAGTAGGCTCCAGGCTCTGAGCTGTCAGCACAGAGCCCGACACGGGGCTCGAATTCACGATCTGTGAGATCATGACCTGAGCCAAAGTCAGTTGCCTAGCCAACTGAGCCACCCAGGTGCCCCAATTAATATGCCATTTTTAAATGGAGTTACTTTGTTTCATCTTACGAAATCTTAAATTCATAATTACAACTTTGTCAATCACTTAACTCAGACTCCTAATTTTATTTTTATTTTTATGTACATGCCTTTTTCTGGACATCCATGTATGAGTTCAATTAGCCAAATTCCTCAGCTCATGACATAGTCTATTTGTCCATGAAAGCTCTTCACATGTATAATTTTATTCTTCCCTTCATTCCTGATATCACTCCCACCCCCTCTTTTTCCCCTGGGTTCTCACTATAGTACACATCATTAAATATCTGTTTATATTTGAAAACACAATAAAATTCTGTAGAATTTAAATAGACATAAAGCTACAGGCTTATGTTCTTTTTTTTATTTTTTTATTCCACACTGTACATTATAGAAATGTTACTATAAATGTATCTCATTCATTGCTTTTAGCAGTGGAATAGCTCATATATCATTGTGTTTTACGTATTTATTCCCCTGATGACAGACCAGTAGGTGTTCTCCATCTGTCTAGTTTAATAAATATGTGTATAGTTATTACTCATATAAGACAATTTGAGAAAGAATATTTACAAATGGACTATTTTTTTTAAGGTATGGATAGGATTAAGGGAACCACAGGGGTTGGTTTAGTAGCCCAGGGCTAAAAGCCTAGAGTTCTACAATCCCTAAGCTTAAAGCCTTGGATGTGTAGTGGGTGGTTGCTAAAACCTGAGAAAAGACAATTATGTTGAAGTCTACCTCCTGAGAGGAGCAGTAACCTTGAGTGGAGGAACACAGCTCAAACTGCTGTCTCACGTCTCTGAGGCTCTCTTCATTTTTCTTTATTCTTTTTTCTTTCTGTTCCTCAGACTAGATCATCTCCATTGACCTACCTTGAAGGTTGCCACTTCTTTCCTCTGCCAGCTCAAATCTGCCATTGAGCCCTCTAGTGAGATTTTTCATTTCAGTTATTACAGATTTCAACTTGAGAATTTCTACTTTTGTTAAACAATTTCTATCTCTTTATTGATATTCTCTATTTGGTGAGACATCGTTTTCATGTTTTCCTTTAGCTCTTTAGACAAGGTTTTCTTTAGTTCTATGAACATATTAAAGATAGCTGATACAGAGTTTCTTCTGGTAACACCAATGTCTGGATTCCTTCAAAGACAGTTTTTATTCTACTGCCTGCTTTTTCATCCAGCATATGGGCCTTACTTTCTTGTTTCTGCAAGTCTTGTAATATCTTTTATTGAAATCTAGACATTTTAAATAATGTAACATTGTGGGGCACCTGGGTGGCTCAGTCAGTTAAACGTCTGACTCTTGGTTTTGGCTCAGCTCATGATCTCACAGTTTATGAGTTCAAATCCCACACTGGGCTCTGAGCTGACAGTGTAGAGCCTATTTGGGATTCTCTCTCTCTCCCTCTCTCCTTGCCCCTCCCCTGCTTGTGCTATCTCTCTCTAAATTCATTCATTCATTCATTCATTTCAAAAATCTTAAATAATGCAATGTCGTAATTCAGATCCTACCCACCCCCAGTGTGGTGTAGTTGCTGTTGTTATTGCTGGGGTTATTTGTTCATTTATTGACCTACTTGACCAAATTTTGTAAATTATGCACTTTGTGTCACAAGTAGCCACTTGTCTCTGCCGGATTATTTTAATGGTCAGCTAGTGATTAAACAGAGATTTCCTTAAATGCCTTAAAGCATTTTACCAAGGGGCTATGTTTGTACGATGTGGCACACCTTCAGTGATCCACCTGGCTGTCAACATTCTCCTTCGGTCTTTACTTTCTGCTTGCACAGAGCTCCACGGTTCACTGAAGATGAGAGATCAAAGGCCTCTCAGGTCTCTCCTGGACTCATGTGTGGAGCCTTATAGACTCCCAAGGTTATCTCAAAGCTCACCGAAGCCCTTTCTGGCCCTCTCAGTACCCAGCATTTCCTTTTTAAGCTTTTTGGTCAGCTTTGTGCTGATCCCAACTGTTAATTGCCACTTCAGGCAGCTTCTAAGTTAATTAAACCTTTGTCCCTCAACTCTGTCCAGATTTTATAAATAGTTTCTCTATCCAAGGTCCATTGAATTAAATTTTACATGTGCTTAAATGTGCTTGATTTTTGACTGACAATTTATTTATGCTTTACAGATCTTGGTTAAAAACTCCCAACCCCACCCAAATGCAAAATTAGTTTCCAAATATTTCTGTTAACTGGCTTTATTCCATTTATTGTTTTATGTAATGTCTTAATCCTTTTAACATTCATAATTAGAGATAGATGTCTGTGTTACTTTCCTGTTGCTGTTATAAGCAACTATCACTAACTTAAAGACTTAAAATAATACAAACTTATGCTCCTACTGGTTTGAAGAACAGAAATCTGAAATGGATTTCACTGGGTCAAGATCAAGGTTCCAGTGAAGCTGTGCTCCTCCTGGAAGCTTTAGAGAATTCAGTGCCTTGCCTTTTCAGTTTCTAGAGCTGCATTTCTTACATTCTTTAGTTTATGGTCCCTTCCGCCATTGTCAAAGCCAGTAACACAGCATCTTCAAATTTCTCTGCTTCCATCTTCACACTGTCTTTTCTTTTTTTTTTTTTTTTTAATTTTTTTTTCAACGTTTATTTATTTTTGGGACAGAGAGAGACAGAGCATGAACGGGGGAGGGGCAGAGAGAGAGGGAGACACAGAATCGGAAACAGGCTCCAGGCTCTGAGCCATCAGCTCAGAGCCTGACGCGGGGCTCGAACCCACGGACCGTGAGATCGTGACCTGGCTGAAGTTGGACGCTTAGCCGACTGCGCCACCCAGGCGCCCCCACACTGTCTTTTCTTTTATAAGGACCCTTCCGATTACATCAGGCCCATTGGATAATCCAAATTAATCTCCTCATCTTTAACTCCTGAAGATAAGCAAAGTTTCCTTTGAACCCTTTTATAAGGTAATATTCACAGGTTCTGTAGATTAGGACTCTGAGTGGGCCATTATTCAGCACACCAATGTATCCTGCCTTATTTTACTCTATATGTGAGCCAGTTCTCTTAATGCCCTCTATTAATCTTTCCCCTCACTGGTTTATACAGCCAATTTCATCAAAAACAACATCTCTCATAATACATAGCTTTATTTTTGAGTAATCTAGTCTAATGACTCTCAACTAGAAGCAATTTCACTTCCTGGAGGGTATTTGGAAATATCCGAAGAACATTTTGCCTGTCAAAACCAGGGCAGGCTGGGTGGGGAGCCAGGGAGTCCTACTGGAATCTGGTGAGTAGAGGCCTAAACATCTTACAATACACAGAACAGCCCCACCCCCACCCCACCAACAATTTGGCTTAAAATATAAATAAGCCTGAAGTTGAGGACCTCTGTTTTATTCTGTTCCAATCGTCTGTATGCTTGTGGTTGCCTCAGTACCAAAGTATTTTTATTACTGTGTATTCATATAGTATATCTTCATATCAATTAGGATGTAGGCTTCCTCTGTTTAAGAAAACAAATAGGTTTTAACAGATAAATATTATAATAAGTTGTTTGGTCCCTCAAAATAACCTGCTAGAAATTTAGTTGGAATTACATATTGATTTTTTTAGATTGAAATTAGAAGAATAAACATCTTTACAGTGTTAATGATGAGAGACAACTCTGGATGGCCCTGGAGACTCCCTGTGTGCCCTCTGTCACTAGCTTATCAGAGAACTGGCTCAGCCTTTGGCTGATGTCAGTATCCTTGGCGTGCAAGGCTGTTCCCACAACTCTTGTCCGCAGATCTCCGTCTTTCATATGCATAGTCCTCAGGGTTGCTCCTTGGCTAGAAAATCCTTTGCTATAGTTCTTGTTATTTAGAAAAGCTAGGTGTTCTCTACCCTTGTTAGGATAGATTATGGATATGTAATGAGGTTTAGGGAAGGAGTTTGTTCTTGTTCTTGGAGTGCACCCAGTTGTACATCCAACCTATCGGCCAAGGCAGGCCTCTATGGGATCATTGGCCACTCTGTTCACAAACCGTCTATAAACTCTACCTCGGCTGTAGAATCCTGAGGGGTTTGTGCAAGTTCTGCACTACTCTGCTGCAAGTATTCCTTCCATAAACTTTATATTGCACTTGTACCACATGGCTTTAGTAGTGTACGTCCACAACCCCTGTGCATAAACTGTTAAGTCATTCTCTCCATGGGCAAGTTGCATTTTATTTTTTTATTTCAAATATTCCTGTGTGTCTTTTAAAAGAGTGGATTTTTTTTATAAAGTTCTTGTTCTTTTCATTAAGTAAAGTCTTAGGTCTTTTATATACTTTTATTGCTATTATAACTTTATTATATTTTTTAGTTAGTTTTGCCAGCGTAGAGGACTTCTTAGCTTATATGGGTTGATATTGTATTCATTTTTATTGCATTTTATATCATTATTGTATATCATTTTGTTGCATTTTATATCCTAATGTAAAACGACTACATTAGGAAAATTTTTGTTTTGTAAGTAAATGATCGTAACATCTCTAATAACAGTTTGCTTATCTACCTACCAGAGATATGTACTGTACTTTTTCATGTGCTTTGTGTCCTATTGCATTAACCGCAGACTTTGGAATCCAGTACTACTTTGATAGCAGCAGTGATGATAGGTATCTTTCTTTTATTCTCCCCACCCATCTTAATGATAATATGTTGATTGTTTCTTAGGTATAATTTATGTAGACTTATAACACAAAGGAAACACTATTACAGCTTTTGTCACCCTAAGGGAAAAGCAACAAACTAGTTACTATATACTTGATAAAACAGAATAAAGGACCAGACAGAACAAGTATCTAAAATAAACATATGAATTTTAATCAGGGAAATAAGGGAGAATCTGGAAAATATAAATCAAGAACAAAAAGTCTTAAAGAAGAACCCACTGGAAGTATTCACTATAAAATATAATATAGGAGAAATAAATAATTTGAAAAGCAAGTTAAATATGAAAATGGGTATACCTGAAGAATAAATCAATATGCTAACACTTTATTAGGAATGCCTTTATAAGCTATCAATATAAGATAAAAAATGGAAAAATACAAATGGAGAAGTAAGAGATAAAAAGGATAAGAGTACAAATGACAACATCTTTTTTGATAGAGTCCAAATAGAATAGGAAAAATTTTAAAAATAAATTAATGAATAAATTGATTAGGAAAATATACCCCAAGTAAAACATTTAACAAAATTCCTGAAGTTAAAAAAGATATTGAAAGGGCTTACCAAAAGCCAAACTATATAGAAAGCTTGAAAAGAACAAGAACAAGAAGAAGAAGAAGAAGCAGAAGAGGAGGAAGAAGAAAACTACGTATATTATGGTGCAATTTAAAGACATTTGAACTAGTCAAGGGAATCAGTCAGGGAAGCAAAACCATTGTAAGTATTCTGAAGAAAGTAATTTATTATAAAATTAGGCAATAAGCCATTGTGGAAGGATCCTGGAAAATAAGGTCCAAAGAAAGGAGGTGAAGAATCAGAGAACGGTCACTAGTAAGCCCAGACATGAATGAATGCCTCAAAGCTGGAAGAAAAATCTGGAATTTATGCAGGTCCAGCTGCTGGAGAGTGACTGCAAAGTGAGATGGTGTATGAGTCTATGAAAGGTTGTTGATTCTTTATGCCTACCCTTCTGTGAATTCACTGCCAAAGTTCTCGTGATGGGCCTGCGATCACTGTAGGCCAGCTGGGCAGCGTTTGGAAAAGAGAGTTGGATATAGAACATAACCTAAGATGGATTTATTATCTTTCAATAAAAAGTTATCCCAAATTACAATTTTACAAGTGTAAAACTCCCATTTAAAATGAAGTAATGACTAAAGACAGTATGCAGATAATGAACGTCACTTGAGTCATTCATATTTCTCCAAGTGACAACCTAATGAATGGTAAAGGTCTGAATTACCAGTGTCTTTGAAAACGTATATGTTTTTTTAAGTTAATAATATTTTTTCCTTCTCTTTTCCTCCAATATCCCATTTTAGACAGAGACCTCTAGAAACAGATTTGGAGGTACAGTTATATACATAAGATTTATATAGAAACACTCTTGGGGAATCTGCCTATAAGGAAGTGAAGAAAGCACATTAGGAAGAGGGAGAAGCTGACTGACAATGTGGTTGCAACCAGGATATCAGCTGATCTCACATGGGACTAGAGTGAGAGTTGTCTCCAATCAAAGCTACATGGCCGGGGCTTTGTATGCTTTCTTCAGCCAATTTTTAGCTGAGAATCATTCTCTGGGTGGGAGTACGACACTAGAGAGAGCTGTTCTCAGCAGCCCAGTGAAATTCCCATAAAAGATACATCCATGAACCATCAGCAGTAGATATTTCTAGCAACAGAGGAATGATTGCTTTGACTCGGAAGAGTATCCACTCTAGTCCATTCCTCGGGTCACTAACAGCACTTGCTTCTGTGAGGAATTTTGCCCCATTTGGGGTACTACTTTAAGATCTGTTGTTGTAGTTGATCTTGAGCCCATAACTGATACTTAATCATCCCCCTTCTCTATCTGTGCTAAAGGCTTCTTCCTTCAGCTAACACCTCCCCTGGTCTGGGTAGAATTTTTGGTGGGATGACCCTCCTCCCTGAGGAGTCTGAGCCCCTAGTTAACATGCCCATCTCAGATGATGGCCACTCTAGCAGTGAGAATCCTACACTGGTAATCTACAGAATGTGGAAAGCCCCTGGCATCCTGTGATAGTACAATGGTTACAAATTTCACTGGTGGTAAATTTGGATGCATACTGGTAGAGGGGTCCCACTGGTTGTTATATCTAATACTAGAAAGAAACTAGGGAAATTATAAAAATAAGGCCTTAGAATTATGTGGATACTCCTGAATCGTGTTGATTTGTTATAGAGAGATAATGAAAGCTCTCTATGATTAATCATCATTAATCATCAATTCAAGAAAAAAAATGAGACAGTACTTAAAAAAAAAAAATGCCAGCATCAACCCTACTCAACTTTATCAACTGACTCCAGGCACAGAAACATCCTTTGGCCCTCAATCTTTTTAGAAGACACTATTCTTCTGACACTTAGCTTCTTCAGATTTCAATGCATCCACAGCTCTCCAATGACTTTAAAGAAAAGCAGGATTTTTTTTTCATTTAGCCAGGATTTTGTGTTATTATAGCAATTTGGTAGTATAAAACACATTTTTACAATCACTTTGAAATTCTTCTTCCTTAAACAGATGAAATTTTATTCCTCTCCATTAGAGTGTCGGCTGGATTTAGGGACACACTTCTGAATAAAATATGGCTAAAGTGTTGGCATGTTTCCAAAGACTGCAGCCTCCAGGCTAGGGAAGATACTCTGTCTCATTCTCTTGATCAGATCACTTGCTTTGGGGGAATCAGCTTCCGTGTGCTAAGAATGTTCAGGCAGTCTGTGTAGAGGCCCTCATGTTCAGGAACTGCGTACTCCAGTCAATACCTGTGCTAATGAGCTTTCTTGGAAGTGGACTTTCTACGACTGAGGCCTTAGATGACTGCAGGCCCAAGGGACTTGTCTGCAAGCTCATGAAATACCCTGAGTCAGAACTACTGAACTAAACCACTCTCGGATTCCTGATCCATACAAAATGTGTGAGACAATAATGTTTTAAGCTGCTAAGATTGGGAGTAACTTGTCATACAGCAAAAGATAACCAATGCAACAGGACTAAAGACCTTTCAAAGCCTTGTACATCCTAACTCACAGCCATTCATTAGAGAATTTTACACACCCACTTGGATGATTCTCAAATTTATATCACTAGTCCAGAAATCTCAAACTTTCACACATTATGATGTTTTCCATTTGTCCTATCTACCTACTTCCATTTTTTGCATTTTCTGCCTCTCTGTAGCCCTATTTATGTTAGAGGGGTTGGTGGTATCTTAATGTCCTGAATGTATCTCTATCATTGCATTTGTCACTTTGTATGATAATTTCTAATATTTCTTTTCAAACTACTAGGCAGTGAGATGCCTGAAGGTAGGAGGAGTGTTCATCTTTGCATCCCCTTGCACCTAGCACCTCAACACAGTGCTGTCAGTTAATGAATGGATAATTAATTAATCGTCATGATAGAGCCAGTCACAAACTGTCTAAGGCAACTGTGAATTGCAAAATGTGGTTTAATAGTTATTAGAGTCATCAAGCATGGAAAAATATAACAAACATTAATTGTATTTTTCACTTAGACTGGTGTTGATTGAGCTTCAGTTTATTGTCCCAGAATCCTTCATCAGTGTTTATGAAACATCTCCCATAGGAAAAGATTCTTCAATGAAATAACTAAATCTAAAACATGCCATCTAATAAAGAAAAAATGAAGGGAGGATTAAGATCATGTCTGAAATGCCAGATGAGTATCTGTATCTGATTTACCGATTCACTTAAGCCAGAACTAATTTTTATCATCATGGTATTTGCTAAGACCCATGAGATCTGCGGATGCCCTACAACTAGTGCACTAATGTTTCTCAAGTTCATGAACCATGTCCCTTCAACCTTGACACCAGTCTGAATAGGATAAGGCCACAATATATTCAGTTTCTAATCCCTTGTTATCAATTGTTCAAGTAGTTTGGCATTAAAAGGATGGGGAATGCCACTCCTTTATCCCCTGCTGGTTATACCTCTCCTAAAGTCATAATCCTTGTGACAAAAATCGATTGAAGAGGGCATTGCTTTGATGAGGCTCTTTCACCTCAATCCTTTTACATACTGCTTGTAATCTGCACAGCCATACAATTATTCAGCCTCCTTTTGTTTTTATGGCATCTCTTTCACACTTGCAAAGCTCCCCGAACTTATAATTCAGCTTCCCTGGCATGAAGACAAAAAAAACCTCCCAACTGTGGTTTAAAATCGTGCCACCGTTGGCCTTAATCTCCTTTTTAAAGCCTTAAAATATAAATTAGGCCTATATTCATTGTGTCCCAAAGAGCTTTCTTTTCTGAAACTAGCTCTCACTGCCTCGGGGTCCCCCCCAACAGTTCACAATGACCATCTGGTTGGTTTGCTTTCCCAGATGGGCCCAGTCAGCACAGATTCCAAGGGCTAGGAAAAAGGATGGGAAAAGAGACATTTGGTAGCCGACTAAATTTAAAATTTACAATGTTGAGACAATCTGCATTTCCTTACCTCTCAGCTTTACCATCACCTGCAAAAGTTATTGGGCCTCATGGGAGCTGCCATCTTGCTTAACAAACTTTATAACAGTTTACGATTTTCTAATAAAAAAATTCTTTGAAAGGTCAGGGGATCGTATTAATGTGACAGGTTCCTTCTCTTTAAAAAAACCTGTTACAAAAAAAGTAAATAGATGTTTGAATTATTGTGAAATAGTAAGTTTAAATGATGAGTTCTGTCCTACACATAGAAAAGTGTAAGAATGAAGATATATCTTGTGCATTTTTTAAATAATAGTCGAAAATGCTGACATAGGGCTTAAAACATACCAGGCAAATGTCCTCAGTGGTTTACATATGTGAACTCCTTTAATCTTCATAATAATCATGTGAAATGCCATTGTTAAAAAAAGAAGAAGAAGAAGAAGAAGAAGAAACATAAAGAAGGTAAATATTTTGCGCAAAGTGACACAGATATTGCCAGAACTAGGATTCGAACTGATGGTCAGCTGCAAAGTCCGTGGTCCACTCTAGACTATCATACAAGCTCCTCCACGTTTTATCTCATATTCTTGATTAGACTACCTACATAGGTCCACATTCCAAGACCTGATCTCTGTACTTTTCCCTCCAATTAACTGGCACAATTGGCAAACAGTGCCAGTAGATCTGATGTGTCATCAGGGGCAGGTCTGACATCTGGTGATCTCCACCATCCTCCATGTTAGAGGAACCCAGAACTTTGCTAATGTTAACCCCTCTTAGGCTGAGGAATCAGGGCGGTTGGTCGGTTCAGCCCATGCAGCCCTGAGTTTAAGCAAGTAATTGCTCACTGCCCCACAGTAACATAATCCAGCTTCCACTGCATTGGGTTTCTGGCTGCACCAAAAGCTTTCTCAAACTTTCAACACTCCAGACCACAAATATGTGTCTACGTCTGAGAACATATGTGTTTTAGATCAATTCAGAGTCAATGACTTGGTGTCCATACCATTTAGTACATCATTTGGAAACGTGATAAAGTATGTGAATAACTATGTTTCCATCAAAATACACAAAAACACAGTTAAATATCTAATATTAAATCTTCTGCCTCCATTAAGCAGGCTCAGGGAAATGGTGCATGATGTGTACAGGGCTATCAGATTTAATACCTTCTACATATCAGGTGATCAAGAACTTAACCAAGAAGCCCTATTTTTACCCCTAAATGATAAAGGTGCAAAAGGGTGGGCTTTCTAAGTAGGCTATAACCCATGAGAAAAAAAAGTCAAATTATGTGACTGTGCTGTACTTGCAGGGGTGACCAGCAGCAGGGAGAATCTTGCATCAAAGAAGGCTTTGCCATGACCATGACCATGATGATTAAATTAGAAGATGGAACTTTACAAGGAAGTAGGCCTGAGAATTTGGGGATGGTTTTGAGCCAGTAAAACATACATAGAGTTTAAGTCTAATTTGCCTGGATTTCAAAGAAGAAGAGAAGGACTGGGTTACAATGGGAAACAAGTTAGGCTCTCTTTCCTCCCTTCACGCTAAATCTTCCAGGGAAAACTGCAGGTTTTTTAACCTTGTGAATGAAGTTTCCATGGTTCTCTTGCAAACAAGCATTATAAACAAAGGGTGGAAATTTCCACAGCATTTTTTGCACTCCCTAAACATTAACAAGAGGAGAGTTATAAGGTATAAAATTCTTGATCTTTTAAGGAATACCCATAAATCTTTTAATATAAATCAGTATTTGGTATTCAGGCAGGATTAAACCACATTAATCATCTCCAAGATATATGCACTTTAGCATTTACATTATTGTTTATCCTACATAACAATATGAATGTATTAATTTTCAACTACTCAAATTACTGTACAGCCTAAACAAGTAACAACAACATGTTTTAAATGAGAATCTGGAAATAAATTTGATCTTACCAAAAAAAAAAAAAATAATAATCATAGTTTGTACTGCCTATGGAGTATCCTCTTTTTATGCACTTAAACAACAGCCTCCTAAGTGGACTCTCTCCCTCTCTTCATTCATGTTGAGCCCACAAATAAGAATTATGATACATCACTGTTCCAAAGCCATCAGTGGCCCTTCACTGACTAAAATATTAAATAGAAGCACAGCATTTTATTATGGATCACGTGACAATAAAATGGTCACAATTGGAATTTTGCCAAACCAGAGTTTCCATGCTGGCTGTTTTAACTTGCATAAATGTTCTTTTTTCTTTTCCATTAAGATAAACAATAAATAATGGTATCTTGGCAGTGAAACGGCAGTAATGATAATTTCCCCCAAAGAGAGTAAACATATAGGTAGTATGTACTGATACTCACTTTATAAAACTGGGCCAGGACTATTTTACAAAATTTTCTTGGCAATATAAATGGATCTCAAGTTGAAAAGTAATAAGAATTCTGTATTTTGAAATATTAACCAGATATTAATGTTACATTTTTTGCAATAGCTATATTCAAGAGTTTCATCTAATACTTTTTCTACTTAAAATGTTTCATATGTAGTCTTTATAATCTTGAAAATAGAAGAAAAAATATAATATAGAACCAAAAATAGGGTGAATTAGAAGAAGGAAGAGAGAGATAAAATAGGTAGAATAAGAAGTAGAAAATCATGGCATCAGGATGAAAAAAAAATGGTTAAAATGGCATGTCTAAAGATAATGGCTATTTTAAAAATTTTAACAACAGTACATATTTAATTGAGATTTTAAGAAAATTATAGATTGACTTGCTATTGTAAAAAATAATATGGGGAGATCCTGTGTACCCTTTAGCCAAGGTTCTTCCTTGGTAACATTTTGTTTTTTGTTTTTTTAAATTTTTTTAACGTTTATTTATTTTTGAGACAGAGAGAGACAGAGCATGAACGGGGGAGGGGCAGAGAGAGAGGGAGACACAGAATCAGAAGCAGGTTTCAGGCTCTGAGCTGTCAGCACAGAGCCCGACACGGGGCTCGAACTCACAAACCGTGAGGTCATGACCTGAGCCGAAGTCAGCCGCTTAACCAACCAAGCCACCCAGGCGCCCCTCCTTGGTAACATTTTGAATCATGTCATTGACATTGATATAATCCACTAGTCTTACTCAGATTTTCCCAGTTCTACTTTACTCATTTATGTATGTGTGTATTTTCTTCTCTATATTATCTCACACATATAGACTCGTGTATCTACCACCAACAGTCAAGAAACTGAACAATTCCACCACCAAAATTGTTCTTCCTGGTTTACTATTAGAATCACACCCACCTACTCTCCACCATTCTTATTCCCTGGCAACCAATGAGTCCTGCATTTTTGAATTTTGTCATTTCAAAAATGTTACATAAATGGAATTACAAAGTATGTAACCTTTAAGGATTGGCTTTTTTAACTCAGCATAAATCTCTAGAGAGTCACCCAAGTTGTTCCATATATCAGTACTTTTTTCTTTTTATTGCTGAGTATTCTATTTCTTCTAAGTTACCTAATTTTTTAGTATGCAGTTGGTAATACTATCCCCTTGTTCATTTGTTAAAGGCTGCAGGATCTGTAATGATATCCAATATTTCATTCCTTGTATTGACAATTTTTCCTTTCTCACTTTTTATTTTTATTACTGTTAGTGATTTTTTTTTAAACAGTTTGCTTCATTAACTTTATTATTTTACTATTTTCAATTTCATTGATTTATGCTCTTATCTTTATTATTTCCTTTCTTCTGCTTGCTTTGGATTTATTTTACTTTTCTTTTTCTAGTTTCTTGAGGTAAGAACTTAGGTTATTGATTTGAAAGCTTTCGCTATTTCTAATTCAAGTACTTATTACTGCATAAGTTTTTCTTTTAACACTGCTTTAGTGGCATCTTATGTACTTTGATAAATCATGTTTTTGTTTTCATTAAGTTCTATGTATTTTTTACATTTCTTATACTTATAGGTTATTTGGAAATGCTATTTAACTTTTATGTGTTTAGAGCATTTCCTGTTTTTTCCTATTACTGATTTCTAGTTTGATTACATTCTGATCAGAGAACACTTCTACATTATTTCAATTTTTAAAATGTGTTGAGGATTTTTATGGCCCACATTATTTTAGTGAATGTTCCATAAGTGATCAGAATATATATATATATACATATATATATGTATATATATATATTTGTTGTTGGTTGACTGCTCATATCTTCTTTATCTTGTCTTGATTTTTTGTCTAGTATTTCTTTTTTTTCCTCCAAACTCATTAACTTTATTATTCTGGAAATAAACTTCAAGAATTTTAAGTAATTTACCTTTTGTGGAGCCACCTATGGCAATAAATCATCAAGAATTTGTATCTAGACTTTGCTTCTTTTTTTTTAATTTTTATTTTTATTTATTTATTGATTTTAATTTACATCCAAATTAGCATATAGTGCAACAATGATTTCAGGAGTAGATTCCTTAGTGCTCCTTACCCATTTAGTCCATCCCCCCTCTCACACCCCCTCCTGTAACCCTCTGTTTGTTCTCCATATTTATAAGTCTCTTCTGTTTTGTCCCCCACCCTGTTTTTATATTATTTTTGTTTCCCTTCCCTATGTTCATCTGTTTTGTCTCTTAAAGTCCTCATATGAGTGAAGTTATATGATATTTGTCTTTCTATGACTGTCTAATTTCACTTAGCATAATACCCTCCAGTTCCATCCACATAGTTGCAAATGGCAAGATTTCGTTCTTTTTGATTGCTGAGTAATACTCCATTGTGTGTGTGTGTGTGTGTGTGTGTGTGTGTGTGTGTGTGTGTATCACATCTTCTTTATCCATTCATCCATCGATGGACAATTTGGGCTCTTTCCATACTTTGGCTATTGTTGATAGTGCTGCTATAAACATGGGGGTGCATGTGTCCCTTCAAAACAGCACACCTGTATCCCTTGGATAAATGCCTAGTAGTGCAATTGCTGGGTCGTAGGGTAGCTCTATTTTTAGTCTTTTGAGGAATCTCCATACTGTTTTCCACAGTGGCTGCACCAGCTGGCATTCCCATAGTATTTCTATCAGTAGGTGAGAAGGGGACTTTGAAGCCCCCATTGATAACTGTAAATTTGTCTATTTCTCCTTTCAATTCTATCAGTTTTTGTTTCATGTATTGTGAGGACCTGATATTTTGTGCATGCACATTTGGTATCATTATGTTTTCCTGATGGATTATTTTTTTTTTTACCATTACACATTGCCCCTCTTGGTCTATGATAATTTCCTTGCTCTGAAGTCTACTGTAATATTAGTATAACTAATCCTATTTTTTAATTTTATTGTTTGCATAGTGTTTTTCCATCATTTTATTTTCAACTGACTAAATTTGAAGTGAATTTTATGTAAACAGTGTACCATTGTGTCATTCTTTCTTTTAATCCACTGATCAGTCTCTGGTTTTTTATTGGTATATTTAGACAATTTACATTTTAGGCAATTATTAACTGTGACTTAATTTGATACAAACGTAACTCAAAGCAGTCTGCTGGTAACAACACTTTACCACTTTGAAATGTGGAAACCTCATTTCCATTTAGGTAGATCGTCACTCTCCCCATCTTTAAACATCATTGTTTAGAGTAATTTTACTCATCAAATATGACTTATAAAATTTATGAAATAAAGGATGTCCATTGTATGTACCCATAATTTTTCACTTTCCTTTGTTTTTTTTTTTCTTTTTTACTGATGCTCCAGGATTCTTTTCTCATTTCTTTCTGTTTGAAATGTTAAGAGTAAGTCTGATAGTGACAAATTCCCATGTTCTCCCTTCACCATTCAATATCTTTATTTCTTCTCATTCTCTAAGAAATGTTTCACTGGATATAAAGTTCATGACTGACCATTCTTTTCTCTCAGCACTTGAAAATGTGCACCTACCTCCTTTTGGCCCCCACGGTTTCAAATGAGAAATTCATCGTAGTATAAATTGGTCTTTTCCGGTAAGTGTTGTTTCCCTTTGCTCTCAAGACTTTTTCTTTTGTTTTCAGTTTTCAAAAATAAATTACAGTGTGTCCGGTATGGATCTGGGGGGAAGAGGTATGTCTTATTTGAGGTTTGCTCAGCTTCTTGAATCTGTAGGTTTGTATCTATCACCAAAATGTGGGATTTTTCAAACATTATTTCTTCAAATATTCTTTCAGCCTCATTTTCTTTCTTCCCTCTGGGAATCCAATGATATAAATATTGCATCTTTTGTTACTGTCTCACAGATACAAGTCTCTATTCAACTTTTTCCAGTATATTTTATGTCTGTTTTTCAAATTGGGTATATTTCATTCATTTTTCTTCAAGGTCACTGATTATTATCCTTTGTCCCTTCAATCTACTGTTGAACCTATCCAGCAAGGGTTTTTTTTTTAATTGTTATTATGATTATTATATTTTTCCATCTTATATCTTCCATTTGGCGATCTTTTACTATTTCTACTTTTCGTTGAAATCTTTCTATTTGTTTTTCATTTGTTTCCAAAGAATGTGTAATTGACCAATAAAGAAAGCATTTTTACAAATGCTCTTTGCAATCCTTGCCAGATAATTCAAGCATCTGATTCATATCAGTTTTGGCATCAGTCAACATCTTTCCTCATTCAAGTTGTGATTTTCTTGTTTCTTAGTAAGACAGGTGATTTTCAATTAGATCATGGACACTTCATCTGTTTTGTTAGGAGATTCTAGGTCTTATTTAAATATTTTATTTTAGCAGGCAATCACCTTGTTTGGGTTCACCCAGCACTTGGTCTACTTTTGCGTGTTTTGATTCCAATGTCAGTTTAATTTTCAGAGCTTGATTTCTGCTTGATTTTTCTGATGCCACTGGGGCTCCCACTTGTCTCTTTCTAGTATTCCTTGTGGGGGTGCAAGGAGTACCCCCACCACCCAAGGTGACTAGTGGATGAAAGATATTGGGGGGTTCCCTCTTACTTATGTCCCTGGCTGCCCTGGTATCTCTGGACAGGGAAAGGAGTCTCACACCCATGGGGTCAAAGAGGCTTCTGGGGCCCAGCTACATGCCGAGAGCACTTCCTTCTTGCTGGTTCTGCCCACCTGCCCCATGTCTGTGGGTGAGGAGTCTCATGCCTTTGGAGACAAAGAGGATCTATAACACACCTATTTATTTTGACTGGGTCTTTCCTGCCCATTCTGCCCACATGCTGTAGTATCTCCATGAGACAGGCCCAGAGGAATAAAGTGGCTTTTCAGACCAGATCATTCGCTATATCTGTGTTCCTATTGCCAATCCTTCCCACTGCCTCAGTATCCTTTGGTGAAGAAAGGAGTCTCAGGACTGCTTACTGGTAGGGGGAGCTGTCTATCAATCCCCTTTGTGGGTGGTGTCCAACTCACCTGATACTGTCAGAGGGACTCCCTTTGGATATGGAAGAAGGATGAGTTTACCTGGGCTGCTTCTGTTGCTAAGATGGGGTCAGAAAGCACTAGACTGGGGTGACCTTCTCTGTTGGGGAGGCAGACATCCTGCCACTGTGTGTTTCCTCTAGTCTTGGAGTTTCATACCTGTTTGTCTTTTTCTTGCCACATTTTAGAATTCTCCTTGAGTTGTCACTTTAACTGTGTCCAAGTTTATGAGTTGGACTTAGCAGGGAGAAACAGGTCCAATGCCATCTTGTTTGGACTGTAAGCCAACGGTACATTTAAAAAATAAATTTCCACATTATCTGTAAAATTTTGCTTTTTTCTCACTTCCCAATCCCCCCCCACACACACACAAAATGAATTAACAAACATAACTTGTGATCTTGATGACAGTTGAAATCTTCTTCATTAATTTTTAATATAACTTCGATTCTTGTGTAGATATGAAAAATAATAGAAATTCCACTTAGAAATATAAAATTCTGGCCTATATAAAATTGGTGAAATTATTCTTATACATATAGAAATTGTTTGTGGAAACACTATTGGGTTTTTTTTTGAAGTTTATTTATTTATTTTGAGAGAAAGAGAGTGGATGCAGGGTTGGGGAGAGAAAGAGGGAGAGAGAGAGAAAGAGAGAGAGAAAACCCCAAGTAGGCTCTGCACTCTCAGCACAGAGCCCAGTGTGGGGCTTAATGTCATGAACTGTGAGATCATGACCTGAGCCAAAATCAAGAATCAAATGTTTTAACCAACTGAGCTACCCAGGTGCCCCTGAAAACACAGGTGTTTTTAAACGTTTTAAAATTTATCATTTAGAGAGAACATGCACACAAGCGGCATGGGAGGTGGGGTGGTAGAGAGAGAGAGGGAAAGAGAGAGAGAATCCCAAGCAGGCCTCACATTGTCAGTGCAGAACATGACACAGGGCCTAACATGGGGCCTGGACCCAGGAACTGTGAGATCATGACCTGAGCTGAAACCAAGGGTCTGCTGCTTAACCAACTGAGCCACCCAGGTGCTCCTGGAAAAACTATATTTAAAAGCTTAATATATCAGGGGCACCTGGGTGGCTCAGTCAGTTAAGCATCTGACTTGGGCTCAGTTCATGATTTCATTTCATGAGTTCAAGTTCCCATTCAGATGAGCACAAGCCTTGCTTCCAGAGAGCCGCGCTTCTCTTTCTTTCTTTCCCACTCCCATTCTCTCTCTGTCTCTTGCTCATGAGCACTCTCTATCTCTCTCAAGAAAAAAAAAAAGCTTAATATATCAAATTACAATCTTACAAAAATGTTTATTAATCATGCCTCTAAATGCATTATAAATCATTTAAATAACATTGCATGGTTTTAAAATTTGGAAGGACACAGATACTATATTCATGACTGAATAACAGAAAAAGAGGTGAAAATCTAATATCTTTCAAGATGATTCTATCTTTAAACAGAGCATTTAAGAAGAGGATTAATTGCTAACCTTTAATTTGGTGGGGAAAATACTTTTAGAATTATTGGGTTTTAATGCCTTTGAACACTCTCACATTGAGTGATTTTATGCAAGACTGAGTCCTAAACAAAATTGGATGCATGCTTTTCTGAGGCAGTTGTATTCAAACAACTATAACGTTAAAACATGGTTTATCAAATAATAATACTTAAAGAGTTTAACATGTTATTTTGTGTCTGTTATCTACAGAAAATACATGTTTCACACTGATTTTTTATGAAAGATTTTTTTTATTTTCCTGAGGGCTCACATTCAATATTTTATGGCTTATACATCTATGTTTCCAGTGAATCAGATATGTTACCTGATATGTTTTCAAATTTCCTTTGACATTTTAATATTTCAATTGGGAATTTTGTTTCTTTACATATGAAAGCCCTCATTGTGAAATTGTGCTTTTTCAGTTCATTTGAAGGTAGCATTTTATCTGAGCTTTGGGAACAATGACTAAAGACAGCCATGGTGAAAATACATTGAGATAAGACAAAGTATCACTTAGAAAATTTTAGGTAAAATGAAAGTATAAGGTGGGAGTTTTAAAATATATCCACAAATTCTTTGATATACTTCTCTTTAAGAGGTAGAGTTTAATTGTCTTCCCATTGAGGGTGGGCTGGATTGGCAACTTGCTTTTATCAAATAGGCTATGGAAAAGTGACCATGTGTGACTTACAGGGTTAGATAATTAAGGACTTTGCAATTTCTCTCTACTCTCCTTCGAATTAGTGGTTCTGGTGACGCCATGTCAGGAGGCCACTCAAGTAACCCTATGTGAATGTCCATGTGGCCAGGAACTGAAACCTTCTGCCAAAAAAAATTAATAAAAATTTTTAAATAAAAATAAAAAACAAACAAAAAGCAGTAACAACATCAAGGAATTGAGACCTTCTGCCAAAAGTTATATAACTAAGACCTACTGGAAGTGAATCCTATAGCTCTGGTCAAACTTTCAGATGATAGTACCACAGCCAAAAACTTTACTTGACTCTGACCTAGAACCATCCAGCTAAACCATCTTCAAATTTTTGACCCATAGAAAGTATAAGAGAATAAATGTTTGCTGTTTTCAGTCCCAGCATTTCAAGATAAAATTTGTAATGTAGCAATAGATAATTATTAGAAATAGCTTCCCCTTATAGACCTTGACAGAAGGGTCATATCCTTTAATGTCCAGAAGTAAACATGGCCTGAAGTGGGCTAAATTTTGAAAACATTTCTGGTGAAACACACAGCTATTTCCTTCTAACAAACCCAACTCTTCCTATCCATTTCACCTTACCAATATTCTTACTCCAATCCTACTACACTACTGATTTTCTTTTTCATTGAAATTGGCATTGGAATAACAGATCTAGTAAATTTTTGTTTAAGTAGGCTTAAGTCAGTCAATTTCTCATATTCTATTTTATGGTTTTCCATGAGGAGATTCTATAGTAGCATTGTCTGTTCCTCAGAAATCAGATAATCACATTTTTATTAACAAATAGATATTTTTGTGTTCCGATACCTCTGAATATTCTTGTTCTGAACTTAACATGAAATTGCATAATCTGTGGTTGTCTTACATAAACTATTTTAATATCATATTAAAATACAGAATGATCTGTATTTTAGCATTCTATGTTTGAATATATCAGCACATTCATCCTTTAATACAAACACTTCAGTGAAAATGAATGTGAAATTATCTGGAGCAAAGCAACCTGCTGAGTTGTCTGTTAAGCAAGAACTGTGGCAAATAATGACTTCCTAAATTGGACAGTCTTAAGAGTGACATAATTCTGTCAATGGTCAAATTATCTTTGCTGAAATCCCACTGTTTTGTGCAAGGAACTCCCAAACAGAGTGCCTTAGGAGTAATATTAACAACCCTGGTCAAGTCAGTATCTATATTTTTCCATCTAACACTTGGTGTGTCCTTTGGTTCTTACAAAGTGGCAAAATTGTACTGTTTTAGACAGATAGTTCTCCTTGAAGTGGAAATAAACTCTATGTCTCTCTTCTAAACTGGATACATATTTCTCCCACTAATTATTTCATCACTGTATTTGGCTTGGCCAACTACTGTGTAGTTCATGATGGCTTTTTCTAGAATAAATGGTTTTAACTCCAAACTTGGAAGATATTTTTCTTAAAAAAAAAAATTGAAAACTACATTTCACTAACATGGCATGGGAAGGGATAAGTTGTTCCAAATATCCAAGTTCTTGGTAGAAAATTTTAAAAGTTACATATGATGGCTATATTTAATTAGCTTTCCCAATTTCATAATATCCTAAGAGCCATAAGATCCAAACAACAACAACAAAAAACAACGAAATAAATGTATGTACAAATTACATTATATATCTTTAAGAACGATACAGCAACACATAGACTGCATTATGATAAGAATTAATAATTCAGGGTATTTCATCAGGAAAAGTTGTCTGCAAGTTGATTTGAATATTCTTTTAACATCAAATTGGAGTAAGGTACAACCAGAGTCCCATGTATAAAGACTCAGTGACAGTTATTAATTGCTAAAATGAAGAATTGTGGCATTTTAAAATTAACAATTTGCCATCACACCAATCACTCCTGACACTTAAGGCTGAACTGCGTCTCTTCTGTTACCAAATTATGACAATACCAGCTCCTGTCTTCTACTGAAAGGGACATTTCAAAAGGTTGACAACTGATCCTCAGGAATCTGAAAGGAAATATCAAGTAGGTGTTACTTATCCGCATGTGAGGCTTCCAGGAAGACCAGGGAAATTTGTTAGGCTCAATATTGCTGGAAATTCACTTAATGCATTCTGTCCTTCTCCCTAGTGTCTACACAGGAATGATTTAGGAATACCGGCTGCCATGGCTTGATTTAGAACTAAGATCTTAATCACAATAAAACCCCTGCCTTGGCAGACCTTTCCTGTTATCTTCATAAAGACCTCAGCAATAACAGGCACTCAATTCCTCACAATTCTCACGAAACCACCTTATGGTTTTTCTGGGCTTCCATTCTCTTTTTGGAATTTGCATTTAGACCAATTGGAGATAAGATCTGGTGCTTCGGGGAGCAGGTGCGAAGAGACCCAACAAAAAGTGGAGCTGTGGAGGGCTGGAGAGCAGTGTGGGTTGAAGCAATCAATTTTATTGCAGGACACTTTTCCTCCTGCTACTAACAGCTGCTCCGAGGATAGTGGGGAAGCTACCCTGCTGTGAGATTTAAGTCAGAGGATGGAAAATCCACCTCATTTCCAGGCTGAAAGGTCCCACATTAAAAGACCATAAAGCTAAAGTCATTTAAATAGTAGCTCCAGGGGCATATTAACTTTTCCTTCTTATAAAATGTCTGTTAATATAGATCTCAAAGACAAGTTCCTGGTCACTTTAACATTCAACACAACATAACAGGTTTTTTAATTTGGTTTCCTGCCTCAGACTTTTGTGTTTGCGCAAGCTTACACACACGCGCGCGCGCGCACACACACACACACACACACACACACACACACACATTTGATTAAATGAAGAAAAGAGCACCCTATCCCTTTTTATACATTGGAAGCCATCGCCTCCAAAAAGCTAACACTGGCCATTTGAAACCTTTGCAAAGCATTTAAAGTACTGAGAGGGACATTTCATCATTTCTGTTGGAAAAAAAAAATTATTTATTGCCACACATAGTGCCGCTACAAGCTTCAGGAGGTTTTAAAATTTCTGGATTGAGAATTTGGAATATTTCTGTCCTGGAGCAATGCCTTAGAGGAACAACTCTGGAATATAAATTGGCCTTTGAGAAGTCCAGTGAGTTAGATGGCTGGATGCATGTCAACTTGCAAGTGTGCTCAGGTCTTCATGGAGAGACCTGAGCAGCGGGCTGGCCTGTTCCTGCTGCTGTCAGCCGATGGCCCCTTGAGAGATGCAGCTTATGGGTGCCATACTCCAACTGTTAACTACTTGGGGAGAGCGGAGAGAGTGGGATTTAGAAATGTCTGGCAGCTCAAGGATCCGGTTGGAATGCCAAGTAGCAGCTGAGACAACTGTGTAATAGCTTTACATTCCCAAAGGAGACGGGATTAAAAAAAAGAAGAAGAAGAAGACAGGTTCTTGTCGACTGTTTTGAGAAGAGATAATGCCAGTGCTTCTCAACAAGATCATTATTTTTGGTTTTAGAAATAATATATAAGTACATTTCACACCCAGGACAAATTAAAACACTGAATTTATAATCAGTGTGCCTGTCTAAATGGAAAACATAAATCTGGCTATGTGATGTGCTAGCTATTAATATTATATCCTAAAGAGAGCATGATGAATAAGATATTTGAATTACTGTAGTCAGTTATTGTAATCCTTTGTGCAGTGTAGACATTGGCATGGGCAAATTTTGTATGAAATTTTTAAAGTAGTCCTACAATATAAAAATACCAGCATTATTTTATTTTAGGTAATCATTGTTTTTATCAAATTATTAAAGCCAGCAAAATCAGGTATTTAAACAGAAAACCGAGAGATCAATAGCTCTCGAAAGATGCACTAACTAAGATACTATAGCATAACATTGCTTGACATTTCAAAATTAAGAAAAGTGTAAGTTAGGAATTTGTAAAAAATCAACTACTGATAGAAATGTATGTGATATCTGGAGATGAAATTTTTCTAAATCTTATTTATTTGTTGTTTTGGTGTGACATAACTGATTTGTCTCCGTGGGATTTGAACAGATTGCCTAGGTGATTGCCTAGCAATCTCATTTTGAAGAAAATCAAGCTATTTGTTTTAATACATCACTTTCCAGCTTTGAAACTCTAATCAGAACTTCCAGCAAATGCTCCTTCAGTCCTAAGAACATGAAGTCAGAGCATCTTATTTAGGGAAACTTCTCTTGAAAAAAAAAAATCTGATGGGATGTCTTTGGTGCAAAGGAGAGTTCAAAGAGCTTGCCAATGCCTGGGCCTGGGGGTTTGTGCCCTGACGGTGGGGGAGTCAGCATTCATTCTTCCGCTGGGGCCATATGCTCTTGTCCTTATTTCCTTGGGTACCTGCCTGTCTCCGATTCCTATAGCTCATCAGGAAGGCAGCAGCTGTTGGACTGTCTTCCTGAAGATGCTTATGCCTTAAGCCTGAAACTTCACAGAAAAGGAAATGCTAATTTGTAAACATCATCACCCTTCAATCACTGTGTGCCTGAATCATGGGGAATACCCAAAGTGATTTGTAAACACACCAGCATACAGAAGTGTTCCCTATTACGTATCTTTTGCTCTGTCTTAAGGGAGAACAGGGCCCAGATGCTTATATGATTCCTACCTTAACCCCACACGTTTTGAAAATTACCAAGGGCAAGGGTAGAAAGGAAAAATACTTGGGTAGGTATGATGTTTACCATATGTACCAGATTTCAAGTATCTTTCATCAAGCATTAAAATATTCCAGATATTTCAACATTTTTGCCTCAAAAATGCCTATTCCACTCTGCCGCCGACACCTGGAAAGCCATGCATGTTCTAGTCTGTGTCTCTGTTAGTTTGGAAAATACAGCCCTGAGAGGGTTGGTAGAAAGCCAGTGACTCTGGGGCATATTGTGAAAAGTCTCTTCTTATCAAATTAGCACAATCACTTAGACATAAACGTATTATTTTGGACACAGCTGGTGCTTAGTATTAGTAATTTTATTTAACTCAATAATAAATGTCAGATGGATAATGATACCTAATCAGTGTTGTTCTATATCCCTCAAGAATACAGACGCACTCAAGTGGACTACGGCAAGATCCATGTTTTCCACAGGAGAAAATTGCAAACCAGTCAGCACACAGGACATTTTCCCCAAAACAATGAAGGTCCTCCTACATGATCCTATGTACCCTCACAAAGAAATATTCAGTAAAAGACCACCTTTGCCACATAACTTCAAGGTTCCTAAAACTCATGTAACCCCACAAAGTGTGCCTCCTGCACTAGAAATACCTGCCATTATTTTTTGTTTCTAGGACTAAATGTATGCATTTTCAAGAGGTCCTTGTGTAAAGGAAATACATTATCCATCATGTGTAGCAGCTTATCATCTTGGCCCTCATGATCTCATGTAGTAAAATTAGATTTTTTTTTTAGCTTTCCACCAGAGATTAGGAACTGTAACAAACTAAGTAGTTTTTGAAAAGAGTGCGTGCAGCTTGGTGATGACCTAAACCCAGGGCACATTGTAAAGTGACACACACAACTGGGGCAGCAGAGGGACGTCCTTTGGACAGCCAGGAGGATGAGCTCCTGAGGACGCTGGATTTCTATTAGAGGTTATTCAGGAACAACTACAAGGAACAACTACACAACAAACTCTACATCATATTTTTCAGCTCAATTACATCCCCTCAAATTCATATGTTGAGTGGATTTAAAGATAGGACCTTTAGGGATGCCTGGGTGGCTCAGTCAGCCAAGTATCCGGCTTCGGCTCAGGTCATGATCTCACGGTTGTGAGTTCGAGCCCCACATCTGGCTCTGCACTGACAGCTCTGAGCCTGGAGCCTGCTTCGGATTCTGTGTCTCCCTCTCACTCTGCCCTTCCCCCATGTGTATGCATATTCTCTCTCTCTCTCTCTCTCAGAAATAATAAATAAACTTTAAAAAATCAGATAGGGGCTTTAAAGATGTCATTAAGATAAAATGAGATCTTATAGCTGGGCCTCAATTTAAATGACTGATGACCTTAGGAAAACAGAAGGTTAGGACACCAACAAACTGAGGGAAGACCATGTGAAGACACCAGAGGAAGACAGCCATCTACAAGCCCAGGACAAAGGCTTCAGACGAGACAGCCCTGCAGACACCTTGATTTCCAGTTTCTAGCCTCCAGAACTGTGAGAAAATATATGTCTGCTATTCAAACGCCCCCCCTTCATTTTGGAAGCCCTGGCAAACTAATATATCCTTTTTTTTTTCAGCATGTGGGCCAGAATGAAGCCAGCCTTAGGCCTAATAGCACGTTACACAATTTAAAAACTTCAAACATAATTTAATGGAGTTCAACAAAGTCAAAGAAGCAACGTTCAAAAGACACAGTAGACTTTGAGGTCAAGAAAAAGAAATAAATGACGAAATAGGAAGAAAGGCTCTAAAAGACCAAGTCAGAAAAATTATGAATGAGATGGCTTAAGCTAGGAAAAACGAGACAAGGGAAAAACATGTGAAGAAACAAGTAGTATGTAATCTATAGTGGTAATATTAACCTGGTGTTGCCAAATGGCATGGAGAATATGAAATGAAATAAGGTATGATCTTTTGATACCCTGAATAATGGACCCTTGGACAAAGTATCCAAATTATAACAAAGAATATTACATTTTACTTTTAAAAATATTGTTATAAGTAAAGTTAAAAAAAACCCTGGAGTTTTTAGTAGAAAGGCTCCTTGGAGTCAATTCATGAATTGAGTCATAACATGTTTTTATATATTTTTAATGTCTATTTATTTTTGAGAGAGAGAGAGCTCATGAGCAGGGGAGGGGCAGAGAGAGAAGGAGACAGAGGATCCCAAGCAGGCTGTGTACTGTGAGTACAAAGAATGGTGTGGGACTTGAACCCATGAACCATGAGATCATGACCTGAGCCAAAGTCAGATGCTCAACCAACTGAGCCACCCAGGTGCCCCAAATTATAACATGTTTTTAAAACATACAACTGCGTTATGTACTTACCCCTAACAATTTACGAAACTAGGCTGACAAAAGAGCTATTGAAAAAAGAGAATTTGAATATAAAAGGGAACATAGTCTATAGCATCCTTTATTACACTGTATTCTAAATTTATTTTCCTCATTTTTCTATTACCTGCACTATTTGTGTTCATCATAACTAAAGAAAGAACTGAAAAGTTATGGTAGTTAAGCCTATATGAGTATTTAAGTAACCATCCCATAAGACATGACAATAGACATGAAAATCAGTATGGAAGCCATGATAAAAATAAAGAGAATGGGGGTTACTGGGGGTAAATACAGTGTTTGGGGGTTAATTTAAAATGCAACAGGGTTTGAAAGGTAACGGAATATGGCTAAAGTAGCTTTTCTAATAAATACCTTGCTTAAGTATTACTGAGCACAAAAGATATAAAAGTAGTCAGACAATTCTGAGAGAGAAAAAAATTGGTCTCATCTCTCTACTTCAGAACCCATTTATCTATGATGGCAATTACCACCTTCTAGTAGGTATTTAAGTGTCTATCCTCACTAGTTGGACTATGGTTTTGATACTGAATTTTTTTTTGTTTGTTTTCTACTTCTAATCCTTAACACACTCCCTTTTTAAATATAATCATTTAGAGTGTAAATCTGGATATTTTCTATATCACTAAGAGGTTGATTAAGATGGAATATTTTGTGGAATATGTCATTTGTGAAAGTCAATAAGCTCACTCCAATCCAAGACAATTAGAAAGAAAAACAAGAGACAGAACTAGTGCTGAATGTTTCCAATAAGCATTATTCCAGATCATCAACATGTCTTAGGAAGGTACTATCATGGAGCCAAGAACTCAAACAGAAAGTGATTATGATGCTGATGTCCCCCAGGAAAATAGAGATGCAAATAATTTAGCTGTAATATGATCATGAATTTGAATGAACATCTTGAGATTGCTGATATGTTCTCTTTTTATTAGGGTATTATTGTCCAGAAGTTTATTATACGCCTGACAGTATATTAGATGTCTCCCGAAGATGATCTTCAACCCTCAGACCAACACCATAATGTAGATTTCAGTATTCTCTTTGCTACCAATGAGTTGATAGAAAAACGACTGTCAGGGGCGCCTGGGTGGCGCAGTTGGTTAAGCGTCCGACTTCAGCCAGGTCACGATCTCGCGGTCCATGAGTTCGAGCCCCGCGTCAGGCTCTGGGCTGATGGCTCAGAGCCTGGAGCCTGTTTCTGATTCTGTGTCTCCCTCTCTCTCTGCCCCTCCCCCGTTCATACTCTGTCTCTCTCTGTCTCAAAAATAAAAAAATAAAAAAAAAAACGTTAAAAAAAGAAAAAGAAAAACGACTGTCAATACTGAAAGCATTGTACATCTTTTCTTCTTCCTGCAAACCATTGTTGATTTACCAGCTCCACCTGAGAGCTGTAGGTCTAACTCTGTTTGGAAAAAACTTCAGAGTTTGAAACGTTATCTATTTTTTTTTTATAAATAAGAAGATATAATTTTATATCCCTCTGTTTTGTTCACTATGGGACTCTATAAAGCATAAGCTCTACAGCTTGTGCCTGCAAATTTCATTCAGAGCCTAACTTCTTTTTTTTTTTTTGATGTTTACTTATTTTGAGAAAGAGAAAGAGAGCACGTACATGCACACACACTAGAGAGCGAGTGGGAGAGGGGAAGAGAGAGAGAAGGAGAGACAGAATCCCAAACAGGCTCTGAGCTGTCAGTGCACAGCCCAACGCGGGGTTCAGTGTAGGGTTTGAACCCAGGAACCGTGAGATCAGGACCTGAGCCAAAACCAACAGTCAGACGCTTAACTGACTGAGCCACCAAGGCACCCCGGAGCCTAACTTCTAAGTAACAGTAAACACAGCTCAACAAGGCCTAGCACAAAAGTCATTCTTGTTGAGTATCTGAGTGATCCAGCATGCATATACTGAAGTTTCTCTTAAAAATTAGGCTCTTTTCAGTAAGAATTATGATTCTTACTCTCAAGCTTGATTTTTTTAAAACTGAGCTTATTGAAGGCATAAATGTCTTCATTTTTTTAAAAAAGTACTTTGTATCTTTAAGAAGTTACCTAAATAGCACACTAAATTACATCCCTAGAAATCTTCCTTGAGCATTTTAATAACATATTTTGAAATTTCTCATCCAACTATTACCTTTATAATATTTCTGCCAAGGGGGATTTCTTGGCTGCACTTGATTCTTTTATATTTATTTGATAACTTATTTGGATTAAGACACTGCTAAGCCTTCTATTAAAATTCCACAACGGACTGAGAAAAAGAATTTCTCAAAGTGCCTCATGAAACTAGAGAACGTCTGAAAACTGAGAGAATTAATATCCATAAAATCCAAAGCATAATGAAAAAAAATGATGTTCTACTTAGTAAAGATTGTCAAATTCACCTGCAGCACTCGATGGATTTTTCTTTATCTGCGGATTGCTTCTCAGTGTCTTCTTGTGAAAATTTATGTTATTGTTATCTCCACAGTTTAAATGTGACTCCCTGAATCCTCACTAACGCAATATAGAAATAATCAAATGCTTGCGCTAAGAATGAGAGAAATAATAGTACAATGGCTTTATGTCATCTCCATGATTTCTGCCTATGAGGGGTGACTGAACAGAGAAATGGTGGCTTCCAATGACAATCAGGTCACATGAAAGAGTTAAGATAACAAGGACTTCATTCCGCTTAAAGCTGCCCAAAATAAGTAAGTTGGACAAAATGCTAAATAATAACCACATGAAGAATGTGTCCTACTTTTGGCATAACCAGAAGATGCTGTTAAATATTTAAATGGAGAACATGTATATATGCAGATATATATGTCAAATATAAGGAAGCATACCCCCAATACTTGGATTAAGTGTTAAAAGTTATTCATTAGGATATGATAATATAGTTTAGTAAAATTTTACCACCTTTTGTTCTGTTCACATCTTTGAAAATAACCCAAATGAAAGTCTGTGAAAAATCTCTTTACAAATGATCAAATAGATGACTTACTAATCTTAGCAATTTATGATCCTGCTAATGTTAATACATCATACAAAAATTACAATAAGAAAAAATTTCCAACTTTTAGATTGAAAAAGAAAGACAGAAGTTAAATATTTCCTTTTCGATCAAAGTGCTATGAACTTGAAAGGATTTGCAAAGTGGAAACAGGTGTAGTCAACTGTTGGAGTATTTTTAAAATTGTTTGACACGTTATAATAGTGTGATCCAAAACTGAAACTTGACAGTACTATAAGCATTGGAAGATCATAAATCACTTTAGACAGCACACCGCAGTCTTAGTTTAGCCCACTATAAGTATTTTGTAATACTTTGTATTTTTAATATGAGAAAACTTTAATATTTTTAACAGGGGAAAACATTTTATTAATTTTGTTAATATGAAAAAACTTGGTATTATTTTGCTTCCCAATATATAATAATATTGTACTTGCTGACACACAATACACGAGAGTATACAAAATAATTGTGATATTATAATGCATTAGGAAACAAAATATTACCAAGTTTAAAGAGTAAGATGAAAATTTCACTTTCTTCCCAAATATTCAACACATTGTATATAATCCCATATTGTTCATAAAGCAATTAAAGATTTTTTCTGCTTTGGCATATTTTAGATATTTAATTAAAGAATGAACACTTACGAATGATAATTTCAAGTGGATGTCATACATATCCACATTTTATAGTTGATTTAATTGATGCATAATTAAAATTACAAAGAAATTAGAACAGTTAAAACAAAACAATTCATATTAATTTTGTTTTTATAATTAAGGACAGTTTCATGCAAATGCTAATAATTTCATGTTTTACAATGGCACTTTTCAGTGACCCCAATTATTTTTCATAGAAACAATCTCAAAACAATTTTATTTATCCCTATCATTTCATAGTAACACTGTGAGTATAAAACAATCCAGGTCAGAAAAATGGCACACGGGATGCTGGCTTCCTCTCTCACTCCATGCGTCACTCTTGGAGTAATGTTCTCACTCCAACTACAAAGTTTCAAAAGTTAACAGCCATGCTGAATTTTTTTTTTCTTTTTTTTTTCAACTTTTTTTTTTGGGGGGGGGGGACAGAAGGAGACAGAGCATGAACGGGGGAGGGGCAGAGAGAGAGAGGGAGACACAGAATCGGAAACAGCCTCCAGGCTTTGAGCCATCAGCCCAGAGCCCGACGTGGGGCTCGAACTCAGGGACCGCGAGATCGTGACCTGGCTGAAGTCGGACGCTCAACCGACTGCGCCACCCAGGCGCCCCGAGCCATGCTGAATTCTTAAGATTGCTTCATCGTTGCTCAAAAACAGCCTGCTATATTGCCTTTCAGTATGTTGAGAAACAGGAATAAATGGAACCTATTTTTCCGTCAAAAATGGGTATTTTAACATGAGCCAAAAATGTTTAATTATTAAAGAAATGTAATTAACCAATTCGCTTTAGGTTAGCCCAAAAGATGTCTTTGAAAACTTTACTGTTGACATACACATTATATCCAATTCTCAAAGAAATAATAAACAGTTTAAAATTTAAAATAATACTTCTGTCAATGTTCCTCTGTTTGAGTTTTTCCCCACTCTGGTCCCAGGAGATTTCTGCTATTTTTCCATTCAATTCCCTCATCTCTTTTTAATTTCTAGTTCTACTAGGAATTTTTAACATTGAGCTATGCTTTCTTAATGCTTCATGATGCTAACAATATACACTTTTACTTGATTTTTTTTTCTATTTTCTAAGGAGTCTCTTTCTGTTGTGAAGTTTTCAAAATCTGAATGCATTTCATGGATTGAAAACATCCAAACAGTCTCTAGCAGGAAAATATATAGCACACGGTACTTTAAAAATGCATACAATAACAGCTGGGATTTATAATAACAAATGAGGGGAAAGATGAAGGAAATATACAAATCATAAGCTTCAAGAAACACATAAATCTTTATGAAGTTTTATCATAACTCAGACAGAACGTTATCCTTTCAAAACCTGCCAGATCACGCCAGACATTATACCCGCTTTAAAACTCAGGTGCTTTGAAGTTATCTTTGATGTCTTGTTGGTATTGGAGTTTTGGTCACTCTTCAGATCACAGCAATGCCTGCCTTGGTTCTATGCTGTCCTATTATTTCCCTAGGGCAGTCATTGTGTCTTCTTCCCTTTAATATAAAAAATACATAGTTCTGTTATCTGTAATAGATAATATGAAAATGGTAAATATTTTTCGCATAAAAATGTTAAATGTGTAAAAGATAATAGAGTAAACTGAACTTGGTAGATTGCAAAGAGAAAACTTTTGTTTTTTTTTTCTTTCAAACTACTGTCCTCTTCAAACTCACACTACTTAGTTTTTCTTGCCTGCAGATGAAATTTGGGCCAGAATGTATAGCTTTTCTCATATGAAACTTATTTATTCATTCAAAACTTGTTTAAAATGTTTACTAAGTACCTAACACTGTTCTAGATGCTTAGACACACCAGTGGCCAACACCAAAGTTTCCTAAAAAGTTTATATTCTAGTTGGGAAAAGGTATCAAAAGTAATTCCATGGGGAAAAAAAGTTAAAATAATCAAGCATGGTAAAGGGAATCCAGTTTGGGGATGTGAGGAGCAGTACAGAAGGTGTGGGGGGAGGTCAGGATTTAGTATTAAGTACGGTGATCAAGGTAAGCCTCCTTGAAATGGTGAAATTTAGACAAGGTGGTAAGGTTAGCCAAAATGATTATCTGGTAGGAGAATTTTCCAGAACAGATAGAGCAAAAACCTTAAAATAAGAATATATCTGGTATGCTCACATAACATCAAGGAAGCCAGTATGCTGAAGCTGACTGAGCATGTGTGAAAATGGTAGGAGGAGTCAGAGAGCAGAGGTGGGTAGCAGAACATGAGAGACCACATTGGCCACTTTCTGGATTCAGGCTTCTAATCTGAGTGAAATGGAGATATGGCATCGTTTGACTTATATTTTACAAGGATAACTCAGTATCCAGGCAAGAGATGATGGTAATTCAGACCAAGGAGGTAACAGTGGAAGTAACTTTTTGAAGACAGAATTACCATCATTTCCTAACAGATTTGATATAGAATGCAAGAGAAAGAATGGAGGTAAGCATTGCTCCAAGGGTCTCAGCTTATACTGGAGGAACAATGGAAGTAGAGCAGATGTCCAAAGGAAGGATTATTTGGAATGTCAGAAGCTTTATACATGGTACATTTGTGATGTCTATTAGACAGACACAGACACAGAGATGTTGAGTAGGCAGTTGGATATATAAGTCTGTAGTTTGGAGTACAGTCTGATTAAGAGGCATAAAAATTTGGGAAGTCATCAGCATATAGTTTCTAAAGTTATAAGACTAGATGAGATCACCATAAATCTTTAGCTAAAAAAGAGAAGTCCACAAACCAAGCTCTAGGCCATGCCAACGGTAATGGGTCGGTTAAAAGAGAAGGAATTGACAGAGGTAACTGAACAACCAGTAAGCTAAGAAGAAAACCAATCAAGTGCAGTGATCTGGAAATAAAATTTTAAAAGGCAATGTAGAAGGAAAGAGAGAGAGATCAACTATACCAAATGCTACCGATAGGTTCAATACTTCCAGTAAAAACAGCCATGATAGTGTTAGAATTCAGATACATAGACAGAATTACATTTTGTTCTGGAAACTAGTAATCAAATAACCAACAGCGTAAGTCTTCAATAAAAAGGTCTATCAAAAGTTACAGAGTTTCTGTTAGCATCTCTCTGCTGTCTGTTAAAACTCTTGATCTTAGTAAAGATACTATCATTCCTCACATGGAATGTATCAGAATTGGATTTCAGCAGCCAAAATTTCCATGATAGTGGTGGCTACTGAACCCAAATCTACAATTTTTGGCATCCTCCAATTGCTTTTTGATCTTGAATAGAAGGAATTTGGGTTACAAAAAAAATCTTTAGCTCATTCTTCATTTTCTGAAACCTTATAGACTGTTTCAACATATGTTCAATACCATATTTATGGCTGTGCCTGACTCAGAAAACTGATTGCATTTAATCCTCATATTATTACCTTTGGGAATAATACAGAAGTGCATACTTTGAAATTTTTTCCCTAATATTGAAGCTTAAAAGACCATAACACAAAACTATAACACAGTAAACGATGTCTGCCAAATGCCAATCAATCATTTTCCAAAGGGGTCTTTGTGGGAAATTAGAGATAAAACCCTTCCTAAGTGCTTTCTAAACATTAATACTGGAGTTTTAAAAGAAGAACCTAAAGGCATTCTTAGATTTTTTTTAGAGTATGAATTCATACTTGGTGTCATGCTTCACTAATTCTCTCAACTTGAAGCATCCAAAATCCGGGGTGCCCAGACCATCTCTTGCCTTATCAGTAAATATCACATAACTAGATTTGACAATAGTTCATCTAAGCTTTATTTTAAAAGATTTCTCAATTAAAGCTAATCACTTAAAACCGAAAAGTTTTTCAAACCATAACTTTTTTATATCACTTTAACTCTTAGCAAAATATAGACGATTTCTTCATAAAAGTAATGGATTTAATACAAAAAGTAGCATTTTCATTTTAGTAAGAAATAACAACATAAAATATTAAATATATGGCAAAATCAGGCACTATCCAGGATGCCTGAAATACACAACTCAATCAATTTTCAAAAAATCTTCTGATTTTAGATATAATTATGCTCATTTTATTAATAAGCAATCATGTTGCCCAAGTCCAATCTAATAGGTGTAAGTGAATACTGCCCCTTGGAAAGCCACTGTGTTATTTGTAGCTCTGGAATATGAGCGTCAATCCTGCACCTGATATTTATTGTTTGTATCATCTTTAGAAATTCACTTAGCCACTCAAAAGTCTTAATTCCTGGGGTGCCTGGGTGACTCAGTTAAGCATCCGACCCTGGCTCAATCACGATCTCACAGCTCATGAGTTCGAGCCCCACATCGAGCTCTGTGCTGATAGTTCAGTCTGGAGCCTGCTTCAAATTCTGTGTCTCCCTCTCTCTCTGAACCACCCCTGCTCGTGTTCTGTCTCTCTCTCTCTCTCTCTCTCAAAAATAAATAAAATTTGTTTAAAAAAATAAAGAGTCTTAATTCCTTCATCCATTAAATCATAACATTTCCCATGTAAATTGTCTTTATTTTTAAGTGCATTATAGTTGAAAAGAACATATACTGTAAAATGTAGAATTATAATGTAAACAAACACTTCTGAAGTCTCCTCTGGCAGACACTGCTAGTTGTATTAGTTAGGATTCTCCAAAGTAAGAGAACCAATATGATGTATATAGACAGATTTATTTTAAGCAATTGGCTCATATAACTGGAAACATTTCTGTATCTCCCAGTGGAAGCATTTCTGTCTTTGGTCAAGAGTTCTTGACGAGCAAGGTCTGAAGATTATGTGGACAGGGAGCAAAAGTGTAATCAGCAGATCCTTAGAGGTAATAATGAGTGGTGATACTCTCATTTCTACCCCTTAATTTCTGGATCCATGAATCGTGAGTGTGGAAGAAACAGCACCTTATGTTAAACACTGATTGTGAGTATGTACCAACTCCTGAGAACTTTGCCTCAGCCCTGTGAGGTACAGCCCTTGCCTCCTCGCTGGAACTGCAACTGAATTTTCAAAAGACCGTTCCCCCACTCTATCAAGCCAGCTGCTTCACACAGCCAGATCTTAGTAAGACCAGTGAATTCCAGGAGTATCAGCCCATTTGCCGTGAAGTGGGTTCCTTGATCAGAATCAATACCGTGTGGAATACCATGAGAGGAGATAAGGCATTATGTGAGTCCACAAACAGTAGTTTTGGCAGAAGCATTACATGCAGGGGAGGCAAATCTGTATCCAGAGGAAGTGTCTATTCCAGCAAGAACAAAATTGCTGACCCTTCCATGATGGAAGTGATCCAATGTAATCAATCTGCCCCCGGGTAGCTGGAGGACGACTCCAGAGAATGTCTCTACATCAGAAACTCTCTGCTTCTGGCACACTGGACACTTGGCAGTGACTGCAGCAGCGGCTGTTGGCCCTCATGAGTAGAAGTCCCTGTTACTGAGCTCATACATAACCTGCCACCATGGACACTTTATTCATGAGCCCATTGGGCTCTGACAAGGATGGCTAGAAAAAGAGGCTAACTGCCATCCACAGAATGGGTCATCCCCTCCACTTGATTATTAAAATACTCCTATACTGATGTCACTCTTTGGTGAACATTCACATGGGACACAAATACTTAAATTTTTTATCCATTCTGAGAGCCCTATCCACATACCTCTTCCCAGATCTCCTTCTTACTAACTTTCCAATCATCTTCCAAGTCCCTAACCATCTACTCAAACCATTGGCCACAGCCCATAAACTGGTATACAATCCCATATCTAGCCATTTCTCCTTGAACAAAAAAGGAACAACCAGATACACTGTTGAAGTTCTGTCCACTGAGAGGATCTCCCTTCACCACTGTTCTTCAGGGATGTCCCAGAGAAGGGCTATAGTGTTGTAGCTACCCTCTTCCAGATGGTGTCTGCCTATCCTACAGACTCATCTGTGAACGAGGCCCAAATTTCCTCTTTCCTTATCAACTTATCATAAAGAACTTCCTTATGAGGCCATAGCTGCAGGCTGTGAGAAATAAGGTAAAGTAACAGGAGTGGGGACCACGGGTATTTGGGAATTTCTTAATGGAACCTACTTGAGCCTCCAGAGCCTGTTGGAACCCAATTCCATACATACTACTTGCTTTTGATGGTGGTGTGCTACTGTGAATACCCAACTTCATGGCTTGGGAGTCAGACAACACCCAGTTCGTGGTACTTCAGGTTGCCTGATAACGTAGTGGCTCATGGTTAAAATTCAGTCTCTACTAAGGCCCAATAGCAAACCAAAGGCTGTTTCTGAAAAGGAGAATAATTATCCACAGAAGATGACAAGGTTTTCTTCCAAAATCTGAAGGTTTTAAGCTGATATTCATCTATAGGGGCATGCAAAGGCTCCAAGCAAAATCTTTATTTGCCACTGACACATCAAGCCCCATTGGATCTACTAAATCAGATGGCCCAAGTGGAAGAGCAGCTCACATGGCAGACTGGACCTGTCACAGAGCCTTCTGTTGTTCTGGATGCCAGTAAAAAGAGCAGTTTTTTGGTCACTTGGTAAGTGGGCTGGAAGAACACACCAAAATGAGAAAAATACATTGCCTCCAACGTCTAAAGAGACCCGCTCAATTTTACATCCCATTTTTGGTTGTGGGAGGGTCCAGATGCAACAACCTATCCTTCATATTAAAGTGGATATCTTGACGTGCCCCACAGCACTTGAGTCCTAGAAATGTCACTGACGTAGGAGGCCCCTGAATTGTTGTCAGATTTATTTCTCACCCTCTGATCTGCAATGTCTTACCAGTAAGTCTAGAGTAGCTGCTACTTTTTGCTCGATGGATGAATGTCATCAATATAACGACCAGTGGGTTATCTTGTGGAAGGGAAATGTGATCAAGATTCCTGCGAACTAACTTATAACATAGAGCGGGAGAGTTGACATAACCCCAACATAAGATAGTGAACATGTGTTGTTGTTGGCTCTGCCAGCGGGTTGAACTACTCTGCTGGTCTTCACTAACATGGATGAAGAAAAATTATTTTCTTCCCTGGTACATACCAGGTACCAGGGAACGTGTTAATTTACTCAAGCAATGAAACTACACCTGGCACAGCAGCTGCAACCGCAGTCACCACCTGGTTGTGTTTAGGATGATCCATCGCCATTCTCTAAAATTCATGTTTCCTGCACAGCCAAATAGGCAAGCCGAATGGGAATGTAGAGGGATTACCACCCCTGCATCTTTCAAGTCGCGGGTGGTAGCTCTACTCTCGGCCATCCCTGCAGAAATAAGATACTGCTTTTGATTCCCTATTTTCGTTGAGGCCGTTGTCCTACATAGAGCCTTCCACTTTGCCTTTCCCACCTGAAGAGCCCTCAATCCACGGATCAAGAGACCAGTGTGGGGATTTTGCTAGTTGTTAAGTGTGTCTATTCCGATCACACATTCCAGAACTGGACAAATAACCACAGGATGGGTGAAGGGACCCACTGGCCCCACTGTGAAATGGATCTGAGATAAAAACAAACAAACACCCGAACAACAACAACAAGAACTGGCCTTCAAATGCTCTCACTTTGGTAGATCACAGAGGTGTTTTGGGTCTCCTGGAAACAGTGTCAGTTCAGAGCCAGTGTTTACAAATTCCTGAGAAGTCTGCTTATTTCTTTTTCACCAGTGCACAGTCTCCTAATGAAATAATATATCCTAATGTGTACTCAACCTATGCTAGACAATTATTTCATTTAGAGCCTTAATAGTTTAATTTTTAATACTGGGCAGATAACTTTTTTCTCTTTTCTATGAAAAAATGTGTAATTACCCTCATAGTCAGAGTTTTCTTTTAATATCTAGAAATATATAGTAGCTTAGATGTAGATGATGTTAATATTTTCCTCAAATGGCTGTTATGAGGATTAGTTATAATAATGCAAATTTGCTTTTGTAAAATAAATATCTTTTAAAAAGTTACTAACAATTTTGGGGGGTGCCTAGGTGGCTCAGCCGGTTATGCTTCACCTCTTGATTTCGGCTCAGGTCATGATCTCACAGTTCATGAGTTCAAGCCTCACATCGGGCTCAGTGCTGACAATGCAGAGCTTGCTTGGGACTCTCTCTCTCTCTCTCCCTTGGTCTCTGCCCCTCCCCCATTGTCTCTCTCTCTCTCTTTCTCTCTCTCACTCTCTCTCTCTCTCATCTCTATCTCTTTCTCATAATAAATAAACTTCAAAAAAAATAAAAAGTTACTAACAATTTTAAATATCTGTAAGGAAAACAGATTAATTGATATTTGTTCTATGTTCCCCACTATATAATTGAACTAGGACTAGGGCTCAGATACTCTGATACTCATTAATTTTCTAAGAATTATAGTCCATCAGGATCTTCTATTTCTTAGGTAAATGATAACCAGATAGCTAGATATGAAAAAGAGAGAGAAGGAGAGGAGAGCAGCAGAGAGAGAGAGAGAGAGAGAGAGAGAGAGAGAGAGAGAGAGCAAGACAAAGATATTGAAGAATTAATATATAATTTACTCAAACAAAATTGTATTTATTCTCAGAGATAGAAAAGATTCTCCCAAAGCTACACATTTTTCTTAAATAATTATTGTCAAAGCAAGAAGTACAATCATCTTTGAAACCATAGAAGTTTCTGTTTTAGCAAAAGAATATGACTCTTATAACTTGGAATACAGATCTGAGATGCTCTGGGTGACATTTGTTGCCAATGGTGTCCAAGAAGTATCACATTGTGTGAGGTAGTAAATAAATTGTCATGAAGAGATTGGATCTTAGAATACAAGAAGAACATAGAATTCTAGACTGTTAGAAGCCATTTCATCTTGTTGCTTTATATCCCGAAATCTGAGATTCTACAATATTAGAAAAATGTAATAGGTTCTACCTCCCCTGGCTTTTTCTCAAAATATCCATGAGGCTCTAGCCAGGTAATGCCACTAGCTCTCTTAAACATGGAAATTGGGTAAGAAGGTCGTACTTGACATACAGTACTCATCTTTGAGCAAAAGGGAATTGAAATAATTCCTTGGAGGAAGGGTGAAAAGTCAGAACAAACTTTGGTATCCATAAGAAGGTAATACCACATCCAAGTTAAATTGACAATAACATTTCTCTTCATAAGTAGAGCAAATGTGCCAAATAACATAGAAATCCCTCTTCTGCACTCTGGAGTTATGAATAAGGATGGGCCAGAGAAGCAAGAATTTGAATGAAGATGTATAGACACCCCTTTAGGTATAGCAGCTAGAGTGAGCATTCTAAAATAAAAGATCATGCCATATGTCTGCTCAAACCCTTATCATGATTTCTTATACTCAGAGTGAAATAAGTTCTTTTTTTTTTTTGAAGTTTATTTATTTATTTTGAAAGATAGAGGGGTGTGAGGGGCAGAGAGAGGGAGAGACAGAATCCCAAGCAGGCTCTGCACTGTCAGCATGGAGCCCACACAGGGCTCGAACTCATGAACCATGAGATCGTGACCTGAGCCAAAACCAAGAGTCGGATGCTTAACCAACTGAGCCACCCACGCACCCCCAAAATGTATACAATTCTAAACAGGGCCCCTCAGTATTCACTCCCAACCTCTATTATCTCCCTGACAACACTTTTGGGATCAGTGCTGTGAAACAAACCACCTTAAAATTGACTTTAAACACTCAATTAGTTCTTAGGAACCTAATGGTCAACTATGTAGTGTCCACTGTCAGCTGGTGGGTTCCCCAGAGCTGACTGGTCCAGGAGGACCCCAGGCAAATGCCAGATGCCTCTGCTCCACTCCGTGTGGTCTTTCATCCTCCCTGGGCTGCCCTGGGCTTCCTCCGTGGCCGCGGTAGGGTTCCAAGGGAAAGGGGGAGGCTTTTACCAGCTCCCTCAAATCAAGTATGCTGCCATCCCATTGCTGAAAACAAGACAGCTGACCAAGCCCATAGCCAGTATTGAGAAGGAGTCAGTATTGAGAATCATGATCAAAGAGTATGGAGAAAGGAAGGCAGAAAATATTGGGGCCATTGTGAAAATCATTCACACTTTTCTTTTTTACACTTTTTGCTACCCTTCCTTTCTATCACACAAGCCCAACCATACTGACTTTCTTCCTGTTCTGTGAACACAACAGACCGCTTCCTGCATTGGGATCTTAACTTAGCTGTTCCTTCTGCCAAAACTGCTTTTCATTAGATATTGGCTTGGCTGACTCACTTATTTCAAGTTTCTGTTCTAACCTTTCCTTCATGAGCCCTACCTGCCCACTCTATTTAATAAGACAATCCACCACAACCCCCTTACTTGTTCTTTTTCCTTTTCTATAACCTGGAAGAATTTCTTACATAATGTTGCATATGGGTTTTTTTTTTTGTTTCTTATAAATTACGGGTTTGTTTTGTTTCTTGTCTATTTCTCTTTTCAATTAAATGTAAGCTCTGATCTTTGCCTATTTTGTTGAATGATGTAACTTAAGATAATTGTTAAATTTAATTTAAAGTACTTGTTAAATGAATTAGATAGATTTCTGCTTCTGTAACTTAAATGTGAAAAATATGAGCTTTGTGGACATCACAAAGTGCACAACAATCAGGAAATGAATACAACATGATAAATAATAAATATATAATAAGTAATAAATACATAATAAATATGAATGTTCTGTTCAGAAACTTCAAAACAGGTAGCCTCTGTTTTGGAGCAAGTCACAGCAGGTGCAAGCCCAGGAGGTGAAAGCCAAAAAAAATCATTTTATCCAACCTCCTTATTTAATTAACGAGGACAATTAAGCCCAAAGATGTTAAGTGTATTGAAGAATGTTAAAAAGTCAGGTGGTGCAAAACTAGGATTAGAACCAAATCTTCTAATTACTAATACCATATTCTTTCTACTTGCTCATATTAACAAAATCACAGCTCAGACGAAATTTATAACAATCAAAAGTGCAAAGGAAGAAATTTCCAGCATTATTGAGTATTTAAAAATATAGGGCTTTGAAATTAAGTTTACAATTCCTAATTTCACCAAATTGAAATCCAATAGTCTGATAAATTCATTTCTCAAAAAGAGCACAGATGACTGTGGTTTAGCTTGTCTGAATGTAAAATGTAATAGAAAAGAGAGATGTCTTCCTGAATCTAAATTTACAATCTCCTTGAACTAAACTATTGGCTTCTGCCAGTCGGTGGGAATTTCATCTTCAGTACTGAAATGAACATGATAAAAGCTACTACTGAGAAAGGGAAAGATTGTTTCAACTAGTAATGCGAAGGAAGTAGAAGTTATCACTGTAAGTGAGTATCTTTTTAGTCTATTTGCTGCTGAATAGTTTCAAAGAACTTCTTTTTTTCTATTTAAACAACCAGGGAGTTAATTTTCCTAGGAGAAAAGCATCTAATAATTGTGGTTATGCTTCTACACACAGAAATCTACCAGTGGAGTATAATTCTCCCACAGAGTTTTATAGAATGAGAATCTGGGTCAGTGTTTTATATCACTGACTTCTAACCACAAAGTAATGTGATACTCCCTCCTTGCTGCAATGGAAAACCAGGAAGTTAATAATTTTGTAGCAAAGTTTATCATTTTCTTTCCCAGACAGACATTTTGTTCTTTTGGTCTTGCGATTCCTCCCCCACTTCGATATTATAGCTAATTGAGATGCTTTTCTAGCTGATGAAGGCTGAATGAATCTTCCCTGGTGAAAATATTATACATTTATAGCTACTAATGTCCCTCTATTTAATTCCCACTTCACTGGCAATAAATTAGTTATTAGGTTTCCTATACAAATTGGCAACAAAAAGTCCATAAAACTAATCATTTAAAGGTCGATGTTTATATAGTTAAAGAAAAATAGAATCTAGACAACCAGTTCAATTCTTTGCTTTGCACCAATTAAGAAAAATGTTCTTCTACTCAGCAACCACTACAATTCTATTCTATAAAATAAAATTAGAATTTCAGCACCATCTGCAAATTCTTTCACATTGAAAGTTAATTACATTATCATTAAACTGATTTGTTAAAGCTTGAAATGTTGTGTTATAGCAAGAAGACATGAAGACTCTTTCAAACTCTGGTATCAGATTGTTCTCATTTCCAAACAAAACACTGCCTATGTATTCAATATAATTTTGTTAACAACTGAAATGGTAGGATTCTTTATCCCTATTATTGTACAAGAATGTTAAGTTGTCTCTTTGGGAATAAAGAAATAGTTTATAACAATTACTTTCTAAATTTTAAAAACTAGCAAATTTATCTCTCCCCCCCCCCAGTAGTATGCATTTTTTATTTGAGAAACTCAACTTCCATTGCAGATACTTCAAACGTCATTTAAATGCAAATGGTATCCTGAAATACTTTCCTTCTACATACAATTCTCAATTGGAGACTTAAACAATGTAAAGAAAAAGATTTGATAAGCAACTCATTAACTGGAGATTTTCATTAAGTTCATGGTCTTCCTGGAAATATTTTAGTTTAAATATATTTCACACAATATAAGTAAAACTAATGTATTATTTTGCAGTGATGTCTCAAGAAAGAAAAATATGCCTAACATATTTGGATCATTCCTGAATTATAAATATAACAATGCTAGAACTTTGTTACAACTTTGAAAGCTTGAGGGTCGCCTCCTCCACCATATTTTCTCCTGGATTCAGCAATGCAAAGATCTATGTTTAATGTAAAAATCCTCCTAAATTTGAATACCAGGTTTCTAAATTATTTAACTTCTTAAAAAGGGGGGAGGGAATCCCTCTTTTTTCTATTTAGTAAATTATTCTAAAAAGTAAACATAGCATTAACTGTATATATAATAGATTATTAACATGTCAGCATAACCAAATCAGCTTTCAGTTTAGCCTCTAAAATTTAAAAGAGGTTTTAGTAACTTGAAAAAATATTGTAGGTTCTGTGTTTTCTATATCTCCATACTTCTTTTGGATTTGAAAATGGTAAGATGGTCCATTGTAGACTAGAAACACAGAACATATCCCCATCCCAAAAGGACAGGAACCAAAAGTGTGTCTTAAAAAAGTAGAAGTCTACCTGGGTCATCTGGCCAAACTTGCCTCGCAGCATTTCACACACAAGGCAATTTATTCTTTAAATTGAGTAACAGTTGCACAAAAGAATAACACTATAAAAACAGACAACACCCCTGCCCTATACGACCTCAATATGTCTTGCTGCCCAATAAGAGAAGGTACTCAAAGAAAGAACAGAAATCCATAACCAGAGTGGGAAACAGTCTTCCAAGTATGTATTTCTCTACAAACAAGTAGCAAGAACAAGAGGGAGAAAGTAAATCAACTCAACAAGTTGTTTCAATGAGGAACTATCAAACTATCTGAGAAGCGACAATTTTCAGAACAATAAGCCCACCATTTTCAAACAGAAGGAGACCTGGTACTCGGGATATTTAGGACCATAAGGAGAAGAGCAAATATTTAAGGATGTAGACACTGATATTTTAATTTTAATTAATTGGTTTTTTTTTATTTTTAATTTTTATTTATTTTTGAGAGAGAGAGAGAGAGAGAGACTGAACATGAGCAGGGGAGGGGCAGAGAGAGAGATTCCGAAGCAGGCTCCAGGCTCTGAGCTGTCAGCACAGAGTCCCATGTAGGGCTCAAACTCACAGACCGCAAGTTCGTGACCTGGGCCGAAGTCAGACACTTAACCCACTGAGCATCCAGGCGCCCCGATTTTTTAAAAAAGTTTTATAGCCTGAAAAACAGAAAATAACAGTCACCAAGTTATATTTTCCATTTCATTGGGTTTAATGGTACTTCAATACTTGCAAGTCTGTATGCTTGGACTTCGTGATTGTAAAATCTCATCTTACAGGGATGCCTAGGTGACTCACAGGGTTAAGCCTCCGAGTTCAGCTCAGGTCATGATCTTGCAGTTCACGAGGTCAAGCTCCACATCAGGCTCTGAGCTGGCAGCTTGGAGCCTGGAACCTGCTTCAGATTCTGCATCTCCCTCTCTCTCTGCCCCTCCTACGCTCGTGTTCTCTCAAAAATAAATACAGATTAAAAACTTTTTTAATCTCATTTTAGAGTATCACTGTTAACTTTAGAGAATAATAGCAATAGCTAACATTTATTAAAAGTTGATGACAAACTAAGTGGGTACTGTTCTAAGTACTTTTTTTTAGCTTATGTAAATCCTCACGAAATAAATTATCTTACCTATTTTTATAGATGGGATAATAAATAAAGGCACCTGGGTGACTCAGTTGGTTAAGTGAGTCGGATAAGGTCATAATCCTTGATTCAGGTCATAATCTCATGATTGGAGTGTGAGCCCCGCAGTGGGTTGTCTGCTCTCAGCACAGAACCTGCTTTGGATTCTCTGTCCCCCTCTCTCCCTGCCCCTCCCCTGCTTGTGTTCTCTTTCTCTGTCTCTCTCTCTCTCTCTCTCAAAAATAAATAAAATATTTTAAATAAATAAATAAATAAATAAATAAATAAATAAATAAATAAATTTTAAAAACACACAGAATTTAAATGATTTACGCCAAATCACATAGCTAGTAATATCAGAACTAATATCTGAACCCCCTAGTCTGACTCCCAGGCCCACCTACTTACACACAGTTCCTTATGTCTTGGAAAGCTTGATGAGGAGTGCCTGGGTGGCTCAGTTAGTTAAGTGGCCGACTCTTGCTTTCTGCTCAGGTCATGATCTCATGGTGTGTGAGTTCGAGCCCAGCACCCAACTCTGTGCTGACAGCTCCAGGCCTGCTTAGGATTCTCTCTCTCCCTCTTTCCATGCCCCTTCCCTGTGTGTGTGTGTGTGTGCACGCTCTCTCTCTCTCTCTCTCTCTCTCAAAATAAATTTAGAAAAAAACAAAACACTTGATGAAGTCAAAGGAACTTGGACATTAGCAACAGAAGCTTAACTTTTTACAGTCAGGTCCATTTTTTGGTGAGTAATCTTGCATATTACTTTTTATTCCACTATATTTTAAGCTCGGAGAACAGCTATACCTTGCAAAGATTGGACAAATATTCATTTTAATCAAGGCCATAAATAACATTTGCAAATAAGCCAACATTTCCCTTTGTTCTGATCATTTTCCCCGTGTGTACTCCGAGTGCAGAATTACCCTGAAAACGACTGCAATCATTTGGCCATAGGCTTGGGCTCCTAGCTCCTTTTTCGTGAGGTTAAAAGCTGTACCCACCTTCACATTCCCAGTATCTTTGTAGGGTGCACATCAGTTAGATAAGATGTCTAAAAAGTATTAGCCACTCGGCTGATTGCCTATTGCCCTGTCATAGCAGCCTAATTCTCTGACCTCTCAACATAGAAGTAGGATAAGAAACCTGCACTCTGTGAAACAGTATACCTACCTGGATGCCCCAAAACTGCCTAAATTGAGAAGACGGGCAGCTACCGGAACCCAGCTTACTTCTCTCTTTCTGTCAACATGTGTTGCTAAGAAATCACTCTGCCCCAACAAGTAAGAAGCTGCACACAGTGAAGAATCGACAACTCTCCTGGGATCCACAAAGGAGAGGAGGACACAGAGAAAACCCTGATCCCAAGACAGGAGAGACAAAGAAGTGCACACAGGGCGTCGAGGCTTACTGGAGCTATGCGAAACTGCCTCAGGAACCAGCGCTGGGGTAGGAAAACTTGAGCTGTAATTGACAAATTGCTGGAGGCTCAGTGTGAACAAGTCGGAGAGTTAAAAATTCCAAGGGGACCCAGTTATAGGGGGTTCCCGTGCTTCTGTGAGTTTTACCTCTAGAAGAGCAACCAGGTTCTCACAGTAAATATCAGAGAAAAATTCTCTCTTGCTTCTGGCAATGGTTGGGTGAAATGGAACTGTTTTGAAATACACCGGAGCACTTGTTTCCTAACAAGGCCCGCCCTCAGGGGAAACTAGTTAACCTAACAGGTTAACAGGCTAACAGGCTAAAAGCCTAACAGGCTAGGGTTTTATCAAAGCCTAACTGACCTGCAGTCAGGGAAATACCCAACTCCAGCCCACTCTGGCCATCCTGTCCCACCAAGAGGGGGGGGGAAGAAAAAAAGAAAAACCTTGTGAACATCACAGTCCAGAGGCACAGCCTCCCTGAGAGTCATGATCTTTCCCTCTTTTTGTGATGCTTTTTTCAACCTCGACAAAGGATTGCAAAGCTACCAGGGAAAAGAGGAAAAGATCTTTTGTATTAGTGTGTGAGTGTGTGTATTGTGTTTGTGTCTCTGGGTGGGGGAGTTTTGAGGGGGAGGGAAAGGCATTAGAATAAAGCTATTTAGAAGAACATGTATTTAGCTAAGAAGGAAATGAAAAGTGATGCTAAATCTAACACTCGAGTAGATAAAGCTTCGACCATCTTCACAGGAAATAAATGAATAGTGCTAATAGCTGGATCCAATTTATAAGGCACTAAACGGATATTATAAGAGGAAGGGAGATAATTAATCTTCAGCTAGAACAATGAAGATCAGCTGCAGTATTATCACAGTGCCACATTCCAAGACACTGGAGGTGCTTTGCCTTCCACTGTATTAATCAAAGACTATCCAGAATTAGGATGTTTCATCATTTGCAAGGATTCTTTGTATTTTTTATCTCTGCATACAGCCACTGATTACTGTACATAAAAAGTTTTCCCTTTAATAGCGATATTAATAGCCTCCGAGTATAGACATAAAGATTTTATTTCAAAATTTAACAAAGCTATAGTTTTTTGTGATTATTTGATAGATTAGAAATTTGATTTCAAATTTAATAAAGCTGGAGTGGTGACTCTTTGAGCATTTGGCCTTTATTTTTTTAAATATTAGAAATTCTAACAAATAGCTGTATTCTACTTTCCATTGATTCAAATAAAAAAAATACATTCATGATAGTTAAAGACAGGAAAAAGTGTCCAAATATTAATTCTGTTTTTGCAGGAGACTACTTCGGATATGTGTAACTTTGGTAATGAGGAGGCTTTGTACAATCTATGCCACTTTACAAATGCATAAAATAGGGGCGCCTGGGTGGCGCAGTCGGTTAAGCGTCCGACTTCAGCCAGGTCACGATCTCGCGGTCCGTGAGTTCGAGCCCTGCATCAGGCTCTGGGCTGATGGCTCAGAGCCTGGAGCCTGTTTCCGATTCTGTGTCTCCCTCTCTCTCTGCCCCTCCCCCGTTCATGCTCTGCCTCTCTCTGTCCCAAAAATAAATAAACGTTGAAAAAAAAATTTTAAAAAACAAATGCATAAAATAAAATGGGAGAGTTGAAAGTCACAGAACATTCTTTACCTTACAATATTTAACAAGTTGATTCTTAAAAGTTTTGTGAATGAACCTCTATCATTATCAAAGTGATATAAATCATCAAAATGACACTGGTTGGCTACTTTTCCCATAAACAGGTTTTAAAACAGGGGTGTCATTTTTTTTCTGCCCTTCTAACACATACACCTTCCCCTCTAGTTTGAAAAGACTGTCTTCCACTGTCTTCTATTACCCTGACTCTCCCCCCTAGTACTTTTTACAAGTATGATCACATCTGCCTTTTAGCTGTCTCTAGCTCCTGTCCTTTCTTCTAATTATTTCACAACAGTCAAAAAGTTCTCTGCATATGCAGATTGATCATGCCTTACCTCCATCTTTAAATCTTTAAAGGTTTTCTTACCCTAGAGATATAGCCCAGACTTCTTAGTATAGCAGTTACAGCTTGCCATTAGCTGGCCCCATTTACCTAGCCAGTTATAGATCCTATGCCATTCTGTTATCTTTATTTCAGTCAAACTACCAAATGTTTCTTGAGATACTCTGCAGATGTTTGCCAGATCTCACACTGCTTTCTTCATTGAATTCCTTTCCCCAACGAGTTACATTATTACCCTTGGAAAACTCACAGTATCCTCCTAAGACCCGTGTAAAGACACTTGTTCTTCACCTGATTCCTACCACTCTTCGGAGGGGTAGTCCCTCGTCTGAAGTACAACCATATCCGTGATATAATTACATTATAGTTACTTTACATGTCTCTACTGTAGCTTTTGTATGTCCAAAAGTAATAAACTGTATTTAGGACATTGTAAGTGCTCAATAAATATATGCTGCATTAATTCTTGAACACTACCCTATTAGTAGATCAGCATGTCCCAAATACATGTAAGCTGAATTACTGGAGACCCTTCACTTTTGTCCTAATATGCGCACCTCTAGCAAGCTTGGTTTGCCATTCTTCTCCCCATGAGAGATTCTATTTTAACCCACACTTTTATTGAATAAAAGCAAATACAGTAATATTTTGGTAGGAATATAAAAAGAAAAAGTCACTACTTTTAAGAACTGGTTGTTGGAAGACAACTCTCCATATATCTTAAGCAGTTCCACACTTCTTGCAAACAAACCCATTTACTTCCCTTTGGTTCCAAACAATCTTTCAAGTATGTTTACATGGAAAGCAGCCTTGGAAAATAGTGTCTCCCTTCAAAGAAGAATGCAGGGTTTTTTTAATTGTCCAGTATAAAAAAAATAATGCCTTCTTCTAGGGTAAAAATTGTTTAGAATTGCTTATAACTGATTATAAAAGATTCAGGTTCCTTAAGCTCGGTGTTCCTCAACTGTGCCAAGCCACCCCCCCCCCCACCACCACCACCGTGGGACTTGGTGGGGTAGGGGGAAAGGTGTACCATTGCAAACATAAGGCTCATATTTTCTGATGTGTTATGAGTGATAAGAATCCTTTGTTTCTGACTTGGAGTCTCATGTCTTCCTCCAGCTTCCATGAACATACGCCAGGCTAACTTAGTAGTTTGCAAGTAGCAACATCTCTCACTGGAGATCGAATGTTAACAGAGCCATGGCTTTCTGGAAGAAAAAAAAATAAAGGGGTGCCTGGGTAGCTCAGTCGGCTAAGCATCTGACTCTGGTTTTTGGCTCAGTTCATGATGTCATGGTGGTGAAATCGAGCCCTAGGTCAGTCTCTGCTGTGGGCATGAAGTCTGCTTAAGACTCTCTCTCTCCCTCTGTCCCTCCCCAATTGTATGAGTGTTCTCTCTGTCTCTCAAAAATTAAAAATAATAATAATAATAACAATAATAATAACAAGTGCCTCATAGGCCTGTGTTCAAGAGATGAAAGGACTCTCTAGGATTCAGGAAGGAATACTTTAGAGTAAGCAGAGGCAGCAGGGAGGGGGGGATTCAGGGAGGAAGTAAGTGTCCCCTTCTCTCCTACTTGTTAATGAATGTTTATGGGCTGAGTGACTGATGAAAATTAGGATTGAATTAAGTTGCCCCAAAGGGGATATAATTATTGCTCACTGTCCTCCAGGCAGGAGGAGGTGGGGATATCATCAAGGCAATGGAGCAGCAAACATCACTACCCTGGCTGAAAGAAAATGTGGCTGCACCTATGAGTCCAGGAGTCCCTCAGGCTAAAATAGATGGTGTCAGTAATGATGAACTTGCCACCTGGTATAGTCACTAAGCAGGTCAAAAACATTGTTTTGTTTTGTTTTGTTTTGTTTTCTCAGTTGAATTATGTGCGGCTCCTGCACCACCTGAAACCAAAAAATGAATGTGATGTGCTTACTAATGTGGACTGTTCTCTCCCACTGTATCCTCTACCCTTCCCTCCCCGCATTCTCCTAATCTCAATTGCTTTATGGAGAAAGAAACTTAGTGGTGGGCTGAAGTTCCCCTGTCATCAAGAGGCACTAAGAACCACATGCACCCATTAATGTATACTGGGAAACTTCAGGGACAAGAGGAACTAACTTTTATGACTCTGTTAAATATAGGCCCCAACTCACCATCCCACCCTGTCCTATACACAAGAAGATGACCAAATTCAACTGTTGCTATTTGGACAGTGTTCACAGGGGTGTCAGGGGGGGCATCTAATGTGACTGTGTATGGGGTACCTGGGTGGCTCAGTTGGTTAAGTGTCCAACTTCAGCTCAAGTCATGATCTCAAGGTCTGTGAGTTTGAGTCCCCCACTCAGCTCTGTGCTGACAGCTCAGAGCCTGGATCCTGCTTCCGATTCTGTGTCCCCCTCTCTCTCTCTGCCCTCCCCCACTTGTGCTCTGTCTCTGTCTCTCTCAAAAATAAATAAACATTTTAAAAATTCAATGTGACTTTGTAGGTGGATCCTTTGGGGTCAATTCAATGTGCTGTTGATGCTTCTACATCTGAATGTACAGTAGGATTGATGTGTTACAGGTTTATAATTCACTATTTTGTAAGTGCCAACAGGGCTGCTATCGGTTAGGGAAGAACCACAGCGAAAGAACTGTTAGTAGGACAAAGTTTCTACCTAGGGGCAGGTCAGAATTTAGCATGCATGCCTCTACCTTCTAATGCCCAAAGCTGTCACTAGATAGGAAATGTCCTGTTGGTTGGTGAGTCAGAAGTTCTAGTGTCAATGGTGCTTAATGTAGCATCATCACATCTCTTCAGCAAGAGTGGATGATTAATCCTGGCAAAAATATGTAAGGGCCTTCACACCAGGTGATTTACTGGGACTATTTAGGTGGACTAACAATGTTCAGTGCTTCCAGAAATCAAAGAAAAACTACTATCTCTCTGGATCTCTGTGACAAAAAAGGAGAATCATCATGTTAATACACTTTAGGCTTTGGAGATAATATTCTCACCTGGGAATTTTACTTGATTCTTTATATCAAACAATGCACAAGTCAGCATCCTCTGAGCAGAGCTCAGACCAGAAAGTTGCCCTGGAACCTGTCCAGCCAGCTATGGAACACCCTAGATCTTTGCAGTCCCATAGCTTTAATGACGCCTTTGAGCTATGAATATCTGATCTGTGTGAGAGAGACTGCGCAATGGAAAGTAGCCTCCACCAGGAAGATCCCCTTGTGATTCTGTACTTGGGCCTCCGTGATACACTACTGGGTGTGTTCCTTTCAGAAGCCGCTATCAGCTCACCAGTGAGCTCTTGCCAGAAACATATGACTAACTCAGGCAGGTCTTATGACTCTGTAGCCTAAACTTCCCATTTTGGGGTGGGTCAACTTGCACTCAATAGTTATAAAGATGGGAAGGGGCCAGCAAGCCACTCTTGGCATTTTCAAAAACATACTAGGCCTGACTCTAGCGGTATCTCAACTTTATATGAAAAAGTGGCAACTCTCCACTCTACTTCCTGAGTCAAAGCTACTGGCTCATTAGGCCCCCAGCTCACAGAGATTCCTGGAAAAGCCTGGTCTTGATTCAAGTAGACTGAATCCAGTGATGACCACTGGGCTGTTAAAGCTATCCAACCTCAGTACCAGCTATATAGCATCAAAAATGGAAATTACTGTGTGATCTCACTTATATGTGGAATCTAAAAGGAAAAAACAAAGAAAGAAAAAGACTGAACTCATAAATACAGAGAACAGATTGGTAGTTGCCGAAGGTAAGGGGAGAGGGGTGGGTGAAATGGGTGAAGGGGGTTAAGAGGTACAGACTTCTAGCTATAAGATAAATAAGTTATGGGGATGTAATGTGCAGCATGGTGACTATAGTTAACAATACTATATTACTTATTTGAGAATAGATCTTCAAAGTTCTCATCACAAAAAAAATGTTGTAACTACGCATGATGATGTTAACTAGACTTATTATGGTGATCATTTTGCAGTATATACAAATATCCAATCATTATGTTGCACACTTAAAACTAACATGATGTTATATTTGTCAATTATGTCTCAATTAAAAAAAAACAGAAGTGTTCACGCTGCTCAGTGGGCAAAACTCAAGGCAGATCAACAGCATTCTATATTTGACTTCATCTCAGGACTATTATTGGTGCCTTCCGACTGTTGACCCATTTTTAGATTACAGACTTCCTTTTTCTGTCCACTCTGGCAACAACATTCTGGGCTTTGAATTAATATGAGTCACTGTGATGTCCACAGGCTCCCTTCACTTCTGCCACCTGTTGCAAAGTTAAGAAGCACAGTTCATAAGCCACCCTCACTTCCGGCAGCAATTGTAGGTTCGGCAGCCTTCAAGACTCTCCTTAGGTTCAACAGTTCACTAGAAGAACTCACCACACTCACTGAAAGCTATTATGCTCACAGTTATGGATTCTTCTGGGGAACGGATACAAGGTAAACTCAGCCACAGGAAGAAGTACATAGGGCAGAGCCCAGGAAATGTCCAAAATGTGGAGCTTCCAGTTGCCCTTCCCAAAGAGTCTTAATGTTACCTTCTCAGAATTGCTTTGTGATAATATGCACGGTATATTATAAACCAGGGAAGCTTACTTGATGCTTGGTGCCCAGAGTCTTTACTGAGACTTAATCACATAAACCTTATTGGCCACCCACATGGCTGACCACAGTCTCCAGTGCCTTGAGTGACTGATTGAGATTTCTTCTTTTTTATTTAAAAAAAAATTTTTAATGTTTATTTCTGAGACAGAGGGAAACAGAGTGTGAGTGGGGGAGGGGCAGAGAGAGAGGGAGACACAGAATCCGAACCAGGCTTCAGGCTCTGAGCTGTCAGCACAGAGCCCAACACAGGACACGAACGCACAAACCGAGAGATCATGACCTGAACTGAAGCTGGTCGTTCAACCGACTGAGCCACCCAGGCGCCCCCTATTTTTTTCAATTTTTTAAAAATGTTTATTTCTGAGACAGAGAGAGACAGCTGACTGAGATTTCTTGACTCAAAGCCTCCACCTTAAATCATACTGTGTCTCAAAACCTGCAGGTAAACATATATTTTTAGCAGGCACAATATGCCAAGAGCTTGGAGATGACCTCTCAGGGACCAAATACAAAGACTATCCCCCTCTCTTTTCAGATCATCTTCAATCAGACAATGGTATGCTTTTTATTTCAAAAACAACTGAAAAATTGGTTGAGTGTTAAAATATTCAATGGTCCATATGGACAGACCTTCCACACTCCCTGACCTCCCAAGCATCTGGTATTACTTAGTTTTGGAATTATCTTCTCAAAAACAACACAGAATATTTCTGTCTTTTGCTTCCTTACCTTCTCCTTGTCCACAGCTTAGTAAGGTAGTTTGGTCACTGAGTATGGTCATCTCAGAAAGAAATAATCCTCTCTCAGCCACTTCCTGGATGACAATGATGAACAAAGTGTCAGGGGTGACATACAGACATCTTTTGAAAATGTGAGATTTTATTCTAACCATTCTTGGGCATATTGCTACTTTCTTTCTCCCAGGGACAATTCTTGGCTAGGTTGGTTGTCACACCTTCTTGACTGCCAACCCAAAAAGGGGCATATGAGATTCAAACTTAATTAAAGTCCAGCCACCTGGATCTCTTCTCACTTGATATGGTCTTACATCATCAGGATAATGACCATTTGGCTCTCCACTACTTAGTGAGTCCTCCTACAGTAGCCCATATAGGACGAAGTATGGGACATAGTACGTATGTGTAAGTTTTATAGGAATGCCCTGGCTGCTCTTGCAAATGATCCTTTGTATAAAAGGGTTGGTGTGAGTGCAGGATGACTGGAAAAAGGGTGAGGTTATAGCTACTGGAATGGAAACACTGATTTTATGAAGATGAAGAAGAGGAATGATCCTGGCACCTGAAGAGGGAACATCTTACATACCAAGAAAAATAAGGAAAGGAGGAAAATTAATGATAATTTCCTTTCAGAGCCTCCTATGGAAAATTTCACATGAAAGAAAATGTCTCAGTAAGGCTCTTCAAAACTTAACTTTAGTTACTTAAAGTCAATTGAATCCTAGGTCAGCCATCTATTCCCTTCCAGATGAATCTGACCATTCCTCTTAATTTTCTCACTATGTCTACCTGAGAACTGTATGGCCCTTACTCCCAAAATACATCTAGATGTCTTCTCCACTCTAATTTTTAATCATTCATATGGCAGAAGAATGTCAACTAGCTGGTAGTGTGGAAAACTGGTAGTCCTGAAAGAAAGAAAGAAAGAAAGAAAGAAAGAAAGAAAGAAAGAAAGAAAGAAAGAAAGAAAGAAAGAAAGAAAGAAAGAAAAAAGAAAAGTAGATTTAATTATTTAAACTGAATTTTGAACCTCAAGGCAACAATCCAGCCAGGTGGATTACATTGGAATGACTCTCAACTTCTGCTTCCATGACTGATGTAGGTTCTATTTGTTCACCATCAATTATAAACAACACTTTCTTTCCAAGAGCATCCTCAGAATTGCCTTTTCATGTAGAAGCCAGGCACTAACATGTCTTCCTCCCCAAAACATAGTGGCTTGCACCTTAGCAGGGGTCATAACAGACCTTCCATGTTTAAGGAATACCCCCTCTGCCCTGGAAGGCATCCAGCTCGGTCAGAACTCACTGACCAGGGTTGAGAGAGAATTGCCCTATATTTCTTACTTGCAAGACAATGTAGATGTTGGGCAATCTTGAATACATTTTTGTGCATCCAGCTTAATTCCCCAAGCCAGGTGGAAAGATCAATTTGGAAATTTAAGGAGAAACCATCTGGTTTTCTACAGGACACCCTAATGGTTCATGGAGTCATGGCATGATTGAGGTAAATAGTGCATGTTAGCCCTATCCTTCTGCTTGGAACCTTGCCTGGAATAGTCCCAATTAAATGCTGTTTGAGACAAACTAAATAGATTTGGTCCCAGCTCCTATCAGTTAGATTAGCTAGAATGTTGTCATCTTGGACATGTCTGCCATAGCAAAGATGATGCAGAAACAAAAGATAAAATTATTTGGAGAAAATTCCCCACTGATATCTCATATTTCTGCACATTTTGTGAGCAAGGATACTACCACTAACTATGCTTTTTTCTGGACTCTTTCTAAAGATGTCTGTATAGCAAATACCTTGGAAGATAGAAACAGTGTGTTTCCCTCCAAGAGAGTAAACAAACCCTCTAGTATTATAATGTCTCCTATAGAGCAAAGATCAAACACATCTGCTTGCAGTTTGTTATAAAATATTGGGGTTTCTTAAACTTGGGGTTCCTCAGCTATGATGGAAATCTACTAAATTCACAACATTCACCTGAGCCCTTTTGCATCTCCCTCTTATGGGTCTTGAGGGGCAAGGACAACTGACATACACATGAAGCTCGTAGTACTTGCTGTGCTGGGAGTAACATACCCTTTGATTCTGACACAGGAGCCCCATGTTTTCTACCAAAATTCAAAACACGGTAGCAGGCCAACTCACCAGCTGTCTAGTAGAGTAAAATCTCAGACCTTTTACAATTCTTGAGAGTGGTCAGAACTTTCAAAGCAAATATGTACCTAGCATGGGAGACGGGGGCAGGAGGGTGTCCAGAATAAACAAAAAAACACCTGCGTATAATTTCCAGAGTTGTTAATTTGTGCATTTTTTTCCTAATGGACAAATTTCTCTCTTTCAGTTAAGCAGAGACATATACAAGAACATAGTTCTCACTATCTAGCCTCAAACTGAAAAAACATATATATATATTTATGTATATGTACATATGTAATATATATATGTATATATGTAATATATGTATATATTATATACATACACATAAACAGGCTTGCCTTCATTTCATAGGTACAATTTGGGAAATTCATATTTTTCCATTGAAATATAAAGATCCTAAATAACAGAGTAACAATTGTTTAAGAAAATACTTTTCAGGAGTTATTAAAGTGGGATTATAACTCTTAGACTATTGCTTTGCCAGCTGAGCCGTACAAAAGATGTATCTATAATGAACGACTCATGCAATTCCAGAATTACTAGAAAAGGAAATACTGCAAGCAGCATCCAGTCCCATGGCAGTTATACTGAACCCCCTGAGTGCTGTATATTTTTGCATTATGTACAAATGTGTGATAGTTTCAACTGGTCTACCTAGGTATATGCCTTCTTTCAGGGTATGAATATGCCGGTATATAATAAGAGTAATTAAAGGATGTTGTGCTTTAAGATCAGTTGTGAAATTATTTATAAAACTTTTGTAATCTGGATCTTTTCTACAATTGTGGAAAATGTACTTCATCCTTTCTGGAATGGATAGCAGGAATATATACTCTGGGACATTTGAGTATAAAGGCCCAAAGGGACACAGGCCTTGGGAACAGCTGGTTTTTGGGGCCTGACTTCTTGTAAATATTAAATCTAATTTTTCCCAATTACAGCCAGCACATATGGATGTAATACTAGTAGGGGCATCTCATTCAAAAATATCAATATAGTTAATATATTTGGGTTCATTTAAAGTTTATAGTCAGAATAACCTAAACTGGATTCAAACTTCCAGTGTCTGTTAGTTGGCAAAGATCCAAGTAAGATAATTCAGTTGGTTGCCATTTTTGTCTCAAATGAGTTTTATAACCGATCCTTATTGTTACATACTAGAGTCAGAAATATTCCACAAATAATGGTTAAAGAATATTTTAGAACACAGAAATAAGATATCTTTATATACATTCTTGGGAAAATGCTTCATGTTATTTTCATTATATTTCAGTGTTATTATTTCACTTTGGGGGTGCCTGGGTGGCTTAGTTAAGTGTCCGACTTCAGCTCAGGTCATGATCTCATGGTTCATGAGTTCAAGCCCCACATTGGGCTCTGTACTGACATCTCAGAGCCTGGAGCCTGCTTTGGATTCTGTGTCTCCTTCTCTTTCCCCCTCCCCCACTCTCTCTTTCTCTCTCAAAAATAAACATTAAAAATATTTAAAAAATTATTTCACTTCTTATACACCTGATAAATTTATATAAACAAAAATTATAATATTTAAAATCAGAATTTTTAAGTCTGATATTAATCATAAATTTCTGAGAGATTATTTTGCCATAATGTTATAATTGAGGGTTCTTATTAAGTATCAACTTTTTTCAATATGATTGATGAATTTTAAAGTATAAATTTTATGTCACTAGTCTTATTTTTTGCAGCAGACTCTCTGAGGTAAAAACTCCACTTCACTTGATTAATGGATAAATGTTTGTGAAGTTGGTAGTTCAATAGCTCCATCATTTTTAACCAGATGATGGGTAAGTATAAGTCTATTGGGTTTTGAAAGAAAAGAAGAAAAAGAGGATGAAGGCTGGGAGGGAGGGGAGTGGGAGGGAGAAGGAAAAGAAGAAAGAAAAGAAAGAAAGGAAGGGAGGGAGGAAAGAGGGAGAGAGAGGAAAGACAAAGAAAGAAAGTTTAGAGAAATGCAAAAATGCTATAAGCAGTCATCCATCAAATAGGGCACATTTTTTAATTCTTACTCTTTCAGTTCACTAAATGGTAACTAGGATTAACTGTGAAAATCACCTGCCTTCTATCGGAAAACAATTTACTTCAGCAGAACTGTCTATGTTAGATTACCCACGTCCACAATTCTGAATGGCATGGAAGTTCAGGTGTGTAGATAATGAAGGGAAAAGGATTTCCCAAACAAGAACGTGGAGGAGGTTGGAATACGTTCCAGTCAACTATTTTCCGTGGAACCCCAGTGCTTGATTCAAATTCCCTGCTAATATTCAAAACTAAGTTGTAGTGTCTGTGATACTGTTTGGGACACTCAGACATGCAAAAAAGAAAATAATCTGCCCACTCCTTGAAAGAAAACATCTCTTCCTCTCACCCTTTATGTCAGAGGAATTCTGTACCCCTTTTGTGACTCTTACAATGTCCTGCCTTCTTTATAGCTATTTCACAATGTCTCCTCTCTGTACATTCCTCAGGTATCTGATGCACGTTTGTATCATTATACCACCTAGCATAGGCTTTGCACAGAAAAGTTTGGGACATGAATGAATAGAAAAAAGAATGGCTCCTTTATACATGTGACCCTTTGTGAATGGGGCTGGGATTGTTCCCGCTGGGAGCCTAGTCCAGAATTTATTCTTCTTCCCTCACATCTGGGCATAATTCTGAATGTCACCATCAGTCACCACAGTTGACTTGGAGCTTCAGGGTAATAGCTAACAGAACGGGCACCGAAGCCAGACTGCCCTGGATCTGAACGCTGCCTGCCTCATTCCTATCTGTAACGTTTTGCAAGTTACCAAAGTTCTCCACGTCTCAGCCAGTCTTCGGTATGGGATTGTTATGAGATTTAAATGAGTTAATCCACACAGGGCATTGAAAACATTGCCTGAAACATGGAACGCATTGCCAGGCCTTAGCCATCATCATCATCAGTATCATTATAGAATCAGAATACTGAGCACAGATCATTCATGTGCACAAACTTGAGAAGTACCCATTGGATTTCTCTCTATTCACAAAAAGAGATCAACTTTCCCGGAATATAGGAAAGACTCAACTTCTTTTTTTTTTTTTTTAAGTTGAACTTTATTGAGATGTGATTGACAAAATTGTAAGATATTTAAAGTGTACATTGTGGAAATCTGATAGACATTGTGAAAGGATTCTCCTTTCTCCCCTAAATCCAACTATACAATACAGCATTGTCACCTACAACCACCATGTTTTACTTTAGATCCTCAAGACTCAATTTCATGTGCCTTAAAAGGACCCAGGAAAGGGAAGGTTTGATTTTACTTCTCTCAAGAAAACTTCTTTGCCCAACCTTTCTAAAATTGACCAGTCAGATATCAGCTGCAAAATATTCCTTGACAACCTTTCCTTCTAGGTCTCCAGATAACTTCTTGATTAGTAACCACTATTTTTGATTAATGAGAAAAGATGTCATTCAACATTCTGTAACATGTCTCACTCTGTGAAGTCAATCAGAGCTGGTTTCAGGTCTGAACACAGCTTTCAACATTGTTCTCCCGGTATGAACTGGACCATATACTTTTCTCCCAGAGGCAAGCTTGAGAAGACAGTGATTCACTGCATTTGATTAACTAAATCCTCCTGACAAATACATTCTTGGCAATGGCAATATAATGGATACTTATTTTTAATCTTGTGTTTTGATCATTAATAGATCACCAAAATAATAATAATAAAATAAATCCATTGTCTGATGGCCGGGATAGGCATATCACCCTTGGCAACTTGACCAGATTATCATTCTTGACACATATTGTCAGAAAAACCAGAAAAAATTTCAGTCTTAAGAAAGTGAGAGACTGATCTATGATGTACTCAAGAAATAAATAGCTCTACTACATTAATAGAATTCTAATATACTTCACCCAGTCTTACATGGAACTTTGTAATGACAGTATATTTCAGAGAAATTAACTCAAGATATGTAAATTGATTGAGTGCTGAACTGTGCTGCAGTTATTAGAACTAATTTGGCCCATCTGAATCTTACATTGACATTTATACTGTTTTAATAAGAATCCATTATGAGTCTCATTTTAAGGAAAGAGATTCTATGAAGCAAAAGTAACCACCACATATGCATCCAAGCAAATGCCAAGTAGAACAAGTAATAGATTTTAAATGGAAATTAAAACTCATAAATGTAATGAGTAATAATATCTCATAATTTGTATAATTCTTTGTATTAACAAAGCCCTTTCAAATATCCTGTCTCATTCAATCTTCACAAAATTTTTTGGTAAAGAAAGATATTTATCTGGAGTTTAGGTCTGACACCCTATGGATTTCTATTGCTGTTTGACAATATTATCTTATGAGTTGGGAATTTATCAAGGCGATATTCAAGCATAAACCATTGGAATTGAATTAGTCATTTTTAAATGTTCTAGGAGAGTCAGTGGAGCTAAAGAACATTACATTACCTTATTTCTTATCCTTTCAAAAAAAATGTAACTAATTTGCATGAGAGACCAGGTGGTCAATTTGCATAGATAAGACCCTAGAAAATGTGTGCTGCATTATAAAGTTTGAGGGCCAGGGGAGGAGAAAGCTGGAAGAATAATGCAGTGTGTGCTTTTTTTTTTTTTTTTTTAATCTTTAGTTTGCTAGCTCAGGCAATGTCTGACTGGATCAGTGGGGACCGAAAACCTCTTTGTTCATTTTCTAAAACGTTGGCCATTTTTCAAATGAAAAATAACACATTTATATTTTAGGTACACTTAATGAAGTAAACAATAAGATAATAAATTAATCAAAAATAATAAAAATTTGAATTTAGAAATGTAGCATGCCTAAAAATATTGTTTTAACAAATCATAAATTTCATTTTCCTGGTATAGCATCACTTACTTTACACTGTTATTTAAAGCACATTATATTATCAAAATGTGTCCATTACAGAAATGATACTGATTACATGCATTTTATGTAACCTTTTGGTTAATAGTAATGAATATGAAAATACTTCAAGCTTCTTAAAATAAAGCTAATACAGTTGTGTCCACCTTTTTAAAGCTGACGTTAGGAAATGGAATGTTCACTCTTCTTGAATCAGACTTGCTAGCTAAAGTAGGAGGAACAAGTGCCACCATTTGTAGGGTTCGCTCTGATAAGGGACAGAATAGTACTTCCAGCCCTACAAAATCCTCCCTTTTCCACTTAAAATGACAGTTGATAAGAAAGGGAAACACTGGTAAAGACTAAAGTTATCTCAGTAACTAAGCTTCATATTATGGCATAGAAATCTCTGGTTATCCATGATAGGAGTGGAGAGGAAGGATGATATCTAAATCCCTCTAAATATAGAATAACAGGAATTTCGCATTTATCCCCCTGATAACACAACAGATGGGTAAAGATTCTCTTGAGGGAAAATAAAACAGCCACATCAACTCGCAATGGGAGAGAGCTTCAGATGTGAACCTTCAGAAAGAAATTTCCAGTCACAGAGCATGGTCAATGAGTGGTTATTTAAGTAATGGCTAATGTCCAAATTTCAAGTTGTTCCCTTTTTAGATTTGTAATTAACCACCATCATTCCTAAGTATTGACTTAAAATCTCCCACATAGCAAAAGGAAAAACTTGTGTTATTTGTGCACTGAAGAATGGAGACATACAGAAAGAATGAAGAGACAGTTCAGCCTAATCAAGCAAAAGACAGGAGCAAGAACAGAGTGTTTCTTCTTTCTGCAGTGGAAATCCTTGGAAATCCTGTGAATGTACTGGAATGCCCAGAATTTGCTAGGATGGAAGTTGAAGTTTTATTTTATTTTGCTTACAATATATATTAAAAGAGAAAAAGCTGGATAGTTAGAAAATAGTTTACTACATATGTAATTTTTATTCATGTGTAAACACTATGTATGCCAGGTTCATTTAAAGTGCTGTGGTATTTAATAAGCTGGTAATAGGATATTTCTTATTGCTAATTTATTTCCTTATTTGTGTATACTAGGAATGGGGGCAGCCCGTTGTTCTAGACGGGGCAGACAACTGCTGGCCCAGCAGCAGACAGCAAACAGCTTGGTTATAATTCTGTAATGGAATTTCCTGGAGATTAGGGATTTTTGTCATATGTGATGCTTGCAACTATTTGATGCATGAAAATGTGTATTTCTCTCTGTGTATTTCTCTCATTATTTAAAATTTCTCACAGTAAAACAAACAAACAAACATGTTAGGGGCGGCTGGGTGGTTCAGTCGGTTAAGTATCCGACTTCAGCTCAGGTCATGATCTTGCGGCTTGTGAGTTCGAGCCCCGCATAGGGCTCTGTGCTGATAGCTCAGAGCCTAGAGCCTGCTTCAGATTCTGTGTCTCCCTGCTTCTGTCTCTGCCCCTCTCCCACTCACACTCTGTCTCTCTCTCTCTCTCTCTCTCTCTCTCTCTGTCTCAGAAATAAACATTAAAAAAAAAAAGTTAGTAGTGCCTTTAAAAATGAAAGTATAAAAAGGCACCTGGAGGTTTAGTCAGTTAAGCATGGACTCTTGATTTCAGCTCAGGTCATGATCTCACAGTTTATGGATGGAGCCCCTAGTCTGGCTCTGCACTGACAGCACAGAGCCTGCTTGGGATTCTCTCTCTCCTCTCTGCCTCTCCCCCACCCCGTCTCTCTCTCAAAATAAATAAATGAAAGTATACATAAAGAGTGATTTACTCAAAGGTTCAAAAACAATAAATCCTGAAAACTTACCCTAAAATGGGACTCTTTACATAAGATTTTAAGGTAGTTTAGTTCTGATAGGCAATTATTGAGAAAAGCATTTTTGTTGTCGTTGCTAACTTTTTATTTTGAGACGAGGGGAGGGGCAGAGAGAGAGAATCCCAAGGGCTCCATACTGGAGCCCAATGGGGGGGTTGAACTCACAAACCATGAGATCATGACACGAGCCAGAATCAAGAGTTAGACGTTCAACTGACTGAGCCACCCAGGCACCTCTAGAGAAAAGCAATTTTAATTTTTCCTTTAATTACTTATATCTGTTACTAAAATCTTGTTGGTTTTTTCGCTATGAATCATTCTCCAGATAATGCCATTTTGAGCATTAGCTGCAACTGATGAAAGCAGAATTTTCATTGCTTGGGAAGGTAAGAGTAGTTTTGATGGAATGGCTATGTCACCGTCAATATGATATCATTTTATTTCCTGTATGCATACACAACAATCCTTCAAATGTCGCAGATTTGAACACTTGATTGAAAGCAAAAATCTTTTTTTTTTTTAATGTTAAGAATACATTTCTCTCCTGTCCATGCCAATAAAGAGTCCCAATAGATACGGCAATCTGTATAATGATTTCTATTTAGTCATGCCAACTTGCATCTCCACATTTTAAGGAAAAGCATTTTAAAGAAATACATAGTCTTCGGTAGAAGTACAGCTTCTTGCTAACACTTCGTCCTGTGTTATAATCTGAAACAAGTAAAACCACACAGTTTATGGGTTTTAGGAAAAGGGATACATATTTTCCCCTACAGGCCAACTCATTAACAAATTTTACTTTTCTAGACACTTTTACTTGATCGAATGCTGCTACCTACTCTTGCATTCTATCCCTTCAAAGAATACCTCTGATGTTATACAGCTACTGTTCTGCCGCGCTCTCTTATTTTCACTTTGCTGTCTCATGCCAATCTCTCCGGGTAACTTTACTTTGACAGCTTAGCATTGCATTCTTTATTCATTTTGTTTCTATAATTAGAATTCCGACAATAAGAGGATTTGGGGAAAATGGCAGTGGCCGACGTATCTCCAATCTCCTAATAAAAGCAAAACAATGGCTTGAGAAGGCAATGGAAACAAAGACCAGGAACACTGAAATTCAAATTGGGGAGGGGAGTGAAGTCAGTAAATCGCAGAAAGCAACTCACCATGTTTCAGCACTATAAAAATCATTTTGAAATTTAAAAAAAAGGAGAAGGAGCTCTGGAAATTAGAACTATGTTAAACCACATCTTCTTCTCCTTTTTTAAATGATGAAATGATTGTTTTATTCTTAACAAAAATGAAGGGTAAAGAAAACATATCTTTTTTTTTTTTAATGTTTATTTATTTTTGAGACAGAGAGAGACAGAGCATGAACGGGGGAGGGGCAGAGAGAGAGGGAGACACAGAATCGGAAACAGGCTCCAGGCTCTGAGCCATCAGCCCAGAGCCCGACGCGGGGCTCGAACTCACGGACCGCGAGATCGTGACCTGGCTGAAGTCGGACGCTTAACCGACTGAGCCACCCAGGCGCCCCAAGAAAACATATCTTGATATGAGTTACTACAGTATGGAAAAAATACATTCATTGTATTGAGTACTCTAGTAAAGATGGGCTTCTGCTAATATTGTGATTCAGTGGTAAGTAACAGGGTCAAGTCAACATGAAGCATGGCATGCACCAATGCTTCTCCCAGGACCAACCTTGAACCAGCTCAAAACAAAAAACGAGCACAAAGATGGGATCCTGTATAAGACAATTTGACTGAGAATGGCCCTTGAAGTTTAGATATAGGGACTGGGAGTAATTAAAAAGACTTCACTCAAACCACTTAGATTTAAAACATAGGCTTAAGTTCAGGGAAATTTATTTTTAACGTTCATCCAAGGAAATCAGTAAATCAGTAAAGTAAATCTTTCTGAAAGATTAAGAAGCCTAATTTAAAAAAAAAAAAAAAAGATCAACAAGAGGAGTTAGAGGCTGTTGGGCAAAATGGGTGACAGGGAAAGGGAGATTCAGGCTTCCAGTTATGAAATGACTATGTCACAGGAATAAAAGCACAGCCGAAGGAATATAGCCAATGATACTGTCATAGTGATACATGGGGACAGATGGTAGCTACACTTGTGCTGAACACAGCATAATGTATAAACTTGTGAATCCCTATCGTACACACCTGAAACTAATGTAACAGTGTGTGCCAACTATACTCAAATAAAAAAAGATACAAATTTTTTTTAATTTTTTAAAGTGTATTTATTTATTTAGAGAAAGAAAATGCAAGAAGAAGAGGGGCAGAAAAAGAGGGAGAAACAGAATCCCAAGCAGGCTCCACGCGGTCAGCACAGAGCCCAACATGGGGCTCGAACTCACAAACCTTGAGATCATGACCTGAACCGAGATCAAGAGTCGGATGCTTAACCGACTAAGTCACCCAGGCGCTCCTATAAAAAAACATTTTTTAAAGAAAAGCTAACCAAAGAGGTTCAGAGAGTCTCAGGGTTGATGAACACATTCAAGGGCTGGGGGTGTGGCATGACCAGAGAGGGTATGGAGGCTCAGCACCCTATTTTATGATACACCAATAATCTAGTAAGAAAAAATAATTTTTACATTTTTATAATACACCAATAATCTACTAAGAAAAAATACGAGACAGCACAAAAGGGTCATAGTAATTTCTATACAAAGTTACTGTAAGAAAAAAAAAAGACAAAGTAAGGAGCAGAATAAAACCCTACCGTGAAAATAAGGTAAACTACAATCCTAAAAATAACGAATGTAAACTTTAACTCACTGTTTTGGAAACAGCTAAAAATATGAAAACAATGATACAAGACACAAAATAAATCACATAAATCTGAATTAGAAAAAAAAATAAGAAATGAAGTAGTACTTTGGAAAGAATTAAAAATAAAACAATCATGCAGAAATGCAGACTAAACTAGGAAGAATACAACAACAATGAAAACAGTAGATGGTGTGTTAGTATAAATAGAAGATCAAGGGAAAGGAAGAGATAAATAGGATTAACAGAATGTGATGATTGTGGAAGACAGATAAGCTCTAACAGATACCAGAGGATCCTGAAGAAAACAAAGCAAGGATACAGGACAAACACACCAAAAAAACCTATATCCTAAGAAAACGCTCCAGAGACTTAAATAAAAATATATTTGTAACTACATATTCAAATAGTATACTTCATACCTGAGACTATCAAACACTAAGATATATTCTACTAAAGTTACTGAGCTTTTACAGAAAGAAAAATCTTTGAGTATTAAGGTAAAAAAGTCAAGTGACGAACAGCCAGCTAACAAAAGAAGGACAACTGGGTTATTATCAAATGGTTTGATTCACTGCTTTATAGTACAAGAAATGGAGTAACATGCTGGTTAGTGAAGGAAAGAAAATGTGAACCAAGGACTGTATAAGCAACAAAACTGAATTCCCCGTATAAATTTATCTGATATCAAAGTGCAAAACTTTAAGATGTTCCTTTGATCCCTTCCTGAAGAATCTACTACAGAACAATTTCAAACAACCAAAATGACTAGAGAGACCCTGCCTTAAGGACCGAGGTGAACATTAAGGGTACAGTTACAGGGACAACTAAGACCAGTTAAGAGACAAAGTACAATATGTAATGTCTGTCTGTTCCGACAAGGTGGATATACAATGACTGCAAACAATAGGAAATGAGGGAAACATGCAAGATATTTTTAACTGTTTTCAGCCCGTTTTTTTTTTAATTTTTTAAATGTTTTTATTATTTATTTTTGAGACAGAGAGACAGAGCATGAGCAGAGAGGGGCAGAGAGAGAGGGAGACACAGAATCGGAAGCAGGCTCCAGGCTCTGAGCTGTCAGCACAGAGCCGGACGCAGGGCTCGGGCTCACCGAGTGTGAGATCATGATCTGAGCTGAAGTAGGAAGCTTAACTGACTGAGCCACCCAGGCCCCTGTTTTCAGTCAGTTTTTCATAGGTGTTAATATTAGTACTGCAATTCTACATGAATTATACAAATTCATGTAGTAAAAACAACTGAATAATTCAAATTCTATCATCCTCTGAGTCCTTAAGATTGATAAAATTGAATAAAATGAAAGAAAAAGAAAGGAGAAGGAAGAAAAGAAAAGGAAAGAAAAATAAAAGAAAATTTTAAAAATTGTTCACCTCTGGAAGACCAGAAAAAAAGGAACAATTTTTTTAAGAAAATGAGTATAATTGTCCTTTTTGGAGAAGTTTCACTTTCCTTCCTCTACTTTCTAGAGGACATGGACTAACACTGTGTCTTATTTGGTTCTCATACCAATCCTGTAAAATAATTATTATTATCTCCATGTTACAGAGACAAAAATGAAGCTTCAAGACTCTACATTATTCACACAAGATCTCACAGCTAATAAACTGAACTACGGTTCAAATTCAATTCTTTGGAGTCAAAGTCCAATGTGCATTCTGTTATGACACATGTGCACACAAGCACAAACAAAACACAAGAGAAAAGACTATTATTTGCTTTTAATTTGTATTAAGGTATAAAATACATGGGGAGAAGTTCACCTGTCCTCCTAGCTCAATGAATCGATGAAATTTTGCACAGGTCTACATCCCCACAATATTGAGTATCTTCAGCATCCCAGGAGGCTCCCACCCGCCCCTCTCAGTCAATATCCTCCCCAAAACTAACCTAACTTGTATCAAAAAAGATATGTTTTCACTATTCATAAATTTTATACAAATGGGATTATATAGCGTGTTCCATTTTGAGTCTGGTTCATTTTGCTCCGCACCGTGTCTCTGAGATGCATCTGTATACTTGCATCTGCGTGATTGTATCCTTGCAGTTACTCTAATGTGTTCTTTTCTTTTGATGTATTTACTCTACTGTGTGAATATCCACAATGGATTTATCCATTTTTCTGTTGATAGAGATCAAGTTGTTTTAGTTTGAGGTTATTAGGAGTAAAGCTGTAAGAAACATTGTTTTGCACGTATTTTGATGACCATAAGCACTTGTTTTTGTTGGGGATGATCTCATATCACAGGGATATGCTTACCTATACATGAGGTGAGTACCATTATAACCTAAACAATTCTCTGTGTGGCCCAAATAACCACAACTTCTTAAAGGCATTTGACATGTTTCCCATCGCAGGAAAACTTCACAGTCCTTAAAGGCAAATAAGAAAGGCCCTTGCTGCACTTTTTGCTCACTTCTTTTCCAGCCTGATCTATTGTCAGTACTGACATTAAACCTGACTCGCTAGAGTCATAGAACTGCTTGAAATTACCTATTGTGCTGTTAGCGCACTCGCATTAGCGCACTTTGCTAATGCTGAAACTTCTGCCTATGGAGTTCTTCCCCTCAATGTTAATTTTGTTTCATCCTATTTATCCCAAAAGATGTATGTATATTTCTGATGACTCCACCAGACCGTGAGTTCCTTCAGAACATTCTTTCATTCATCTTCGTGTCTCCAATCCCTAGCATTATATTTGAAATGTACTTATATACATGAACAAATGAATTTAGGAAACATCCAGAATCAAAGAACTGGAAGAAAAGATATTTGGCCCAAAATGACAAGTTTTTTGTGCCAGCTTCTGCCCCTAGTTCTGTTCCTTACAGTGTGATTCATCTCTAAAGATACAATAGAAAATCAAATGGAATAAATTTAAATATCTTAAATCTCTAAGATTAATGTATAGGGCCTAAATTTTGAAAGATTATGGTTACTAATTTTGAACACAAATGCAAAATTTTAAAAACTACTCTGTACAACTTAGCATGATCTTAATAATTTCAAGATGATGTTCCAAATGGAACTTCACAACAAAGACTAAAAATATTATATTTTTTTATAATTTAAGCATTAGGATTTCTGTATATACATATAAATTGATCTGGAACTAGACTGTACATCTGGAAACATTTTGTAAACTGGATTAGGACCTCATGAGAAATCAAAATGCATTACAGACTTAGTGTAAAATTTTAGCTTAATTGTACTCTTCATACCCTATAACAAGCATGCTTTAAGACTGGATTGTCATCAAAGGCATATGGTTAACCAAATGTGCGAAGATATACAAGGTTTCAGAGTAAAACATTAGCAATGTATATGCAAGTGAAAATGTTGTGTGTAACTATACCAAAGTAGACATGTGCTTTAAATAGTTGCCTCTTCTCCTCATCACAGAACCATTTCAGTTTTATGGAGAGGTACAACTGTGTTTAGTGTGGGAGCTCAATAGACAGAATCTTTTAAAAGCCAAAAAGAACAATTCTTGATGCATTAGATCTCTTATACTTTGCATGGCAATTTTCACTGTGAAGTTCCAAAGGAAAATCTTATCTCTCCTTCTCTCTGTAAGGTTTATAGATGTTTTATTTTTCTTTTTTTGGTTTCAATTGTTGCTACAAGAAAAAATAAAAAAATAACCTGATGTCTGAGCCACGTGCTGCACTAGCTGACGTTGAACAAACAATGCCATATGTTGATCCAAGTGTAGAAGGTGAAAACTTCTGCCATCATTAACTGTGATTAAATCTTTTCCAGGAATCAGATATTATAACGTTACCTGTTTTTCATCTTTTACTTAATATAGTTCCTGTGAAGCATGAAATATTAGAAAAAATTTCATATAGATTTTATTTATGGAGTGACTTAAAAAGAAAATTCCCTTCCAGATATCTAAATGATCATCTTACTGAATTTGGAAAAACACAGAATGATGACTGAGTTTACTAACAGGTCCTAAAGCTTTAGGCATTTCTTTTAATGTTTATTACTTTTTAATCCTTACCCCTTTTAAACACCTTCTCTTATTTTTTTTTATCAAGCTAGTTCACTGGGGAAAAATTTTAAATACAGAAAATCTATAATAACTGGGAAAAAGTTAATTTCTAAGCCCATTCAGAGAATGGTACATTCTCTGTAAGTACAGCCATATTTAATGTAACGGTTTTTTGTTTTTTTCCTAAGAAGGATGGAAGTTGTCACCAAAATTATGATAAAGGTGTAGGGGGAGGAAAAATAATTTTCTATCTCCCATGTTTGTGACTGAGACATGCCTGCAATAAAAAGACAGATTAATTGGAGAAAATAAATTTTTAAAACTATGTATACCGCCTGGGCACCTGGGTGGCTCAGCTGGGTAAGCGCCTGACTTTGGCTCAGGTCCTGATCTCGCAGTTTGTGGGTTTGAGCCCCACATTGGGCTCTGTGCTGACAGCTCGGAGCCTGGAACCTGCTTCAGATTCCGTGTCTCCCTCTCCCACCTCTCTCTCTCTCTGTTTCTGTCTCTCTTGAAAATAAATAAAACATTTTTAAAAATGTTTTTTTTTTACCTCCTCTATACATGGAAGATATCCAGGAAAAGTGAGTAACTCCCCAAAATGACTAAAGTTATCACCTTAAATATCATTTTCAGCTAAAGACAAAGATACTGTGAATGGGGATTCAGCTGTGGGAGGTTACCAGGAAAAACACACTAAATAAGTTTAAGGTTGTTGTGTAGATTTAAGTTGTTGCCTTCTGCACTGATAAGAGTTTCTAGAAATTTGGTCAACCCCCTTTTCCTGGTATAGCAAGGGAGATATCCTTATAAATAGAGATTTTCCTTATACATGTAAATATCTCTTACAAAAAAACTAACTCCTACTATTTTAGGATCTTCTCCTATGTCTGCTTTTTCTTAAAAATAACCCCCTTAAAATAGTCCTGAGACCAAGAGGTGCATTTAGGGGTGGCAAATTCTCCTCTGCTTCGAAAGCCAACAAGTTCTTGGAGATTCTGGATCTTATAAAGAAAACAGACAGGACTAAACTTCTCCCAAGAATATTTGACCAATTCTTGAGTGTCTCTTAGAGCAACTGTACTTTAACCAATTGCAACTGAGAACCCTAGGAACTGAAAACTCTAGGATTATATAAGCTACATAGAATATGGAAGTAATTAAACTCAGGAAATGGTAAGGAAAATGACAACAGAATAACTATAGTATAGAAAAAGCTCACAAGGATTTTTAAAGAAAGAGTCAATGAATAAGTAAATAGAGGGGGGATGGTAGGGGAAGGGAGAGGTAGAGAGAGAGTGAGAGACAATGAAAAAGTAGTGGACAGAAAAACTGTCAGAAAGTTCCTACTGGATTTCTCCTGAAAATCTACAGAAATTACAGGAGAGAATGCATCAGAGGAAAAAACGAAACCCAGCAAGCACAATTGAAACCTGCAAGAAACCATGGAGACAACTACAGATTGTCCCAACCTGGTCATTGTGGTCAGGAAGATGTTCATATTTTGCCCTTTTCCTTTCTCCTGGGTTGACTTAGGAAAATCACCAGTTGCCACTTGGGCACAGAAGCCACCAACATCCACATCTCAGAGTGCTGCAAAATCCCTTTTGGGTGAGAAGTGGGTTCAAACAGATCTAGGGTGACCGTCTGCTCTCCAGCATTCATTCTTTAATGTCTTCCTATCCCCAGATAGGAATGATTTACAAACTAAGGAAGCAGTCTTCTGTCTTATCAAGAATTTAAAAAATGAGTCCTTGACCATAGGAGTGGTCTGATGATGTAAGCAGGTGATCTATCACCAGTGGTCCTCATCTGATGATGATAAGCAAGACTAAACAACAGTGGTTCTATAATGCCTGAAAATCTTTACTGTGAGCTTCATGTCTTTCCATATCCCAAAATTTACTAGGAGAGAAGCAATTAAAAGTTAGTCCTCAGTGTTTTCCAATACACATTACCAGGCAGAGTAGCTGATAATTCCATAGGATAATGTGCTTACAAGACAAAAGAACAAATACAACCACTATAAAAGAAAAACAGTGAGGGGCGCCTGGGTGGCGCAGTCGGTTAAGCGTCCGACTTCAGCCAGGTCATGATCTCGCGGTCCCAGAGTTCGAGCCCCGCGTCAGGCTCTGGGCTGATGGCTCAGAGCCTGGAGCCTGATTCCGATTCTGTGTCTCCCTCTCTCTCTGCCCCTCCCCCGTTCATGCTCTGTCTCTCTCTGTCCCAAAAATAAATAAACGTTGAAAAAAAAATTAAAAAAAAAAAAGAAAAACAGTGAATTGAATATGCATGAATTAAAGTTGAACAGAAAAGTAGAAATATTAAAGTATAAGTAAAATATAAAATATATTTTATAACACTTAAGTATATGAAGGAAGATGCTATCAATGCCAAATAGGAAGAAGAAACACATTAGGTCTAAGAACAATTAGAGTGGAAAGAAAGAACAACAGAGATATTGAATAAACAGCATGATGAACACAGTTTAAATACAGATTACTGAGCAGGAGATCAGACTCAAGCAATCTTCCAGAAGAGAACAAGAAAAAATACAACCTAAAATGGCATAAGACATAAAATTTAAAAAGGGTGGGTACAGAGTCCAGTTGCCAACATCCAGATAGTGGGAATCCCTGAAATAAAGGAAATAAAAATTTCTAAATTTTTAGAAAAGTAAGAAAGAATGAAGATAAAATTCCTAAAGTTAAACACGGAAGACAACTTAAAAGTATAAAGACATGAGTTCTCCACTATAAATTCAGTGCAACCCTAATCCAGTAGGGGTTTTTGAGCAATTTGATATGTTTACTCTAAAATTGATATGGAGAAAAAAGGTCCACAAGTAGCAAAGTCTATTTAAGAAGAAGAGGCTATAAAGAAGAAGAGGAAAAAAAGGAAAATGTGGCAATATCTGATATTTGTTCATAGCCTTATTAAAATATCTAGATATAAATAGATATAAATATAAGTACACACACTTACATACTATAATGGCAGTGTGTTATTATCACAAGAACAGCACTGATCCAAAGAAAGAAAATAGAGAGTTCAGACACTTACCCGTGAACAGATATGTATTATAAAAGTGGCAACACAACCAATGGGCAAACGGCAGATGAATTAATAGATGGAGTTGGAAAAAATGGCACTACAGTAGATGAAGTGAGGTGAATGATGTAGGCACTATATTATAGTATTAGACTACTATTGGCATTCTGGCAATATATTAGGAGAATCATCTGCTTCCAGACCACACTTGACCATGGGAAACAGAAACCAGGGAAACTGAAGCCACAGATAAAGAAGGACTACTGCATATGGAGAAAAATATAATTGGAGCTCTGTCTTTGTGTTTTCAGGCTGCTCTAACAAGCCATGGACTAGGGGGAGTTATAAACAACAGAAATTTATTTCTCACAGTTCTGGAACCCAGGAAGCCTGAACAAGGGACTGGTGAGGTTCCATGTTCCAGTTCATAGACGGTCATGTTCTCACTGTGGAAGGGGTAAGAGAGCTCTTTGGTGTCTCCTTTAAAAGTCACTAATCCCATTCCTGAGGGCCCCTCCTCCTGACCTAATCACCTCCCAAAGACCACACCTCCTAATAACATCACACTGAGGGGTAGGATTTCAACATATGAATTGGGGAGGGTGATGAGGGACACAAACATTAAGTCTATAGCAATCCACATCCACATCACATATAAATGTAGACTACAAATATATTAAGGACTCAAATATGTAATGTGAAAATCATAGTTGATGATAATTAACATGGAAGAATAACTTGAGGACATGTTGGTCAGAAATGACTTCTTAAACAAACTCAAACTACACATGAAATTAGACATAAATAATTATATTGAGGGGTGCCTGGGTGGCGCAGTCGGTTAAGCGTCCGACTTCAGCCAGGTCACGATCTCACGGTCCATGAGTTCGAGCCCCACGTCGGGCTCTGGGCTGATGGCTCAGAGCCTGGAGCCTGTTTCCGATTCTGTGTCTCCCTCTCTCTCTGCCCCTCCCCCGTTCATGCTCTGTCTCTCTCTGTCCCAAAAATAAATAAAAATAAACGTTGAAAAAAAATTAAAAAAAAATTATATTGAATGTGAAGATTTTGCTCAAGGAAGAATGTCATAAATGAAGATCAGAGAAAAATGGAGGATTGGAAGTTTTCATTGTCTAAAACTATCAAAGTTCCAACATACAGACTGTGCTGAGAGAATCAAAAAGGAAAACATAAATCCCAACTGAAAACTGGCCAAAATATATGTTCTAGGAATTTATAGAGGAGGTAGTCTAAAAAGCCAGCTAACATATGAGGAGATCTTCAAACCCATTAGTAACTTTTTAGAGTGCCCATTAAAACAATGAGATGTTATAATACCTCCAGACTGACAAAACTTAGCAAACTAGATAATTTCAAGTGTCTGCAGGCTTGTGGGAATGTGAGAATCCTCAGGAACTGCAGGTAGGAACGGAGACTGGTGCAGACAGCAATGTGGTAATACTTATTTTCATTAATGACGTGTATCACCTGTAACCCAGCAACTTTGTTCGTATGTAAATGTCAAAGAGCTCCTCACATAGGTCCATAGAAACATGTAGCTTTGTGTGGAGGACGGAGGCTGCAGACATGGATGACACCACTGAGGAAATCAAGAGGGAACACATGGCAGATACCCATGTGACTATATTATAAAGTGACTATATTATATATAATATATATTATACTATATTATATATATATAATATAGTATTATACAGAGACTATATAACATATAAAACATATATTATAAATATTATATATACTATAATATATTATATTATTATACAGTGACTATATATGTAACACGTATTATACTATATTATATGTACTATAATATGGTATATTATTATATATAATATATTATATATACTATTTCTATTATAGTATATTATTATATATAATATATTATAATATACTAGTATATTATAATATTTTATATTATAATATATTATAATATATCATATTATTATACAGTGACTATGTAATATATGTGATATATATTAAACATATTATATATACTATAATATATTATTACACAGTGACTACATAATCATAAAGAATATATATTATATATACTATATATTATATTATTATACAGTGACTATACAATATATTATAATTATATAATTATACAGTGAATATATGGCTATATATATAGCCACAATAAAGTCTTAAACCATCCTTCTGAGTGAAAATGATAAGAACAATAAATCTATTCTAGTACCATTGACATAAATTAAAAACAGATGCATGTGAAACAGTAATGCATATTTTATAAGAGTGTAGGGGCAAAAAGATATACATTATGATTGTCTTTTGTGGAGAAGGGTGTTGAACAATGAGAATAAAGGAAATGCATCAAGGAATAAAATAGAAGGCCCTTGTTCAGAGCACCGTTGGGCATGTCCCATAAACAGGAATATGGTTAATTTAACTTCTTGTATAACTTTTTTAAATAGGAAGAAAAGAAATAATAGGACAAAAAAGAGATAAGAAACAAGAACGTGAAAAGATGAGATTCAAACACAAAGAAATTTGAGGTAGGAGTAATGTTCTGCCATGTGTTCCTCATGAAGGGATGCAGATTTCAGGCTTTTGATAGAGCAAGTACAATGCCACACTTCCTTCCTGCCTCAAGCACTGACAATAAGGAAACTGAGACTTGCTTCATTTGAATAAAAATATCCTATGTCACTAATTTCCTTGCTGGCAATTATAAATTATAATAAACTCAATGATGATGGTATACTTTCTCTTATTCTTTTTTTCACAGCACAAGAATCATTACACGACTATAATAGAACTTTTAAGACTTTAAAATTGAGAGAATAGATGTGCTTGAACTATCTAGTCATTCATTCCTTAAACACACTTGTATTGAGGGCCTATGCTGTAATACATATGGCACAGAAATGTAATAAGAAAACAATACTCAGCAATGAATAAAGATGAACCCTTTCATATTATAAAATACAGATCATTAATAAAATATTTTTAATTTTGGGGGTGCCTAGGTGGCTCAGTCAGTGAAGCGTCTGACTTTGGCTCAGGTCATGATCTTACAGTTCGTGGGTTAAAGCCCCACGTCAGGCTCTATGCTGACAGCTCAGAGCCTGGAGCCTGCTTCAGATTCTGCGTTTCCCTCCCTTTCTGTCCCTCCCCTGCTCATGCTCTCTCTCTCTCTCTCTCTCTCTCTCTCTCTCTCTTTCAAAAATAAATGAAACATTAAAAAAAAACATTTAAAATATTTTTAATTTTTGATTTGAAATTGTTATTCTTGATTCATTAGACCATGTACATATATAGAATTTGCACAGTTTATATCATAATCCTGTCTCAATGCTGCGTTGTAACTAGACCAAAATCAGGCTTTGCAATCTGTCTTGTTTCCTTAAATGTACATAGTGCATATTAAGAATCTGCAGTGGGGAAATCCATTTGAAAAATAATCTCCTGACCATCTCGCCAAGCCTGGCATTTCTGGCCCTTATTAATCACCTCCCATAAATCTGGTCTTTGACACCACAGACAAATACAACTTTATTAGCTGCAAATCTATTTGGCGGTTTCTAAATGGCTTTCTCAGATTGCACTGCTCTCACAGTGCAAGGAGTCCTTTCATGTTGATTAAAATATTTGAAGGATACAAACAACAACAACAGAGTAACAGGAAATCCAGTCATTCCTTTCATCTTCCCAGTGGGAGCCAGTCAGTGTAACTTGACTTTCTTCAAACAAAACTCCCCTTTTTGTGGCTGAAGAAAGGCTTTGGCAAACACTTATCCTTTGATATGATATGCACTTGACAAAAATCACAGAGCAAATCAAGCCCCTGCTTTGAAGAAAATGCTTATTAGAAACCTGAAGCTCTTAAGTGCACCAGGACTTAATACTGTTGCCAGCAACAGGAGGCCAAATGTGTCTGTGGCGTCAATGTAAAGTCAAGTCCAAAGGTATTGACTTCGGGGCTGCAGCTGCCACCTCATTCCTTAGTCTAATTGCAAGTATACCTTGAAGAATTGTTTAGTTTTCAAGTCCATTCTGGAATGTCAGTTCTGTATTTCATTCCAGTGAAGCGTACATTTCATTATTTAGCTAGAAAGGAATGTGAGAAAATCCTTGTTCTATAGCCTTTGCTTAATGTCCCAGGGCCTCCGGTAATATGCTGATTTCTTTTTCAAGTAGAAACTCAGACCCTGAGGACAGAATGCTGAGGTATCCAGAGTCAAACTAGAATGTCAACATAAAGAGCTGGGGTTGGAAATCCTCATACACCTTCAGGATCCCACAGAAACAGATGGCACATTCAAATTCGGATAGTTTGAGGGCAGTTGAATAAAAAGATGTTACAAATGTATGAGAAGGGGTGGAAAACCCAGAAGGGATGACACAGTACCCCTGGCCTTTTAAGAGGTAGACAGTTAGCAACCCTAGGGCTGTAGGAGAGTGAGTGGTCACCAAAACCCAGACACAGATGGGCTGGGTGGGCTGCAGTCACCCTCAGCAACCCAACAAGAGAACAAGAGGAATAAATTCCCAGGCGCACCCTCCCCCCTATTCCCTATCTCCTGTTCATTTTCCCCGCTGGCTTTACCTTAACCAGTGAACAGAAGGAAAGGGATCCAGGTGGCTGAGTCTCCACGGGTCAGCTTCCCAGGACCAGAAAAAGATATATGTGGATCTGTAGGGCACACAGAACATAGCCAACAAGTACGCGACATCACTTCCCGCCTAAGTCACCCCTAAAGGCCGATGGCTCTTGGCAGGAGTCCCAGAAAAACATCAGCCACCCTCTCGAAGTTCTGACCTCAGGTTAAAACTCCCAGATGCTTTGTGATCAAGCCACTTCATTTTCTAAGATGCAAATGTGAAAGTTAAGTCAGATTTGTAATTTAGTTAAAAAAAAAATCAAGTAGATTCTTGTAACGACGTATATCCCCTCAAATACACAACTATGTTAAAATTATAGTATACTTCATTGAAATCACTATGACAAAGATACAGAAAAATATATGCAGAGATTAAATTGTAAATATTTCCTGAAATAGCATATTGTCAGAATGGTTTTAACAAAATATTTTCTTTCTTGATTCAAGAAGTCATCACTCAAGAGAAAGTGTAGACAGAAACATTTTTCCCAGTAGCTCAGCTCCTGCTCATCTCTAGACATTTCTCTTTGACCCTTCAAGTCGAGCTTCTGTAGAAACAAACTCCTCTCTCCCCCGCAAGACTACTAACTCCCCCAAATGATGAGGTATGTGTATGTCTGTGTGTGTCTACACAGGCTGAGGTTTTTACATGGTAAATGTTTAACGGAAATTGTTTATTATGTTTTTTTTAACATCTACTTGAATAGAACAATGGAATTTTGCATGAAAAATATAAATAAGAAGCATAGCCAAGAAGGTACTAACTCCTTTGCTACTCTTAGGTGATCAGGATTTTGCAAGACTGAGCACTGATTTACAAATGTGTTCACTCTCCTTAGTAGAGTAAATGTGGAATTTGATCCAAGAATCTTTATCAGTTAAATTAAAATAACAGTCTGTAAAGGAAATAAATGAATGCATTATTAACCTGTCACAAGCACTAAATGTCACAAAAGTAATCCTAAATAATTAGGAGATAGTAAAACTGGCACATAAGGGAAGACTTCAGTTTAAAAAAGTATAGTGGTGGGAAGAGCAATAGCCAACAAGCAGGTGTTCCATGCCAAATCTGGGACCAATTACCTGTATGACCATAGACAGTTCCAAAGTGCCTGGGATATAAATGAAACAAGATGAGTCTTGAGTTGATGACTGCTGGGGTGGTGTAGTTAAATGGGAGCTCTAGGCCAACACTGTCCAATAAAAGCATAATGTGAGCCATATACACAACTTCAAATTTTCTAACAGCCACGTTTTTAAAAGTAAAAAGAAGTAAGTGGGATTCATTTTTCTAACGTTTATTTATTTTTGAGAGAGAGCACGAGTGGGGGAGGTGCAGAGAGAGGGAGACAAAGTATCTGAAGCAGGCTCTGTGCTGACAGCAGAGAGCCAGATGCCAGACACGAACTTACGAACTGTGGTGAGATCATGTCCCCAGCCAAAGTCAGACGCTCAACCGACTGAGCCACCCAGGCAACCCAAGTGGAACTCATTTTAAAATACATTTGATTGGGGCGCCTGCGTGACTCAGTCGGTTAAGCGCTGACTTAGGCCCAGGTCATGATCTTGCGGTTCATGAGTTCAAGCCCCGCGTCGGGCTCTGTGCTGACAGCTCAGAGCCTGGAGCCTGCTTCGAATCCTGTGTCTCCCTCTCTCTCTGCCCCTCCCCCACTCGTGCTCTGTCTCTCTCTCAAAAATAAAATATACATTAAAAAAATTTAAATATATTTGATTTAACTCATTATATGCAAGTATGATTATTTCAAGGTGTGTCGCCAGCCTAGAGTGCTGTAATGTGATGACCTGATTGGTCAACAGAGTCCTAGGCTATTCAGTTTACTTTCATGTATGTTAAAAATGTTGTCTATAATTAAGAAATTAAAAGAAAAAAAGTCAAAAAACCTGTGTTGATCTCTTTCTGTGGCTCGATTTTTCCACCTATATGTTGAGAGAAATATACCGGTTATTATTTAATTTCTAAGGTCCCTTCTAAATTCCCTGTTTCTTTTTCCTTCTCCTAAGTATTCTCACTCTGGTTTTTCACTACTCTATGGAAAAATGTCGTTTAAAAAATTCCTTTATCCTCACAGAGATGTGACCTGGAAATTACCATTGTTTGTGTATCTAAGGAATATTTGTGGATAAATGGTCATTTATTTGTAAAATAGGTTTTCTTCTGCTGCACGACCAAGCAGTAGTATAGGAGCTCCGTTTGTATTCACTACTGTTTTGTTCATTCAGTTTTTTTTTCTTTTCAGGTAATAAGATTTACCACTCAATCAGGGTGAGAGATGGGGATTGGGAACAGCCAAATTCATAACATAAATATAAATCCTAATCTATGTTCAAAAAGTGACTTTGAAGGAACAGAAATCAAAATACCTTAGGTATTTCTCACATCATTTGTAAAAATTTAGTCCGGTAATTTCATGGGTTTATTTCATTTGTACATTTGGCTTTCTTTTGGTACTGAGTTTTATAGTTGTATTTACAGAGACTCAGCCTCTTACCATTCAAAATAAAGTAAAAGTTAAAGTAGAAATTCCCATAAAAATCGAATGTGTGTAGTTAAAAATATCCATCTTTATGACAGAACAAATGATTTAATTTTAATTGAATTGTTTTGATGGCTTGCCGACCCACTCTCTTATCCTAGCTCAATATTTAGGTCAAGCTCACCAATAACAATGCCCCTGGTATCATTTTGAAGAAAGGCTATAGGTGTCTCTTTCCTTTATGAATCTCAACTAGAAGGAAATTGCATATTTGACCAATTTTAAGAGATCTAGAAGATTGCTTGCAATATTTAAGAGGTTAACTACCAAAAAAGATCCCTGCAATTTTGTTGATAAGAAACTATTTGGGGTAGGGGCGCCTGGGTGGCGCAGTCGGTTAAGCGTCTGACTTCAGCCAGGTCACGATCTCGCGGTCTGTGAGTTCGAGCCCCGCGTCAGGCTCTGCGCTGATGGCTCAGAGCCTGGAGCCTGTTTCCGATTCTGTGTCTCCCTCTCTCTCTGCCCCTCCCCCGTTCATGCTCTGTCTCTCTCTGTCCCAAAAATAAATAAAACGTTGAAAAAAAAATTAAAAAAAAAAAAAAAGAAACTATTTGGGGTACACTTATGTGATAATTTTAAGTTTTGAAAATCAGTTTTCTTGCAATTATTTAGGGATCAATTTTACATTTCTAAAGTCTATAGAAATATCTACTGAGTTAAATGGTACATTTCTGTTGAGACTTTTCTCCCCAGTTATGGTGCAAGCCTGGGGTAGACATAGAATTACATCCGGTCCTTAGAATGTGAAGTAAGATGTTTTTGTACCAGGTACTCTATTTACCTCCTTCAGTTGTGAGTTTAAAAATGTGGTTGGTCTTTTTTTTTTTTTTTGGTAGCTTTAATAATGTGGGTTACAGGTGAGAGTTCAGTGTATATGAGGGAATCCTATAAAAAAAAATTCATAGCTTGAAGTAAGACACATATATATTTTCTATAAGTGCCTTCACTATTACTCCCATGAGAGAAAAATTAATTAGGGAGATTTTTTTTTGGACAAACAAAAAAATCATTACCATAAATCAATTGTTTCTTTATGGTTTTCTTCATTTAATCAGCTTGTCTGGTCTTTATTACCTGTGAGGTTCCAGTCATCTCATTCTACAACATCCATGAAAATAAAGATCCATTTTCCTTAATGGGACTAAAAAAATCTATTGGCATTAACAGGAACAGAAGTCTTTATGCAGTTATGGGAATAAAGGTTGGTTCTCAATTATGGGAATAAAGGATTGTTCCTCTAAATTGGCAGTTCTGAAACACAGCAGAAGGAGAAAAGGTAAGAAAAGAGTGAATTGAATAAGAAAAGAATTGCATTATTAGCAATACTCTAAGCACACATTTCTAGTTACCCGATGATTAAAATATTTAAAGATGCAAATGTAATTTAATTAATTCAGGAAGCGACTTTTCCTCCCTCTAATTTATCCTCAAGGGTCTCAGTGTTTTATCACACAAGCTCAGCATTTGTGGCTCCTGGTCTGGCAGAAAGTTTTCCTACAGAATATTTTTCACAAACGGAAGCCATGGGGAAGACTGAAAATCCTTGATGTAACATGGAGCTCTGTGCTCTCTGTGTAACAAATCAGCTGCCCCAACACTGGAACAACTTCAGGCCTCATATGTCCTGGCCGTAGCCATCTGCCAAGGGAACACTTTTGTGGATGAAATGCCAACGTTTCCGCAAGAGTCAAGGCTCTCTGGTAATATTTCGACTTGTGTGATTAACAAGAACCCGTGTCAGGAAAAAACGACTGGCTATGGTAACTCCAGATGTCATACCTACAGAGAACATCCGGTTGTTCTAACAAGACGAGTCGGATATAAAATGAGGTGTGCCCTTCAAGACCCAACTTTAAGGGTGATCCACTATGGTCCACAAACCCATGATTACATATATATTCAAAGTATTCACAAAATGGACTCACTACATCTTTAATAGTTCTTCCCACTTTCCCCTACACATCTTTGCCTTTTCAGACATAAATCTTCCTCGTTGTTGCCAAGGCATAGCTGAACATCTCTTCCCAACACATCCTCTGCTTTTCATTTCAGGGGATGGAATGTCTTGATATTTCAAAACGAAAGGCAAAATCCAATTTTCTGAAGCCAATTACGACAGATGTAATCTACATGAAATTACTCACATATCTAAACTCCCATGGTCTCTTCCACTTATTTGGCACTTAAGTGCTTCCTTTAAAGTTCAATTTGTTTTATGTGTCACTTCTAGTTGCCACTCACAACTGTAGTGTCATCCTTTCACTGCACTAGCATCTGCTTAATTCATCTTTGTTCCCCCTCCCCCAACACCTAGTACATTGCCAGGTCCCCATGTGGCATTTAATAGAGGTTGAATGGATTTTATAGATGAAGAAAGGGAGGTGGTGAGAATTAGTATGGTCCTCAATATTGAAATCATTCCTTGGTGAAAATTCTGAAACTAAAATGCAGATTTCCCTCTTGTGAATTTAGAGCTCTTTCTAGCAACTAATGTTGTTTTCCAACACTACACAACTTTTCCTATGCATGGTTCAATTCTAATTCCCAATTCCAAAATGAGATAATTAATGCTGTCATTGATAAGTGATGCCATTTATTTTTGATGTGATATAAACAAGACTTCTAAACTGTCACAGCAGGGGCACCTGTGTGGCTCAGTCGGTTGAGCATCGGACTTAGGCACAGGTCATAATCTTGCCTTTCATGAGTTCCCCCTACATGGGGCTTGCGGCTGTCAGTATGAATCCTCTCGGATCCTCTGTCCCCCTCTCTTGGCCCCTCCCCCACTCGCGCTCTCTCAAAAATAAATAAACATTTAAAAAATAAAAATCTATAATCTGTTACAGCAGAATGGAGGAGGAAGAATAATTGACCGTGAAAAACAATTGTTCGTCTATAGCCATTTCATTACTTCAATAGCGTTAGAAGATAATGAACAAGGCGTGATGCAGAATAGATGGCAATACGCAGGTAGTAGTGCAGTCAAGAGGAAATAACAGCAATATCAAAAGGACAAGAAAAATAACTGGCATAGCATCCAGTTACCCAACAAACGTGTAATAAGGATCTACTGCCTGCCAGTTAACGTGATAAACAATTACAGAATAAAAATGTTGACTTCTCTCTCAAGGATCTCTGGTAGGAAAGACAACATCTCATAAATAAGTATAAATAATAATAAATAAAATGGATAAATCATGAAGGAGATTTAAAGAGCTTTGCTTGGGGGTGGGAGTAGCAGGGGAGAGACGTGGCTAACCACCCAGGCAACTTGTTCTCACTGCATTGCCTAATTTAATACAGCACCCGGCTCTCTGTGGGCACTTAATGACTATCAGTTGGCAAATGGATAAATGCCAGTGGTTGGGGCAAAGAGAAGAGTGTGTTATCTCCCCTGTTGCCCAGCAAACTGGTGTGGCTTCTGGGGGGTCCTTCTCAGCTGTGATAGCTCTACAGTGACTCCCAGTGGTCACAAGTTGAACCTGATCTTTGATCATAGTCTAACAAGCATGTAATTTAGTATAGTATCTCACACACACACACACACACACACACACACACACACATTACATAGTTGAGTATAGTAACTAAAGCCATCACCCTTGTTTACAAAATTTGGTATTCATTCTGCTTAAAAGTGAAAAGTGTTCTGTGAAGCACAATGATGCGTGCTAGATGAACAATAAATTCCTTCCCAATTCTGAAAGCCAGATTCAGTTGTTTTAAATTAACTTTCTAATATGGTCCGGTATGGTGTTAAACTTAACATGATACAGAACAAATAGAAAAGACATTTATTATGAGAAATAAACAATGTTGTCTCCCAGCTAATGGAAATGCCCTCCTCAGGGAAAAACATGCAATATTTCTTTGAGTTTTGTCTAAAAATTTTTCTCCACTCAGAACAATTATTAGTTTGATAAAAGCTCCAACTTGTCCCAATTACTTATAAACCATGTGCCTTCTCCTTTTGCATAAAGAAAAAGAAAAATAGATCATTATATTTTGGGGTATCACTATGTGGGTATTTCCAATGATGTTTAGTATTTCTTTACCAACAAAAATAGCCATACAGTAGGTCATTCTGGTATACCAGTATTTACTGAGTTCCATTCAGAACAGCTCAAAAAGCACAATGAGTGTCAACTATATGTGAAACATTATGATAAGTACTAGGAGAAAAAAAACCACACACACAGATACAGCCCCTGCCTAAGACCTTACAGTGTAGTGGGCAAAAAGGACCTCGCTATCTCCCAGAAGCAGAGGAAACAAGAAGAAAAAGAGAAACTGGCAGTTAGATAAGGCATTACAGTTATAATGTCACTCTCATATATGGCTCCCACATGTATGGCTCCCACATGTCACACCCCAAATGCAGGCATTCTGTGAGCAACTGTCATCTTCAGTCCCATTCATAAAGGTTTTGGGAAGACCCTGACCTATGATTCTGCTGTGGTCCGCCATCCTCCTGCCCCTGCATATTAAATTTTAGACGAAGGCTCTGAATCCACATCAGACAGAAGAGAAAAGAGACGGCTAAGGGAAAAGAACAGTTAAGCTATATACTGAAATCCTTTGAGAAATGTCCTGTCAAGAGTGCAGCTAGAAAACTCAAACTGCAAGAAGCTGTATATTACCATGTAAGTATCCAAGGAGATTCTTCTATCCCCAAGTGAAAAAGCATTGCATGAAATCAAATCGTAACACCGTCCTGAAACTGGACACCTGAGTGATATATATGGACATCTGTTCATGAAGGCTGACCCCTGGCGGTATAAATTGATTGTTGCAGGGAGAACAGTCCAAAAGATTACCTTTAAAAACAGAGCTCACTCCTCTTCAAAATGTAGTGATATATACTTTCATAAGCATGGACATTCTAAGTGAGATGTGTGGCCATACTGTCATCTATGAAAATAAATAAAAATAGCCATATAATCTACAAAATTTATTATGAAGGAGAAAACAATTTAACAGAGAAAAGACCTATCTAGAATCAATGGGACTACCTCCTTTAAATGACTAGATATATGTTATTCTCTGTCACCTCTAGTATTGTCACCACACATGTGTGTCTATGAGACAACATTCTCCAAGTCTTCATAATTGGTTGCAAATGCCTTATAACAAGTATTCTTTTCAACTTTTAAACTTTATTTAGATGAATTTTGACATGCCACAGAACAGCCTAGGCTACATTATGAGCACATCATTTAAAAAGTAATTTGTAATTTCTACGTAATAAAAAACCAAAACATATATCATTGATGTGTTAACTAAAAAACGTAAAATAATGTGACAGCACCAGTTAAAATGAAGAGCAACTCATTTCATATACATTATGTGCTCTTTTTTATAATGAAACAAAAAATTACATATGAAAGTCAAAATTGTATTTAGGTTTAAGGAAAGACGAGAAAAAAGTAAGTAAATGGTTTTATACATCTAAAACTAGAAGTGAATGGCCTTTTCTCCACCATCAATGTTGAACGTAGATTAACTTAGATAATTCTTGTTATAATTAAGGAGTTTGGAGACAAAAGCCACCTATAGAGGCCAAATAAGAGGTCTTGTATGTATTTTCTTTTCCTTCTAGATGTTCTTTTTTCCATTTTTAAAAATTTTTTCTAATGTTGATTTATTTTTGAGAGACACAGAATGTGATCAGGGAGAGGCAGAGAGAGAGAAGGAGACAAAGAATCTGAAGCAGGTTCCAGGCTCTGAGCTGTCAGCACAGCTCATGAACCGTGAGATCATGACCTGATCTGAGGTCAGACACTTAACCAATTGAACCACCCAATGGCCCCTCTTCCATTTTTTTCTATTGGCATGCCATGGAGAAATTGCAAGAACCTCTATATGTTAGACAACCTTTATCTTTTTTCTTCCCAAAGATTACTATTTCTATTTTTTGCTTTTCTACCACCCCTGCTAGATAAGTCTGTGAATCATCTTTGAGGAAGCAGGATGAGATAGTTACCCAAAGTACAAGTGCCTAAAGACTTACGTGTTGAGTATTTCCATCTACTTTTAGGTTCCTGCTAGCCTCATATTAGAAAAAAAATACCATTATGGCAAATGACAATTTATAGGCCATCTGGAAATAGTTCCACCATGAGAACATAGACTCCTATGTATTGCAGTCCATGTAAATAGTAAAGGAACCATGAATTGTTAACTATGCGAAGTGTATACATACCACAGAAAATTAAAATCAAAAGAAATGAAACAAATGAATGCAAACCACTTTTAGAATAGTGGAGTTAACCTGAAATGGATCTCTAAATTCAGGAATTCTTGAGGACAACCCATCAAGAAACTCCTAAATGATATGGCTTCTTCAAAACGATGTCCTACAGAGTAAACTTTTAAATTTAAATTTAATTTAATCTTTTTAAATTTTCCCTCCTTCTCCACAACCAAAACCCCAGTAACAAAAGGAAACTAACAAACAAGCAGAAAGACACAAAGTCTTCCTAAAGAAAATAAGGAATTCGATCAAAAGCACAGAGACCAAGCCAATAAATGCTTGTTTATGGCACTCCATATCCTTCCCATTAGAACAACCCAGAACATTTTAGACACTCAAGCTGTAAGGTTTTGCAGTTTTGCACCTTCCTTTTATTATTGACATGTAATTAGAGAACCAATAACAGTAATTCTGAGTAGAATGACCAAAACCTATATCACAATGGAAGTTGGGGAATTAGTTTCAGATAAATATGTATTTTCAGAAAAGTTTATAACAGACTACAATTTCCAGATCATTTGCACTAAATTAAAATTCATATTCAGATTGTTTTGCAACCTGTGTTCTTCTTAAATAACTTACCTTTTAACATGCTTTAAAAAATTAAAAATTATCTAAAATCCCATGCACACATTTCTCTTTTTTATGTTTGTTTATTTTTGAGAGTGAGAGAGGGCGGGGGAGGGGCAGAGAGAGAGGGAGATACAGAAAGTGAAGCAGGCTCCAGGCTCTGAGCTGTCAGCACAGAGTCTGACGTGGGCCTCGAACTCACAAACTGTGAGATCACGACCTGAGCCGAAGTCAGACGCTTAACCGACTGAGCCACCCAGGCACCCCTCCCATGCATACATTTCTAAGCTTTCTCCAGTCATTGTCAGCCACTCCTCCTCTGAACAGTAGGAGCCAACATGCAAGGTGTGGGACTCAACAACTAAAGCCTCTTCCTTCTCTTTGAAACTGCTTAGTGACAGTCATGTCTGTTTATCAAAGAAATTTGTTCTCACACTTTTCTGCTTTCTCTCTTACATCAGTGTTTTGAGAATCTAATGTAGTCCAATATTCTCAGCACACAAATCTCTATAAATAAATCTGTAATTCAGTTGCAAACACACTAAAGCTTGAGACCATCAATCAAAGAAAAGACACACAAGACCAAGCACAAATTCCCATGTCAGCACAAAAGTAAAATCTTCAGATGCAACAAAGGAGTGGAAAGCTAAAAAAGAAGAGGGACCCTTATTCCAGTGTCCCAATTGCTGATCCCATTTCAGTCTTTTTTGTTGTTGTTGCGTTTTTTAAAAACATATTCTTGGGGCGTCTGGGTGGCTTTGTTGGTTAAGCGGCCAACTTCGGCTCAGGTCACGATCTCACGGTTTGTGCTTTCGAGCCCAGAGTCGGGCTCTGTGCTGACAGCTCAGAGCCTAGAGCCCGCTTCTGATTCTGTGCCTCCCTCTTTCTCTGCTCCTCCCCCACTCATGCTCTATCTGTCTCTATCTCTCAAAAATAAAAAATAAACATTAAAAAAAAACCATATTCTTTCCTTGTATTAAAGTCGCGTCAACGATCTATCACAACAAAGAGATCCAGATGGAAAAACCAAAATTGGTCTCCAATTCACACTACAGAATGGACCAGAGGGTTTAGGTTTAATCACCACTACTACATAAATAAGTCTCTTAGGTGCCCTTGCATTCTCCAGTTGAAAAAATCTTCAATTTCAACATGTGGAAGATGCAGCCGCACTGGGCTGTTATTTGTAATAGGTCTTGCCCTCTCTCTCTCCTGCAATACTCCATAGAGTGATGAGCAAATGTATTCCCCTTACAGTTAAAGAGTTTGGAAATTAAACCTATCTACCCAGAGGTAGATAAGTAAAATCTCACTTTATGAAAGCTTTCCAGATGTCTTTACATCCGCTTCTTTCCCTTGAGGCAAAGAAGAACTAAAGAGAGAAACCCTGAGACTTTAAATAATTCTCTTTCTGTCTGGCAGTTCTTCCTACACAAGTCAGGGTCTGCATACGATGCTGTAGCTGCTTTGGCAGCCTGATGTTCACAGGCACGTGCATACCGCGAAGCCTCAAACATTTTGTTTCTTCTAAGCTCAACAACCACCACTGAATGTAAACTTAGTTGCTGCGACACGGGAAAGCATAACAGGCAGAGAAATTTCAATTAAACAAACTATGCTCTTTTCCAAACACTCCCTAAGGCCAGATCCTCGGGATTAGTCAAACGTAAATGTCATTTCAATCACTCTAAATATGTCACTAACACATACAAAAATCTAAAGTAGTCATCTTTTTTTTCTTCCAAGCTGAATGACCTATCAATAATAATACCTTAGAGTTACTTAAACCCCCGTCTCCAAGGATCTCAATGTTCTATCTACCCTCTGACACTCAAGACTTAGGTAGGATACAGGCAGAGTTCATACTGTTGATGCTTAGGCAACAGCACTTAGAAATCAAGTAGCAACCAAGAAGAGTGAGGCGAGAGTGAAGCCAATAACACGAACGGAATGAGAAAGTGAATGTGATGTATGAAGTAGGGAAGACAAGTGGGCTAGGCAAGAGCCAGCACACTTGAGCAAGCAGCATGGGTTGACAGAAGTCCTTTTCCACCGGCTAACAGGAAGGCTGTGTTCCCATTGCTCAGATGGGTCACGCAGGTAACCTCAGTAGTATTTGAAGCTTTGGGTCGTGAAGACAAACAATAAATTTAATTCCAACCTTTATTTCCTCTTCACTAATACTCAGCATGATGTCTTTCTTAAAGCATAGGATAAATCTATGTTTTAATTTCATTTGGAATTTATTGGTGACTCTTGGGTGCAAAAATAATGGTGATAAACACAATTTATCCAATTTTAAAGCAAGAATGGTTACTGGAGCTTACTTTTCCCAATCCTCCCATCCGCAAAAAGAAAACTGAGACCCAAATGGTTGACACAACTTGTTCCACACTATATTAAGAATAAGAAAAGGAATTAAGACTAGACCTTAGATCTACTGGTTTTATGTCCTTTCTCCTACTCCACGTGGTCACTCATAAACAAAGCCCGCCTTTTTGAGTTTATTATTTCCTCCACTGTGATATCAGGCAGTGAAGGATCAAGAAATAATTAAAAGTGAAACTCTTAGAAAGAGGAAAATATCAATAAACAAATTCTGACTTTCTGGGTACAATGGAGAAATTCATTCCAGTATCTAGGGAATATTACCAGTTAATATCTATTACCCTTTATTATAAAACATCATTCTTCCTGATTCTCACATTTAGACAAGTAAAACATTCCACAGACATGAAATTTGTTATTTGGAACAAACCTTTCGAGGTTATCCTAATTTTATGTCTTGTAACTCCTTTGTGTCACGTAAGAAACTTGAGACTTTGTCCAAATGTTTCCCCTTTCCAAAGTACGAGGTTCTTCTCTCTCTCTCTTTCTTTTTTAATTGAAGATCTTTGTTAACAGGTGCTTGTACTTGGTTGATATTTTGGGGGAAAAAATCAAGTTGTAAATTTTTATTACAAATTAAAAGTGTGGTTCTTTAAGAAAAAAGAGAGAGAGAGAAAGAAAAAAAGAAAAAGAAAACAATCGCAACTTGCCCAGACGCGAAACAACGTAAAAACTTCAGCCCCACCTTGCTTAGCATCTGGAGCCGAGGAATTTTCTCCGGTGGAGGCTGCTTTTGTCTTTTTGCCTTCTTGCGGCGTGGGGTGTTCTGGGCCTCGGGTGCGGTAAGTGAAGAGGTGTTGGTACTGAAGACGAGGTGGCTGTTCAAGTCCGTGCTATCTCCTCTCCTTGGTCTCGTCGCCTTGACATTGCTTGTCGCGTTCACTGCCTTTGTCCCTAGGCTCTTCGGTCAGCAGGGCCCCTGCAGAACCATGGTCTAGGGCCTCGGGGCCGATTCCACCTGGCTCGGCTGCGCCCTGCTGTCCGCACCGCGCATCACTTCTCCCCGCACTGGAGGGCCGGAGCGCTGGGCTGGCGCTAGGCGGGTAAGGCGGCGCTGTCGGGTCTGGCCTGCCTGCGTTAGCCCCCTCCAGTCCCTCACTTTCCCACTCTCGCTCCTCTCACCTTTCTGCCGGTAACTGGTGCAGGTAATGGCGCCCGTATCCCCCGCAAGGTGGCCGGCGTCTGTGACGCTTCCGGTCGGCTGCACGTTTCCTGCCTTGCCCTGGAACTAACTGCACCTGCAGCATTGTCTGCCCCGCCCCCGCTGCTCCCGCAACTTCAAGTGCTGCCCTGCGAAGGTGCTTCCCTGGGGCTGTTCTTTGGGGCCGTCTGCTCTACAAATCCATCTTCCTTGGTGGCATTCCTGTTGATGAGACCATATCCGTTTGTTACCTTGAGCCGTTTTCGGGTTCCCCAACTCTTCCTCGAGGTAATCCCGTAGTTCCCGCCACAGGAACCCGCATAGCCAGGCTCCCGCCACCGCTCCCAGCGCCGCAGCGGGTAGTGCGGGGCCTAGTGTCCCAGCGCTGAGGCCGCGAGGCGTGGCTGCCGGGCTCCGCCTCGCTGACCGGGTGTACCGTGATGGTGACCCGCGCCTGCCGTGGCCCCGCTCCTCCCGGGTGTGCGGATAACTAAGTAGGCCTGCGGGGGAAGTGGGGCTGCCCAGAGCTCTCGGCCCTCCGCTCCTGTTCCGGCCACCAATTCAACTGTGCAACAAGCCTCTGGTTTTAATTTAATTTAATTAATTAATTTATTTTTTAATACTTATTTGCGAGCAGGGGAAGAGCAGAGAGAGAGAGAGAGAGAGAGAGAGAGAGAGAGAGAGAGAGAGAGAGAGAGAGAGGGAATCCCAAGCAGGCTCCACGCTGCCAGCACAGAGCCCCCGCCAGGCTCAACCAGCCTACAAACCATCAGGCCATGACCTGAGCCAGAATCAAACAGTGGAATGCTTAATGGACAGAACCACCCAGGTGCCCCCACAACGAGTTTCTTAAACGACTACCACACTGGAACAATGTCCTAAAAATAATGTCTCATTCCATTCTTCAGAATTTGTACTAAGTTGGAAATGAACTGGGATTTAGGAAAGGAAGATGAGTGGGTTTTAACTAATAAGGGCTATTAGCTGTCAAAACCTATATTGTGTTATAAACAAGGGCCCTGCCGTATTAATTTCTGTATTGGATAGTGGAAAGCCTTTAGGGCAATTAGTTTTTTGTAATATTGAACCCAATTCTGATAAGACATATCCTATAATTTCTGTTTTCAGTTCAACCTGTATTAAAACCTTCAAGTAAAACAGGATTTCTAACTCCAACTGTGAGTGTTTTGCCTTGAAACATACACTGAATTTAAAATCACATTCAGTACTTGAGCCTTCTAGGTACAGTATGTAAATTTTATTTTTCAAGAAAACATGGAATGGATGTTCCAACATAATGAATCAAATGCAAATTTTTCTGTTGAGAATACATATGTGAATTTTAGAGACATTATGGTTTCCCTGGGGCACATTTATTATAGTTTTTGAGACCTAGAAATTTGCAGTGTCTTACATTATAAGGCAAGAGGAGACATAACTGGTTTTATTTCTTACTAGTGGGTAAAATAGTTTTCTAAGCTCTGTGTAAACACAGCATCTTTCTAACAGCATGTTTTGCTTTTCTGATAATGTATTTTTGCAAACAAAGCCTTTAAGGATAATAGGTTCTCCAGACTGCGAATGGAAAGTAGGCTTGATGTCTGACTTGAAAGTGGCTATGATAAAAGGTCAGCAGACATCATCAATATCTGATGATTTCTCATCAGTGCCTCACAAGGCAATTTCAATCCAACAAATATTTATTGACAGCTTATTCCGTAGTGAGTCAAATCCAACTCTGGGTTGTCATCAGTTTCTGTTCATATGCTCTAATAAACAAATTCTGAAATAGCCCAATGGTGGAGACGCCTGATCTAGGCAGAGAAGGGAGCAATCACAGTAACTCAATCTGACTTCTCACACCAAAATAGGGACAATGAAGACCCTTCCACTTTTAAAGGATCCTACAGAGCAAATTTGGTTCACTGTCAACGTGCAGGATTATGTTATACCAGTTGGCAAAAAAGTAAAAGATTTTATTTCAGATTTTTGGTTTCATGTGTTCTTTCGGATGTTTGGCATTCACTCATGGTGACAGTGCTTGTAAAAAAAAATACTGAAGGTTCTTCTTTCTTCTTAAAGATTTTGCCACGTTCTACATTTTGAAAACAAACTCAATGAAAACATCAGCAAAAATCTTGCTGTTTCCATTGAAAAGACATAAAGAGCTAATGAGCAGTTTCTCTTGTGTGCTCAAGGATCTTGAAACAAGAATGCATTTCACAAATGGAAAAGAGAGTGAACAGGAAGAAAGGAACAAAAGTGAAACCCAAGAAAGCCTAATCACCCATCTCATGTCAAGTTCTTATTCAGTGAACAATTCATGGAAATGAGAACTTGATGGTGGCCAAATTCCCATTGTATATGAGTATTTAAGTGGATAGAACACTGGATTAATGAAGAGGCTGCTTTATCAGTCATTTGGGCATGAGACAGTCTTTTTGTTGAAATACATTGACTAACCAAATAGCAACTAAGAGCTTCTCTGTGCAAGCTATAACCGGATATTCGTTTTTTTTTTAAGAAAAAATGCCTGAAAAACAGGAGTGAAAATAGTGTGAACACAGAGCTCAAATTATAAGTACTGTATAAATTTATCTCTATGCCTCCTACTAAGGTAGCCAAAAAAGCCCACAGGAAACAAAATTGAATAAGAAACATCAAATCCTGTTCAAAATTGAACGTCAGCTAACCTGTAGGCTCCAGAGATGAAGTACATAGCATACTATTTTAGTTTGACACTTATTTGAAGTATTGCTATATTGTCCAATGGTAAGTCAGTTATTCACCATATGGTGATTTTTCTACAAATAATTGCCATTTTCCATATTACGTTTTAAAGTGTTTACAGTGAAAATGAATATTTCTGACATATGAGTTTATACTCGGAAAGACAAGCCGTAGCCTGGAAAATATGTGAATGATCAATAAAATTCTATGTATGATGATCTAATTTGTTAAATGAATCCCAAAGGAAATCAATAATGTTTTCTTCCCTAAATATGGCTTTCTCTGGAAAATTACTTTAACATTAATCCAAGGCCTTTGAAAGTTCCAAACATAGGGCAAATAAATACATTGAATGCAACAAAAATACATTATTTTAAATTTTTTCCAAGAAGTTTTCTTGAATTTTACTGTCTCACACCATACTACTCTGGACCACATTTGGTTGAGCGGAGTTATAATGTTGGAAATAATCATCAAACCAAATCACAGCTACAATGCATAGCCAGATGTGGAATTGTCTCAGTGTGAGATGTCGGAGAAGCATAGTCTATTCCATGCTAAAATTTTTTAAATATCTATCGAATACCAATCCCGAGCAAGTCTTTGATTTATGTTCTATACAAAGTATATAAAAATCAAAGCCAGTAGGGAGCCTGGGTGGTTCAGTTGGTTAAGCATCAGACTTCAACTCAGGTCATGATCTCGCGGTTCATGGGTTTGAGCCCCGCTGGGCTCTGTGCTGACAGTTCAGAGCCTGGAGTCTGCTTTGGATTCTTTGTCTCCATCTGTGCCCCTCCCCCACTTGTGCTCTTTCTCTCAAAAATAAAATAGAACATTAAAAAAATAAAAATAAATCAAAAATAAAAGTTTTGACCTTGAGGACCTTACATTTTAATGTGAAGGGTGTTCATAACTGTTAGGAGAACTATACACTCTGTGACAGAGGCAATTATTACTAGTCCCAAAAGAGACTGGCCCTTTATAGAGTATGAAGATCTTGAGATGTGTGGTTACAGGACTTGGGAGAAGATTAGCCCAGATGAGGGGAAACAGGCAAAATCTGCATCCCTTGAATGAACCTGGCTTTCAGAGACTATATATAAGTACACAGAGAACATAATGGATGGCAAATGTAGGCAATAGTAAAATGGACAGACACAATAATAGTGTTTATTGTGATCTAGGACATCAACAAAATATGTTCAAAGATTACATGCAGAAAAGAAAGAATTCATCTGAGTCCAATACCCTTCACAGGAAACAATTGCCAGAAACATGTAGGCAAGAAGTACCCAGCATCCGGTCAACCGGTATCCATGGGTAGATGGTCTCCCAAAGACCTAATGCCCTGAGGACACAGGTGAGAATGGGGAAGACAAAAAGTAGGAAGGAGCCATTCCCACTTGGATAATCTGAAAGGGCTTCAAGAGGAAGGCATTTTTTTTTAACTGAGACATGATTTAAGGTTTCAGACAGGTAATAATTTTGAGAAGAACATGTAAGTGCCCATAAAAATCAGGTGTGTCAGAAATATATTTTCAGCACAGGGGATCGGTTGCTGCAGGCCAGAGAAGGGGTGAGAATAATGCAGACACATCAGCTAGGTAGCTGGAAGCCAAGGAAGTCGTGTGAGCTGCAGGGTACACAGAGCTGGCAGGTGCACAGGCAGCCCGTATGGTTGGGAGATTTATTGTTATAAACAAAGTAGTAAATTGATTGAGCAAATAACTGTGTGTGTGTGTGTGTGTGTGTGTGTGTGCGCACGATTACACGGGTGTATGGAGAGGGAGAAGCAGAGACAGAGAAAACAGGGAGCAGATTTCTCACTGTCAGAGAAGGGATTTACAAACATGGACAGAGAAGAAGAGAAGTCTTCAGAAGAGTTTAAATAAGAGATACTAGCATGAACTCATTTTTTTTACAATATTCAGATACATAAAGAGAATACAGAGATATGTACATACAGGTGTATGAATATATGTACATGTATTTCCTAGTTCTGTTTTCTGAGAGGTACTTGAAGCAATGCTATCCCAAAAGCTATGAAGTACTAAGTACTTAGTACATAAAGTACTAAGATCTTGGTTTCTGAATGCCATCCTTCATTAAAAAGAATCAGAGTTTGTGGCACCTGGGCAGCTCAATAGGTTAAGGGACCAACTCTTGGTTTCAGCTCAGGTCATGATCTCAATGTTTCATGGGTTCAAGCCCCGCATGGGGCTCTGCACTGATAGCAAGGAACCTGCTTGGGATTCTCTCTCTCCCTCTCTCTCTCTGCCCCTCCCCTACTCACACACATGCTCTCTCTCTCCCTCTCTCTCTCTCTGCCCCTCCCCTACTCACACACATGCACACTCTTTCTCTCTCTCTCTCTTTCTTTCAAAATAAATAAGTAAACATTAAAAAAAAAAAAAGAATCAGAACTTTTTGGAAAGTGACTGATTCCAGGGCTAGAGGGAGGCAAAAACCAGATAAGCCTCAGACATCTCATTATGCCAAACAGTAAAAAAATACAAAAACAAATGAGTTCTTTTGAAGGGGCCACATCTATTACAATTTACATCAGAATAAATAACAAGAGTAATGGATTTCTAACTCACTGAACAAAATAGGGATTTGTAATTCCATATATAATAAGGTGGAAAATAATAAAATAAAAATAAAATCCATATAGTATAAACAAATAATAATAAAAAGGAAAATCTCTCTACTACAATAGAATAACTAATAAACGAAGACAATTAAAATATCACCCATTTGGCAACCATTATAGATTGGTGGCTAATTCAGGAGAAAGTCATCAATGGATGCTAAGACTGGTCGACATTTTGGTAAGTAACAAGTCAATAATGTAATAGAATTTCTCCTTGCAGAAAACTAATAAATTACAAAGGGGAAAGTAGAGATTCCTGGAATATTCTGTCTTGACCAAGTGATTAATATCACCGGTGGTAGGACAACTTCACTGATATGCCTACATTCTCAAGAATTGAGAAGAGCACTGTGTTATTTCTTCCAAGAATGCAAGGCTTGACTACAGTTAAGAGAAAGCATCATTTGGACTCATGTTGAGGATCAGATTATCAAAGTCCTAAGAGGCCAGGAAACATTGAGGAATTTTTCCAGACTCAACAAAACTGAAAGGATATGACAACTAAGGGAAACACAGGTTTCTAGATCACAAAGGAAAAAGCAACATTGTTGGAGACATTGGTGAAATTTAAATGCTGCCTGTAGATTGGAAGATAGTATTTTTTCATTGTTGATTTCCTAATATGGGGGTCAGTGTGAAGGTTCTGTAAGAGAGTGTCCCTGTGTTGGAGAAGTAGATATTGGAATATTTAGAGGTAATGGGGCATCACAATTGCAATTTGCTCTCAAATGGTTCGACAAATGACAGTGGATATATACATAGAGCAAGAAAGGCTGATAAAACACAGACTGAATCTGAGAAAATATGATGAGGGAGTTCTTTGAACTATTCTTGCAAGTTTTTTATAGGTTTGAAATAACTTAAAAATAAAGTTTAAAAAAGAAACATGACTTTATAAACTATTACTCAATTTCATTTCTATGTTGAGTCACATTTCACTGAAATGACAGAAAATGAATCACAGTAAATTCTAGGTTTTCCCTTCTCCAGGGATGTGTCTAATCTGGTGAGGATGGATGGATGGATGGGAAGACAGAGTTGGTGTCAGGGCATGAAGGAGTCTGACCTTCCTAGGTTTGAGTCATCCTACCAGGCTTGCCTGGACCGAGGAATTCTTCACCCCACCTAACTCTCTCATCTGCTTCCACAGTTACTGCCTCTGGAGGTCCCCCCTCCCTTCCTATCTACACTTGCTGTTCAGTTCCTGTGGTTGCCCTGCCCTCTCTTCACTAGGCCCAGTGGACAAGAATCCCTTTTCTATTTTAAAGCTGTGGCAAATGACCTCTGTGAGACTAGCCCCTACTCAATCCTTTCCTCTTCAGGGTCTACTCTTGTCACTTCCCACACATCTCTGCTCATGGCATCCTGCTTCACCCAGCCCTGGTTCCAGGAAAATAATTTTTTTCTGAGGGGAGAGAGAAGGGTCAGCCTGACCTCTTATCCTACATGTTAAGTTTTCCTCGAAAGTAACTATTGTATAAGTCTGTAATGGATTCAAATTTGGAGAGACATTTTCTCTTCTATTTTTAGCACTGAATTATTTTTCATCCATTATAGTAAACACAAAGTCAAGGATCTACTTGTGTAAGGCAGGAGAGTAAAGGATGTAAGTGGAGGGGCTCCTGGGTAGCTCAGTCGGTTAAGCATCCGACTTCGGCTCAGGTCATGATCTCGTGGTCCGTGAGTTCGAGCCCTGCGTCGGGCTCGTGCTGACAGCTCAGAGCCTGGAGCCTGCTTCCGATTCTGTGTCTCCCTCTCTCTCTGACCCTCCCCTGTTCATGCTGTCTCTCCCTGTCTCAAAAATAAATAAAACGTTTAAAAAAAATTTTTTTAAAAAGGATGTAAGTGGAGAACATTAGGTTAGCTAACATTTTGGAATTGTAAGTTAACCAGGTGGTACTCATTCTGGGACCTCACTTTGAGAGCCACTGGCCTAACCTAACATTTTCCAGAAATCAATTTTTACTAATTTCAGAAAGGTTTATTGGTTTTGGAGTCTGGCAGATCCAGGCCTTAACTCCTGGCATTGCTTCTCACCAGCTATGCTAACCTAAGTAAGTTGAATTCCAATAATCTCCTACTTCTACCAAGTTTACCAATATACAGTCATATGATAGTCATAGTACTATTTTCCCGACGAATTGAGTGTAAACATTGTTATGGACCGAATGTTTGTGTCCCCCAGAATTTATTTGTTGAAATTCTAACCCCTAATAATGTGATGCTATTAGGAGATGGGGCCTGTAAGAGGTAATTAGGGTGAAGGCCTCGTGAATAATATTAACACCCTTAATAAAAAGGCACAAGAGAGCTTGATTCCTCTCTCGCTGCTCTTTTCATCCCGTGAGGATACAGTGAGAAGTCAGCAGTCTGAAACCTGGAAGAGAATACGAACCCAAAGCTGACCATCCTGGCACCCTCGTCTCACTCTTCCAGGCTCTAGAACTGTGAGAAATCAATTTCTGTGCCACCAAGTCTATAGTGCCTCGTTACAACAGGCTGAACAAACGAAGAAAAACGTCATGTTGCATAACCGAACTGAAGTGTTTTACTGTCCATAGTTTCACCATAACAATGTAGTTGTTTGCTTACTTCATGATATTTCAAGATTAGAAGGATAACAAAAGAAATCTCTAGCTTACTATTAGAGATTGAAGCCGTAAGTGGGGAGAAAGTCCGTAATTTCAGGGGACAGTGAAGTGTGTGAAGGCTGCAAGGAGTGGAGGCGTGGTCTGTTCAGGTACCTGGGTAGAGCGTCTTGAACGGCACCCACCTCATTTTCAACTGCAGACACGCTGAGACCCAGCCCCACACTACATGGTGGAGCCGGGGGTACTGGACGCAGCCAGGCTGCTTGCCAATTTCCTGTAAAGGAATGTTTCCTTCCATGCGGAGAGTTTTGTGAATTACATGTCTAGCTAGCGCTTCCTTCTTGAAAAAGCAAGAGACCCTGGAAAAGATCAATCCAACAAAATAGCCGATTTTAATGAAAACTATAGAATATGATGATGCATGCCTCAGTGCATCAGTCAGTTCAGGGCTCTCCTAAGAAATGGAACCAATTACAGATTTATTCTTGCCTTCATGGGCAATCATAGAAATAGACCTCATTTCAATTATATATGGTATTTAATATATAATATTAATATATATATGTATATATAAAGAAAGAGAGAGAGACAGAGATATAGGGAAAAGGGGACAGAAAAATACAGAGAGAGAGAGAGATTTATTTTAAGGAATTTACTTATGTGATTGTGAGGACTGTTGAGTCCAAAATCAAGGCAGGCAAGTAGGCTGAAAAGTCAGGCAAGAGTCCTGTGTCATAATCTTGAGGCAGAATGCATTCTTCTCTGGGAAACCTACGTTTGGGCTCTTAAGACCTGATTATAGAGGCTCATCCACATTACCAACGACAATCTCCTCTCCTAAAGTAAGCTGACAATAAATGTTAATCAGACCTGTAAAATACCTTTATAGCAGCATCCAGACTAGTGTTTAACCAAACAACTGGTCATCATCGGGTAGCCCAGCTGACACATAAAATTAATCATCCCTCTCAGTATCTTTTAAAATTGTTTGAAATCTCAGAAAATCACTTTTGAAAAGAGCATATGAAAACATGGAGATGGTCTGTCCAGTTCTTTCACTTCAGAGACAGACAAACACACATACATGCAAGACTCTAAAACATGCCCAAAATTATGCTCAGAAGTTTATTACTTGGAGATATAATCTATTCAACGTTTATTTATTTTTGGGACAGAGAGAGACAGAGCATGAACGGGGGAGGGGCAGAGAGAGAGGGAGACACAGAATCGGAAACAGGCTCCAGGCTCTGAGCCATCAGCCCAGAGCCTGACGCGGGGCTTGAACTCACGGACCACGAGATCGTGACCTGGCTGAAGTTGGACGCTTAACCGACTGCGCCACCCAGGCGCCCCAGAGATATAATCTATTCAAATACATATGTATGACTGAGGTTTACTCAATTCTGAACTCTAATCCTAGAAGAGGAAAAATTTTTTTTTAAGTAAGTTAGTCTGGAAGATGATGAGAGGGTTAACAAAAAGACAGCAAGAGAGATAGATAAAAGAGAAAGGAAACAGAAAACAGAGGCCTATTGACAAAAGGGGAAGGTTTTATTTACATCCTCACGAATAATGACTCCAGCTATATTTGAAAAAATTGCCAGGGGGCGTCTGGGTGGCCCAGTGGGTTAAGTGTCCGACTTCAGCTCAGGTCGTGATCTCATGTTCATGGGTTTGAGCCCCACGTCAGGCTCTGTGCTGACAGCTCAGAGCCTGGAACCTGCTTCAGATTCTGTGTCTCCCTCTCTCTGCCTCTCCCTTAGTCACACTCTGCCTCTCTCTCTCAAAAGCGAACATTAAAAAAAAATTTTTAAAGAAAAAATTGCCAGGATTGCATAACTAGACTTAATTGAACCATAGTAACAAGGACAAGTAGGGTGTGTCCAGACACACTGCTTAAAAAAAAAATAGCAACTTCATAGGCTATCATAGAAATAGACCTCGTTTTAAAAATGTATCACAAGCAACAGCACAATTGAAAAGATCTTGTGTATAGAAAATTAAGGGATCTAAACATAATAAATAAATTCAAAGAATTTCCCAAAATGGACCCAGTTAAATTCTTTGTATAGAAGGCATCAATACAAGTCTTTTCACCTTGCAAACCTGCCTCTCTTCCCTCAGTCCTTTTTCTTCTAACTCTGTTTATCTTCTTTGTACACGACATTCACTTTAAAGTTAATGAGGTTGGAAAGAAATCATGCAGTGAGCATTTGAGGGGAAAAAGGCGGGAAGGTTCAGATTAATTCACCGTGAAGATCAGCCACGTTCTGTCCACAGCCTTATCACTTTTCATTCTTGCATATAGAAAAACATCTTCAGTATGTTTTCCACAAATTAATTGGTTTGGCTTAATCCCAGCACACCACTCACTCCTTTTAAGTAGGTTAAAGCCCTTGAAATTTTAAGCTTTTACAGAATAATTTAAATATTTTACTTGTGGAAATGGCTTCTTTACTGGGTTCACATAATTACATTTTGCTAGGAAAAAAAGTAAAAAATAATAATAATCTGCCTTGAGTTTATTCCTCAGAATTAAAAAGAAATCTTTATAAATTAGTAATTATTCAAAGAAAAGTTGCAAACGGAAGAGGAAAATAAGGTATCAGGCATAAGTTGAATCATAGTTGAAGACGTCCATGTTTGTCTTCCTGATCTGGTGGTTATGCGATTGAGTGCACATGTAATTCAGCTCTTCAGAGTTTAAAAACAGTGCATAATTATTTAATAAATTATTTTCTTACAACATGGGTAGATTGTAAAGACAACATTTCCTTGGATGATAACATTGCTCAAAACATGGTTGTCATCTGACTTACACAATCTCACTTAGTTTGTCCCTATAAAATAGGCTGGACAGGTGGGTAATACTAACCTAATTTTATAAACAGGAAACTAAGGTTTAGTAAATTAATCACCTTGATTTAGAAATTTAACAGGTGTAGGGGCGCCTGGGTGGCGCAGTCGGTTAAGCGTCCGACTTCAGCCAGGTCACGATCTCGCGGTCTGTGAGTTCGAGCCCGGCGTCGGGCTCTGGGCTGATGGCTCAGAGCCTGGAGCCTGTTTCCAATTCTATGTCTCCCTCTCTCTCTGCCCCTCCGCCATTCATGGTCTGTCTCTCTCTGTTTAAAAATAAATAAACGTTGGGAAAAAAAATTTAAAAAAAAAAGAAATTTAACAGGTGTAAAGGTGAGACTAAGATTTTGACTTCTGGCTTCAAAATGTTGCTCTTTGGGGGCTCCTGGGTGGCTCAGTCGGTTCGGCATCTGACTTCAGCTCAGGTCATGGTCTCACAGTTCGTGAGTTCAAGCCCCGCATCTGGCTCTATGCTGACAGCTTGGAACCTGGAGTCAGCTTCGGATTCTGTCTCTCCAGCTCTTTCAACCCCTCCTCTGCTCGCACTCTGTCTCTCTCTCTCTCAAGGATGAGTAAACATTTAAAAAAAAAAAATGTTGCTCTTTGCAATAACCTAGTTGTCTTTTGTTTATGTTGAGCTAATATTCCTGGTGACATTATACAACAAGATAATCAAAGACAAATACTGTGTGATATCTCTTATATCTGTAATCCAAAATAAAACAAAACACAATCATGAAAACAGAGAGTAAAATGGTGCTTACCAGGGGTGGGAGAATAGGAGAGATATGGAAGGATACCTACTTGCAACTAGTAGGTAATTATACCCTAAGGACCTAATGTATAGCACATTGATTGCAGACAACAAAACTGAATCATAAACCTTAAACTTGCTAAGATTAGGTCTTAATTGTTTCCAACATTAGGAGAGATGATAGTTATGCGATGGGATAGAGAAGTTAGCTAATGCTACAATGGCAATCATCCTGCAATATAAATCCATCAAATCAGTATGTTGTATACCTTAAACTTTAAAAAATGTTGTACATCAAATATATCTCAATAAAAACATTTTATCAATATAAACCATTTAAAAGGGCTTACTATATGCTAGATGCTCTAAATACATTAATTCATGTCATCCTCATATCAGTTCCATAAGGGAGATTGTATTTTACAGACTGAGGCTCATAGTCACTCAGTTTCCCAATATCAGAGCTGAGCTTTGCAAAACCTCTAAGCCAAGATCAGGGCTACCCAATTAGATGCATCGGCTCATTCTTAGATCATTTTCTGAAAAAGCACGGAGTCAGTAGAAATTGTAGCACATGCAGAGAGATGTGAAGGGAACGGAGACCAACATTTATTGTCCACATGTTTGAACTAGACGTGGGGCTTTACATGTATTCATTTGACTCATTCAGCACTCGGCCACCAAAAGTATCGCGCTATTCTATTTAATCATCACAAGTACTCTATGGGATAGGTACTATTCCATTTGACAAGCGAAAAAATGGAGACAGAGTTGGTAAATAATTTGCCTCGTATCAGAGCCAGGATTGAACACTAGTTAAATCCGACTCCAAAGTCATAATATTTTCACTTTGGCATTCCTGACTAACAATGCATTTAAGTCAGTTGAGTAAATGCAAATATGATAGTGTCTGGTAATTCCTGGGCTACAGATAACTCACAGACAGCGCTTATCACGACAGCAAAATTCGAGGTAGACCTCAAGGCACTTCATAGCATTTTTTTGAACAGTCAACTTTTACTAAGTTTTTTTTTTCCCTGACCTGGTCTACAGCATTAATACAGGTGTTCAGCCAATGCTTCTTAGTCTTTCTTATTCAAAAGTTATTTCCTTTGCAATACGTTGATAGATTTTCTTATATGTCTAATACAGATGAAGTCGCATTTTCTGCTTTTGCTCGTGACCTCTCCTAGGCCCTGAGACGCCAACTGTGGCAGTGAGTGGAAGCACTTTAATAATATAATAAAAAGATGTCTAGTCCAAGCTGGAAAAATAGGCCTTGCCAGAGTCCTCCCAATAGTTCACTGGTCATAGTCTGTCTACAGGATCTGAAGTGGTAGGAGAGATTCTAATGAAATATCTGACCATTTCTCAGCATCTCTCCCCCTGCATGGCGAGATACCCTTGTGTAATAACAATTATGTAGCAACCACCTTTGAAGCTAGTACCTATTCATTCAATAAACGTATATTGAATGAGTGTAAAGTAATCCTGAAAATTCCAAATTAGTATTACAATGACTTCACCAGGCTATTGATTCTTCTTGTTAAACTAATATTGATTTTTCTTGTAAAATTTATATTTATCATCAAGGGATCAGGGTTAATGTGAGAAGTAGGTTTTCAATTATTGCACAAAGCAATTAAATATCCAAATCTGTGATGAATCAGGCCGACAAGTGATCTTCAAATGTGAAATATTGGTGTTTCCTGATCGGCAGAGCTACAGCAGCTCTTCTGGGAGTTCGTTGTCTCATCTGTTACATGCAGAATAAAATCTCTTATGTAGCTTCCATGTATCATGTATCTAGGAAATCATTTTTAAATTTTTTTTAACGTTTATTCATTTTTGAGAGACAGAGCATGAGTGGGGGAGGGGCAGAGAGAGAGGGAGACACAGAATCCAAAGCAGGCTCCAGGCTCTGAGCTGTCAGCACAGACCCAGAGGCAGGACTTGAACTCACTAACCGCGAGATCATGACCTAAGCTGAAGTCAGATACTCAGCTGACTGAGCCACTCAGGTGCCCCTCAAGGAAATCATTTTTGACACAGGAGCTATTCAGCTTCCATGTCTTGAGTCCCATTTAGTTGCTCACTCAAACTTCTCAATAGGGAATTAGTGTCTACTCTCAGTCAACTTCTTAATAGATCACCCTAATAACTAAATAAGAAATTACATTGACTGCAGGACAAAACAAGTAAAACCTGCTATAAGAAACAAGTGGGTGTGCAGCAATATTTTTTCAATAATATCCTTATATTGGGCACCTCGCTGGCTCAGTCAGTTGAGCATATGACTTTGACTCAAAATTCATAAGTTCGAGTCCTACATGGGGTGAGCTCGAGCCCCACTTCAGGTGAGCGTGCGCTCTCTCTCTCTAATAATAATAATAATATCGTTATGTTTCCTTTTCTGCACCTCAACACTGCATCTCCCTCCATCACTACCAAAAATATAGCAGGTAAGGACAGAAAAACAAAATCCCCTAAAAATATTAATGCTAAATCATAACACCCCTCACAACAAAGTATTTTCCTGACTCTAATGAATAAGTAGAAAGATAAGGAACACTCCCAATCTGCTAGTGATCAGAGTCTAAGGTTAGCCTAATGTAAATTCATGTGTATGTTAATTCTATATGTTATATAATAATCAGCATGGTAGGCCAAGTTTGAGTCTTGGACTTTTAACTAAAGCAATTACAGTAAAGCAATTACTGTAAGATGATTTCATTTTTTCGACATTAAATTTTCAGGAAATTGAACTGTGATACAGAAAGCCACAAAAAGGATAAATCAATGTATTGAATAAAAATAAAGGGGTAGCTTGCATTTATAATAAGTGTTTTAAGAATTCTAACTTGTTCAGAGCTAGCAGTTCTGTAGCCGTCAACAGGTATGAATATACTTCAGTTCACGACAGCTCTTAGACCCAAGTTCTCTGAAAAGTAATTTGCTTATAAGGAAATATTTGTGGAGACGGAGCGTCCTGAGGCCAAGGACAATGAGAGAGGAGCAGTGAGGCAAGGAAGGACGGCAAACTCCAGCCTTCTTCATTTTCACTGATGGTGGCAGCAAAAACTAAGAGGCAGCAGCCATCATTAGTGGAGGTTAAATTACGCTTAGTGGTGGAGAGAAGAGGAATGGTAAACGCGTAAACATGTATTTAATGAGTCTTCTGTGATCAAGACCCTATTTCAGAACCCTTAATGCACTTCCAGCCTAGGGTTCTGAAGAATAGATGTTAAATAACACTGATCTAGACCCATTCCTTTATTCTATAAAGACCCTTAACCATCATGGAAAAATAATTCTCCAGGCAGCAAAGCCACTTAGTGGCTGAATTAGCACTAAAAGCTGGGTCTCTTGGTCCCCATATTTTACCTGCTACACCATAATGCTTCAGAGAATAGTTTTCTTAATGTGTTTACAAAATTGAGTGAATTTTGTGAAACTGGGTATTTCAACTTTCTGTTGCTAAATAACTTTTAAATGCTAGTATGTTTTGCTCACCATGGTGTTAAACTGATCTGGAGCAAAAGAAGCAGAAAAGCCACATAATGAAAAATGTTACTCTTCTAGACAATGCTTATTAACTGGAGATAGCATTCTTTACTTTAAATTGCACGTAGACTTTTATAGTGGGTTTTATTTGCTGTTCTTTTTCCAGCTTCTTAAGGTGTAAGGTTAGGTTGTGTATCTGAGATCTTTCTTCCTTCTTTAGGGAGGCCTGGATTGCTATATACTTTCCTCTTATGACCATCTTTGCTGTGTCCCAGAGGTTTGGGGTTGTGGTGTTATCATTTTCATTGACTTCCATATGCTTTTTAATTTCCTCTTTAACTGCTTGGTTAGCCCATTCATTCTTTAGTAGGATATTGTTCGGTCTCCAAGTATTTGTTACTTTTCCAAATTTTTTCTTGTGATTGATTTCGAGTTTCATAGCGTTGTGGTCTAAAAATATGCACAGTATGATATCGATCTTTTTGTACTTACTTAGGGCTGATTTGTGTCCCAGTATGTAGTCTGTTCTGGAGAACGTTCCATGTGCACTGAAGAAGAATGTATATTCTGCTGCTTTAGGATGAAATGTTCTGAATATATCTGTTAAGTCCATCTGGTCCAGTATGTCATTCAAAGCCATTGTTTCCTTATTGATTTTTTGATTAGATGATCTGTCCATTGCTGTGAGTGGGGTGTTGAAGTCTCCTACTATTATGGTGTTACTATTGATGAGTTTCTTTATGTTTGTGATTAATTGATTTATATACTTGGGTGCTTTCACATTTGGTGCATTTGGCACATAAATGTTTACAATTGTTAGGTCTTCTTGGTGGATAGACCCCTTGATTATGATATAATGCTCTTCTGCATCTCTTGATACAGTCTTTATTTTGAAGTCTAGATTGTCTGATATAAGTATGTCTACTCCAGCTTTCTTTTGTTGACTATTAGCATGATAGATGGTTCTCCATCCCCTTATTTTCAATCTGAAGGTGTCTTTAGGTCTAAAGTGGGTCTTTTGTAAACAGCATATAGATGGATCTTGTTTTCTTACCCATTCTGTTACCCTATGTCTTTTGATTCGAGCATTGAGTCCATTGACGTTTAGAGTGAGTACTGAAAGATATGAATATATTGTCATTCTGATGCTTGTAGAGTTGGAGTTTTTGGTGGTGGTCTCTGGTCCTTTCTAATCTTTGTTGCTTTTGGTATTTATTTATTTATTTATTTCTCTCTCTCTCCCTCTCTCTCTCTATACACACACACACACACACACACACAGTTGTTTTTTTTTTTTTAATCTTTTCTCCCCTCAGTCCCCCTTAAAATTTCTTGCAGGGCTGGTTTAGTGGTCACAAACTCCTTTAATTTTTGTTTGTCTGGGAAACTTTTGATCTCTCCTTCTATTTTGCTGCATATTTTTCAGATTCAGCACACTGACTATATCCTGCACTCCTTTCTTGGCCTGCCAAGTTTCTGTGGATAGTCTGCTGCAAACCTGATCTGTCTTCCCTTGTAGGTTAGGGACTTTTTTTTCCCTTGCTGCTTTCATGATTTTCTCCTTGCCTGAGTATTTTTTGAATTTGACTATGATATGCCTTGTTGATGGTTGGTTTTTGTTGAATCTAATGGGGGTCCTCTGCACTTCCTGGATTTTGATGTCTGTGTCTTGCCCCAGGTTAGGAAAGTTTTCCGCTATGATTTGCTCACATAACCCTTCTACCCCTATTTCTCTCTCTTCTTCTTCTGGACCACTATGATTCTGATGTTGTTCTTTTTAATGAGTCACTGATTTCTCTAATTCTTACATCTTGCTCTTTTGCGTTAATCTCCCTCTTTTTTTCTGCTTCATTTTTCTCTAAAGTTTGTCTTTTATATCGCTGATTCTCTGTTCTGCCTCATGCATCCTTGCCGCTGCTGCATCCATCCCTGATTACAGCTCAGTTATAGCATTTTTAATTTCATTCTGGCTATTTTTTACTTCTTTTATCTCTGCAGAAAGGGATTCTAATCTATTTTTGACTCCAGCTAGTATTCTTATTATTGAGATACTAAATTCTGGTTCAGACATCTTGCTTGTATCTGTGTTGGTTAAATCCCTGGCTCTGTCTTTGTGCTCTTTCTTTTGGGGCAAATTCCTTTGTTTTGTCATTTTGAAGAGAGAAAAGGAATTAATTGTGTAGAAAAACGGACATTTAAAACCAATTAAAATTTAAAAATTATTAAAATTAAAAATTAAAAACACACACACACACAAATCGAATAGGTGATGCTAGATCCTAGGTTGTTTTGGTCTGGGTGTTGAAAGTGATTTGACAGATTAGAGAAGAAAAGGGGGGGAGGGATCGTTTGAGAATTTGAAAAAATGAATACACTGAAGTAGACTAAAATGAGATGATGGGGGTTAAATATAATTTGAAAAAATATACACAAAAGTAAAGAATATAGTAGAAAAAATTAAAGAAAAATATTTTTAATAAAAATTAAAAATAGATATGATTTTTTTTGTTTTCTGTATTTAAGAAAAAAAGAAAAGAAATGAAAAAGAAAAAAGATAAAAAAAGAAATCGTTTGAAAATTTTAAAAAGTGAATACACTGTAGTAGACTAAAATAAAACGATGGAAGTAAAATAGAATTTGAAAAAAATCACATAAAATAAAAACATATAGTAATAAAAATTAAATTAAAATATTTTTAATAGAAATTGAAAGTAAAAATTATGGTTTTCTCTTTCTGCATTCAAGAAAAAGAAAAGAAACGAAAATAAGAAAAAAGGAAAAAAAAGAAAAAAAAGCAAATTGTTTGAAAATTTGAAATGGTGACTACACTGAAGTAGACTAAAATAAAATGATGGAAGTAAAGTAGAATTTGAAAAAATTTACACAAATTAAAAAATGTAGTAATAAAAATTAAAGAAAGATATTTTTAATAAAAATTGAAAATAAAAATGAATTTTTCCTCTTTCTGTATTCAAGAAAAAGAATTGTAAAAGAGAAAAAGGAAAAAGAAAAAAAAAGAAAGAAAATTGAATAGGTGAACCTGCTAACAGATTGAAGTAGGACTGAAATTGCTTCATTTTCCCTTAGAAGTCAGTCTATGTAGCTCTTTATAGTCCATAAATTAAGCCGGCAGTAAGACTTATATTCTTGAAGAGCAAAGTTGGCCCAGTTGGGTGGGGCTCAGTGTAACAGCTCCACTCTCCACTAGATGGCGCTGCTAGCCTACTGGGGTGGATTATTGCTGTGCTCATAGGTGCGAATGCGCATGCATGGGAGTGGAGAAAATGGCACCACCCAGCTACCCAGTCTGTTCTCCTGGATCAGCAATCACGCACCCGTCCTCCGTCTTCAGCTCTCATCCACTCCCCACTTTTTCACTCTCCATGACCAGGCCCCAGGCAGTACCTCTCTCCCAAGTTCTGTCTCAGATGCGGCCATTTTTCCCCAGCCCCCTACTTCCAAAGGACTCTGACTTGACCCACTCTGCCCCTCTGTGGGAGTGTCTCACCGAGCAATGGTCGAATGAGCAATGGCCGAGTATTGGCTGCACCCAGGAACACCCGCTGGACCCTGGTGCTGCTAGTGCCCCAAGACTGCAGCCAGACTGTCCCAGAAAATGTTCACAAGACAGTGTAGCAGCAATGTTTCAGGGATTATGGAAAATCACAACACACATCTGGCACCAGGCTTCACCCTTAACGACCTTGCCCCAGCACCAGCAAATGTGGCTGCCTTCTGGGTTCTCCTGGGACCAGGTGGCTCCAACAGTCTCTACCAAATGTCCTTCCAGCAGTGGAACTGCTTTTCCCCGTGTGGCCTGAGAACCTCCCAGACCCCACTCTGTTCCTGGGGATTCGGCCTTCCCACCAGAGCACTGCCAGGTATCGAGTGGTGGAGTTGCAGCCTTTGCACTCCCCTTGTTTACAGTCTTAATGGAATTTAAACCCTCTGCTTTCTCCTTTCTCCCTTTTTAGTTTAGTCCCTGCAGCTGTTTCCAATTTTCTGCTTTCTCTCCAGCTGCTTTTGGGGAGGGGTGCTTTTCCGGTATTCTACCTCCCATCCGAGTCTCTGTCCTCTCTCCACCCACAAAAGTGGTTCCCTACCTGTCATGGCTTCCTTCTCCCCAAGTTCAGGTCTCCGCACCACGTACCTGCTGAATTCTGTGGTTCAGGTTGTGCAGATTGTTGTGTTAATCCTCCAATCAGTTTTCTAGGTGTGTAGGATGGTTTAGTGTTGGTCTGGCTGTATTTCATGGATGCAAGACACACAAAAAGCTCCCATGCCGTTCTGCCATCTTGGCTCCTCCCTAAAGTTTATTTATTTTTAAGGGAGAGAGAGAGAGACAGAGCATGAGCAGGGGAGGAGCAGAGAGAGACAGAGGGAGACACAGAATCCAAAGCAGCCTCCAGGCTCCGAGTTGTCAGCACAGAGTCTGATGCAAGGCTCAAACCCACAAACGTCAAGATCATGACCTGAGCCAAAATTGGATGCTTAACCAACTGAGCCACCCAGGCGCCCCTTTATTATTATTATTATATATCACCTGTCTCTAACATTTCAGAGATAGAACCTTTGCTGTATTAAATGTGGTATAATCCTTTTTTCACTAATTTGACCCATTTCAACTTGGTTTTAATGAATAAATAATAACTTTCTGGGCAAGGAATGATGATAGGAAGGAGTAGTCCCTGAAGAAGAAATAACCCAAGCAAGGTACAAAATTATGGATGTGGTGAATTAGAGTGAAGACTCATGGAAATCTTGGAAGATTCATACAATGGTCCCAGTAAAAGATAATCTGTAGAGAACAGTGACAGTTGGGTAGCTCAGAGAGATTCAAGAAATTTCTGGTTAAAGCACCTACCTGACTTAGGCATGAACTGGATGTAGGTAGTGAGAGAAAATGAAGAACTATTGAGCATGACATCAAATTTCTAGCATGAGAAGCTGAGTGGCTAGTGATGCTTTAACTGAAGTTTAAAAAGACTAGAAGAGAAGCAGATTTGGATATATTTGGGCTACAGTTCTTGAGTGAATCCACATATGTTTGCTTGTCTCAGCTGAAGATTTAGATTTGAAGATCCTTAGCATGTTGATGGCTTTAGAAGGCAGACTTCTAAGATGGCCCCCAATGATTCTTATCTTCTGGAATTCATATCCTGTGTAATCCTTCCCCTTGACAATGAGATGGACCAAGGATTTGCTCCTCACCACTAACATATTGCAAAGGTGATAGGATGACACTTCCATAATTAGGTTAGAAAAATTTTGACTTCCACTTGGCTAGCAGATTCCTTCTCTTGCTGACTTTGATGAAGCAGGCTGCCATGTTGGAAAAGCCCACATGGCACAAACTGAGGACAGCCTCCAGCTAACAGCTGGTGAGGAACCGAGGCCCTTTGTCCAATAACTCTTAAAGAACTGAATCCTGCCAGCAACCATGTGTCTGAGCTTCAAAGAGGATTCTTCCCCAGTAAGCCTCAGGTGAGACTCCCACCCTGGCTGACACCTTGGTTGCATTCTTATAGAAGACATTAAAGCCAACCACCCAACTAAACTGGAGCCAGGTTTCTGACCCACAAAATCTGTGAGATAATACATGTGGTATGCTATTTTAAGCCACTAAGTTCTGAGGTAATTTGTTACATAGCAATAGATAACTAACACAATGGTAGTTAGAATCATGGGAGTAAATAAGATTTAAAATAAAAAGAGTCATCCAAGGCAAATCTTTGATGGAAGTCAAGAATACCTTTGGGCTCCTGCCCTCTCTGTGTTGCCATTTCTGTGTCTCCAGATTCTCAGTTCTTTTATCTGTCATCTCTCTCCTTGTTAAAAAGAAAATCAATTTGGCAAATTTATTCCCAATAAAGTTTTGGGAATTACGTTCATCATAACATGCTAATTGGGCATGTAAAATATTTGTACTTTGAGAGAGAAACCAAGGAGAAATACTCTAATGTCAAAATATCAGCACTGATATTTATGAACTTCACTGTGCCCACACAGCCCCTTAAGTCACTCCACATGGGTGACTGCCTGTTGTTACTGACTTTAAATATGAACTTTTATCTGCCCATGGAAATATGTAAATGTAATTCTTACTTGATTCCAGATTTAATATTGTGGTTAAAGATTCTCAAGGGTGAGCAGAGTTTAAATCATATCAAAACAAGGCCTTGAGTAAAATACTCGCGTGAAGTATCTTTTACTTTCAAGATTGATTTAGTAACTCAGTGTTGACACTGCCCAAATCTTCATAGTAATATCAAGTGGCTTCTGCATTCTATCCAAAGGCACGATGGCACCAATGAAATCAGGAGAGCAAATGCTTTTCTTTCTGATAAATTTTATTTGGCTGCCTCACGTGTTTAATTATGATTCTTAGTTGGAATATCATATAGTATATATTTTTTCATGTTATACATTTGGAGGCAGAGTTTCCTGGAGATCTTTATTTCTCTGGAAGTAGATCAAAACATATTTCAATATTATGACTGTGTTTAGGGGAATAGAAGCCTCAGAAAAGTTTCTGAATTTAAAAAGTGAGTGAAACCATGGTCTTTCCACCAATGCTAGCCTCTTTAGCAATGACACACACCAAGAAACTATGGATACGTGTAGTATATATTTGATTATCTGCTAAATAACTAGGCAGTAGAAGGAAATTAAAAGGAAAATCCAAATTGCTTAAAGGGAGAAGATGTTATGCATTAATAATTTCTCTATCAAGGTATTGTTAAGAATTTGCCACAGTTTTGTAAATAAAAATATAAAATATTAGAGTACAAACTGTAGTTTTTAAAAACATCATTCACAATATTCATGACTTTTCTACCAAAGAGGCCCAAATATTCATGAATGCCACATCATTATGCTTCCTTGAAAGTACCTACCAATGAAAAAATCCCTAACAGCCTTTCAGGTTTATCTCTTGGGCCTTCAAAATTTGGAGTTTTTAGTTGCTGAACCACACAGGTTGTGATTCATAGTCTGAGAAGGCGTTCTAGGCTTATGTGTTCTAGGATGCCTTCTACGTGATTTTGTGTGAAGGATCACAGGTTATTAGAATTTTTGAATGCAACTCTTTCTACTTCAGAAATTGATGTGTCAGTGCCGGAGAGAACAAACACACGGGAAGTGTGAGAGGGTTACACCTATATAGATATTCACACCACTGTGAACTGATTTTATGGCTCTTGAATCTTCTCAACAAATCAGGGACCAATGAAAAATGTCAGAGTGTGGAGAAAGAGTAAAAATGTCATGAGGAAAATATTGCTGGGGAAAGCTATTTTCACTCACCCTAATGGAAGGATGTCTTTCTCCTCATCTCAAAGGGGTGACATGTTTCAAGAAGACCACTCTGACGACTTTGAAATGTGTTCTCTGGAATTGAACAACACAGAGGACAGGGGACAAATCATGCCTGAAATAGTTAAACAGAGAGTGGGTAGGTTTAACTCCGTGACAATCTAGGGGTGGGGACAGTGTCTAACAGCTACCTGCAGACGGAATCAGGAGATGGATGCTATGTGGCCGATGAGCTGCTCTCTCCATATACATCCATGGAGCCCATCACCATATTCAGATGGTTAAGAGGCAAACCATTTATATTTCACGTTCAGCTTCCTTGAGACCAAACACCCAAGAAAAACTCATTGTATACTCTTCATTATCAAAAGTAAGTGTCACACGTACCATCATGAACACTGTTTTCCTAAGACTACTCTCTAAAAAAAACAAATTCTCCTTAACTGTGGGATCTATAAGTAATAAGGAAGAGATGTCCAAAGAAGTGAAATAGAAGCAAAGGTGCCTAGAGTCCAGCTGTTTACCAAAACTTGCATTGCACGTGCTCTTAGATGATGAGTGGAAAAAATATATTAGCATATGTATGAGTTTCCTATGGCTGCTGTAATAAATGACCACAACCTTGCTGGTTAAAAATAATAGTTCCTTGGTTTGTGGCTACATCACCCTGCCTTCATTGTTACATTGCATTATTCTCTTGTATTTGTGTAAAAATCTCTATCGGACTCCCTCTCATAAAGATACATGTGATTGCATTTGGGGCCTATCTTGATAATCTAAAATAATCTCCCCATCTCAATACCTTTAATTTCATCACATGTACATGTACAAAGACTTTTTTTTTTCCCAACATAAAGTAATATTCACAGGTTCCAGTGGCTTATTGGGGGGCATTATTTTTGAGCCTACAACAACACATAAACAACAATATATGTTATATAACATGCAGAATAAGATTTGGCATATATTCCCATACTTTATTTTCTTTTTTAGTTTATTTATTTATTTTGAGAGGGAGAGCAAGCAAGGGAAGGGCAGAGAGAGAGAGAGAGAGAGAGATAATCCCAAGCAGGCTCCACACTCTCAGTGCAGAGCCCAGCACGGGGCTCCATCGTGTGAACCACAAGATCATGACCTGAGCCGAAATCAAGAGTTCAAGAGTTGGAAGCTTAACTGACTGAGCCAACCAGGGGCCCCTAGGCTCCCATACTTTAGATAACAACCTGGCATTCAAAATTCAGAAACCACATTGGATTTCAATGACATCTTCGTTAATGTGATTCTCACATCGTTGCTATAAGTACAATTTTTTAGGTCTCAGCAGTGAAAATAAAGTAGATTTCTGGAAGTGAAAACGTGTTGGTGAAATGGTCTGTGTAAACGTGGGGCCAAATTATTGTAAAATTCCATTACTCACAAATGCCTCCACTAAGAGTTCTACATAAGAAAAATAAATTTATTGCTATCCCTTTAGGATAGTAAAATCTAAAATAGCTCAGCGCAAGCCTTAGCTCACCACAGAATTTTAGCGCTAGACAGGATCTCAGCCCATCATCCTTACTTTTTAGATAAGAAAAGTGAGACTCAGCCAAACGCCTGCTCTTAGTTCCCAGAGCTCCTAAGTAGCAGAGATCAGAACTAACATTTCCTCACTCCTGGTCCGTGCTCTTCCCTTCGAGCTATGCAACTCTCCTCTCTGGTCATTTACTGAAATAAAAAAAGCCAGTTTTTACCTTTTCAGGTACCTTCAATCCTTAAAATTAGAGCACATTAATTAAAATTTAAGTCTTTTTTCTAGATTTAATGACATAAATATTCCTACTGACCCCCTAGCAATGAAAGTCTGATTTGAAGGGGCGCCTAGGTGGCTCAGTTGGTTAAGCATCTGACCTTGGCTCAGGTCATGATCTCCCGTTCTTGAGTTCGAGCCCCATGTAGGGCTCTGTGCTGACAGCTCAGAGCCTGGAGCTTGCTTCCAAATCTGTGACCCCCTCTCTCTCTGCCCCTCTACTGCTCATACTCTCTCTCTCAAAAAAAATAAATGTTAAAAAAATTAAAAAAAAAAAAAGAAAGTCTGATTTGTGAACGAGAGAATTTAGAAGGACAGCGCTCATTAGTCAACTGCTATTAGGTTAATTCACTGGAATTAGTTTAGTTAAGATTTAATATAAACAAAAGGAGATAAAACCTGCAAATGCACTCAGTCCAAAAACATCTACAAGAAGCAGTGAGCAGGACTTAATTTGTAACAGCTGGGGAGGTTTCCAACTACAAATTAATTTAAAGATGCAGAAATATTCTCTCTCAAACCAAGCAATTTGGTTTGTGGTTTTCTAAAAACTCACTTTCTACATATCTATTATTTCTCATGAAGAGAGGCTTGATAAAAGGGCACAATGTCAAGCTGATACCCCTTGTAAAGTTTACCAGGCAAGTTTAGCAAGGAGACAGTTGATTACATGACCTGCCCCTGTGCCTCTAACTGATGCCAGGATGCCACAAATCCAGCTTTAAAAACCTGAGTGGGTAGGTGATTTTGAACCGATGGTGTAGTTGTCCATAACATAAAACACAGGTAACATGACAACGTGGTCCAAATTTTTTCTGAGCATTACGTATCATGTTTAGATAGTTAGAACTCCCTGCAACTGTTTATTCATGCCAATATAAATTATTCTCTTTACGTGAACTCAAGTCACGTAAACTCTAGCTTCCAGGAACCAGAGCATGCTTGCTTTCGGAGAGATGTGAATTTCACCTCATTCCTTGAAAATTGAAAAATCAAATAACAAACAACCCTACTGTTTGCAATCAATACTGAGTTCAGTAACTCCTTGAGATTGCTTGACTCCAGTGTGAGTTGAAGTCTTGGGAGTATTAAGGACTTGAAATCTTTTTTTTTGCTATCAACTCCAAACCCAAGGTGAGCTGCAGTAGGGAGTAGCCTTTATTATGGGGGTCTGAAGAGGTTCTCTGGTTTGTTTTATTTATCTTAAAGCCAAAAGCCAATTCAAGGATGATGAATGGTGTCAGTTTGACAGCACTGAAGACTGAAATTCTTCATTTCTTCTAAGGTTTAGGAGGGCAATGACTGCTATTTCTTTTACAGTTTACCGGGTGAAGTGCATTAACTCTTGCCTGGATAAGCTGATTCTAAAAACGTGGTATTAGGATCATGATCTATTCTGATAATCCTTTTCTTCTGATAGAAAGGTAGATGTAAGTGTGAGGGTAGATGTATAAAAAGAGATGCTTTTTACTTTTTAAGAGATTTTTTTTTTCAGTTGGAATTGAATAAAGCCTTCTGATTGAATTTATTCAGGTCAGCACAGTGATTGAAGGATAGAGCTGGTGTGAACCTGACCCCAACAATGACTGTTCCATGGGCCCAATCTCAGATGGGGTTCAGATTTATTGACCTGGATTTTTCCAGATTGAAAGGAAGTCTTGGGGAAAGTTTAACCTTACATAGTCTACCTTTCTACTTTAACTGAAACTTACCCCGCTCTTCGTTTGGCACCAATAATGGTGAGGGGGGAATGGATATTTCTTTGTTTCTGAGGGACATCTGTGGAACAAGTGGAGAAACAGCTATGTTCAGCTGGTTATTACCATCCAGGTAATAATGACTTCTGGTTGCTAATGTACAATCTAGTTTCAAATGAGAATCCTTTTGTCTGAAACAATTTGTTTTTCACTTATTTTTTTCCCCTAAGTAACTAGTTCATAGTATTTGAATATATTCATTGAAATAACTATAGAAACTCAATAAAAGGATGGAAGAAATTATTTCATTTCTTGTGCATTCTTTTCTTCAACTTTTTAAACATCATATATATATTTTAGAAGAAGGTTATTAATAGAGACTGGAGCTGGGTTTATATGAATAATAGTAAAAAAAAGTTTGAAGAACAATTATAACAATAAAATTTTGCTGAAATAACTTCTACAGTGAATCATTTTTTAAAAAAAATTTTTTTTAAGGTTTATTCATTTTTCAGAGAGAGAGAGAGAGACAGAGCGTGAGTGGGGGAGGGACAGAGAGAGAGGGAGACACAGAATCCGAGACAGGCTCCAGGCTCTGAGCTGTCAGCACAGAGCCCAACGTGGGCCCCAAACTCATGGACGGTGAGATCATGACCTGAGCTGAAGTCGGATGCTTAACTGACTGAGCCACCCAGGTGCCCCAATAGCGAATCATTTTTAGAACATAATTAACTGTTAGATAATATGGCATGGACTCCAAATACTTGGAGTTCAGATAAGGAAGAAATTAAATGAAGTATACAGTTTTCAAACTGTGAACTAGAATTTGGAAAAAAAAAAGTATATTTAAAAAATAGGTTTGGAGGAGGACATTGCCAATCAAAAAGAAGATGCTATCAGATGGTACAAGAATGGATTATATTGTTGAAACAATGAAGATTTCTCATTTCTCTAGTGGATGAAGCACACTTTGAAATGACTTTAACGAAGATTGTTGTTCCCTTCACTTTTAAGGGAAAACTTTTAAGAAGTGAAAATCTGAGTGATTGTTAAGATAATTTCAACTCTGTCAAAAAATAAAGCAAATTACAGCAAACCAAGTTGGAAGGGAGGAAAAAAAAAAGACAAAACACAATTCCTTCTCTTAAAGGATTGAATTTTTGTGTTAAGATTTGCTGCCCACGGGCTTGACAGATTTTTAAAAATCTCTTTCTTGATTTAAAATGATGAAAACTGAGTGAGAAATGTTCTTGAATTCATTAGACTAATGTAACACTTCATAGTTTACAAGTATAATCACTCACATTACTATTTTATCTTAGACTGGAGAGAGAATAAATAGATGGTTCTAGTATCACCACTTTCCAGCTATGGGACTTTGGCCTTTCATTTTTCTATTTTGAACATCTTTTGAAGTTTAATGAAAATAATGATACTTATCACATAGAGTTGTCATAAATCCCTTAAAAACATAGTGCTTAGTACAGAGTTGGCACTCAAGCCTAAGTGGCCTTGCACACTGAGCATGGCCACCATCTAAATGATGACAAATCTAGAAAAAGTCAAGTTGCATCAGAAAATGAAGACAGAGGGGCGCCTGGGTGGCTCAGTCGGTTGAGCGTCCGACTTCAGCTCAGGTCACGATCTCGCGGTCTGTGAGTTTGAGCCCCGCATCAGGCTCTGGGCTGGTGGCTCAGAGCCTGGAGCCTGCTTCCGATTCTGTGTCTCCCTCTCTCTCTGCCCCTCCCCCATTCATGCTCTGTCTCTCTCTGTCTCAAAAATAAATAAACATTAAAAAAAATTTTTTTTTAAATAAAAAAAAAGAAAATGAAGACAGAGATAGCAGTAGTCTTCAGATTTATCATCTTGTGATTTTCCTGCTGTATTGTATGGCTTCAAATACAAATAATTTTTCATATCCTATCAATAGATGCGAGAGTCTTTTTCTTAATTTTTTTTTTAATGTTTTACTTATTCTTGAGAGAGAGAGACAGACAGATTGTGAGCCGGGGAGGGGCAGAGCAAGAGGAAGTCACAGAATCTGAAGCAGGCTCCAGGCTCTGAGCTGTCAGCACAGAGCCCCATGCGGGGCTAGAACTCACAAGCTGTGAGATCATGACCCGAGCCACAGTCAGTCTCTCAAGCAACTGAGCCATTCAGGTACCCCAATGTGAGGAGTCTTTAGATACATTTTTATCTATATCTAACAAAGCCAAAATCACTTATATATTTAAGCTCTATGTGTGTCACTATTGGGCGTCTTAAACTATGCATCCATGGGGTATGTGTTGGGGTGCTATTGTTATTCAAAATTAAAGATTAAACTTGGAGCACCTTAAAGATGGGGGAAGGGCAATATTTTATATTAAAACAAGTGACCACATATAAGCTATATATAATGAGGTAGACTTTCCATTTTTTAATATAAAACAAAAAATGTGCTTCCATAAGTTGGTTTTACCTCATACTCCAGTCCCTCATTTACATGATCATATTTTCTGCCAGGCTTGATACTTTGAAAGGAAGGTTTGATGAGCAATGAGATACCATGTCAAAGATCACAAAAGCAATTGTGCTCACAGAAATCTACACTTTCAGAATATAGGCTAGTGATTGGTATGCTCTGTAATCCTCTCCTTATACTGTAATTTCTATATACTCTTATTACCTACTCTTTCCTATTTCTCCTTCTCCTCCATTTTGGATGAAGGAGTACTAAGTATAGCATGGCCAAAGGCAATCTAAGGAGGGAACCCAGAGGGAAACAAACCCAACACTTAAAATACATAGTGGTTTCTCTATTCTAAAGGACGTGATTTGACTTGAGATAAAATTAAAATTCTTAATTATATGAAATGCTCTCGTATCAGTGGCATGTGTGCTGAATAGATTTTAAACCCAATCTGCTATAGTGTTCTTTGCGGTGCTGGAGCTAGAGGTCTGTAAACTCATTTCCGCTTTACATAGCTGGATCCCTGTTGGACTGTGCCAGTAGGGGGTGCTAGAGGGAGATCGGAAAGCCAGAGGATGAAAAAAGGCTTGCTGTTTTGTGTCTGCTTCCTGTTCTTGTCCCAGTGGACCCTCCCACATACCTTCTCCCTGCCAGTGACACTTGTTCAGTAAGCACAGTTAATTCCTATTTGCGGTTTTTCCAACATTCCCACTGTCTTGCTTTAAATCACTGATTTAGGCATTGTTTCTTTTAAAATCATTTCCTTAGTGCATTGGTTATTATCACAAACAACACTGACAGATTTTTGCTTGTTTTTATTTTTTTTTCCTCCAACCTGATCTCCGCCAGAAATCTCCAGAGCAATCATACTATCTCTCATCTCTCCCCCAAGAATTCTAGATGGGTTGGGTAATCTCCTTTTGTGATTACTGGAAAGAAAATATTCAAATAATTAAAATAAAATTTGTCTCAACACTGAAAGCCATGAGACCACGAGATCCTATTTCAAACCCTGTTTCAATGTGTCCATATAAAATATTATTGAATGAAGTAATTAATTTGGACTTGCAATTAAAAAAAATCTCTTGAGAGTTTCTATGGGATTAGAAACTATTTTTTTCATTTCCTTCACAGATGCAGCATAAAATGCACCAGAAAAACTAAACCACTATGCCTCTCACATCTGTTTTTCCAACTTTATATGTAAGTGGGAAGACTTATATACAAGTCTTCACTTTTTTCTTTTTCTCTTCTCCCTATAAGGCTCTACAAGGCCTTGTGAAGCAAATGTTTTCAGTTTTCTACCATTCCATAGGAAATAAATACCCACAAGACCATTTTTTAAATATTTTTAAAGTTTTTATTTTAAAGATTTTTAATCTTCCAAAAAAGTAAAAAGTTATATAATAATTTCCATATACCCATTAGATGATTAATTTTATGTGCCTACGTGGCTGGGCTACAGTACCCAGATATTTAGCCAGTGTTATTCTGGATGTTTCTGTGAAGGTGTTTTGGATGAGATTGACATTTAAATTGGTGGATTTTGAATAAAGTAGATTGCCCTTTATAATGTGGATGAGCCTCATCTCATTAGCTGAAGGACTAAATAAAACAAAAGACTGTCTCACTCTGAGCAGGACAAAATTCTGCCAGCAGTCTTCACTCGTCCACTGCAACAGTGGCTTTTCTCTGGTTTTCAGCCTGCTGACCCATCCTACAGATTTTGGACTTGCCAGCTTTCATAATCATGTCAGCCAATTCCTTCAAACAACTATATATATTAACAATTATGTGTGTGTGTGTATAAACAATTATATATATATAAAGAATATATACATAATTTAAAATTTTAAAATAACTACACACACACACACACACACACACACACACCCTATCGATTCTATTTCTCTGGAGAACCTTGAAAACTATACCCATTATCACGATTAACAATTGGAGTTGCCATGGGGCACCTGGGTGGCTCGGTCGCTTAAGCATCCAACTTCGGTCCAGGTCATGATCTCATGGTCTGTGAGTTCAAGCCCCGCATCAGGCTCTGTGCTGGCGGCCCTGAGCCTGGAGCCTGCTTCAGATTCTGTGTCTCCCTTTCTCTCTGTCCCTCCCCCACTTGTGCTCTGTCTCTATCTCTCAAAAATAAGTAAGTGTTAAAAAAATTTTTAAAAAACAATTGGAGTTGCCATATTTACTTAATCTATTTTTGTTTGTAATTATTTAAATTCAGACATCTTGACATTTCATCCCTAAATAGGTCAGCACATTATCATCATAATCTCTGAAAGTAATATTTTCCCACATAAGAGAATACTATTATCACACTTAAGAAACTTAAAAATTCTTGACGTTGATCTAGCTGCATCTCAGGGACAAGAGAGGCAAAGAACTCCCATGCTACTCTGCCATCTTGGCCCCTCCTCCTAAGTTTGAAACTTAATTCTTTATATCAGTTAATACTTACTCCATTTTGAAATTCTCCCAATGGTCCAAAAAATGTCTCGTTCAAACAAGAAGCCAATTAAGAACCAAACATTGTGTTGGGATGTGATGAAACATACTTTATAGGTAATGTTATGTAAATCCCAATGTATCACAATAAGAAGCATACAATGTCTGCATTATTATTAGTGATGTTCACATTAAACTCTGGTTCAAGAGGATAACAGCCTGATCTCTCCTTTGTAAAGTTCCATCTTTTTCTTTTTGTGACTGTAAATAATCTTTGTGATGATATTTTGGCATCCTATGAAGATCTATAGCAATCTTTCCTCTAGTGATTTTGTCATCCATTAATGATCCTTACCTGAATCAAATTTTATTAAAGGATGCAAAAAAAAAATGTTAGTGGACTATCCAAAGATAATTCATCGTAGGATTACAGGAAAGCCAGTTCTGTCTTCCATCTCCTCCTAATTTGTTCAATTCTGAACACACTAGCTTAGAATTTTGGGTTGTTATGGTTGCAATCAGTAAAATTAAGTAAAAGAGAATTGCTCTGGATGGAAAAGAGCCTATCTTAAGGTATGATTTGTGTAAGATGAGGGCAGTCTAAAAGACTAGTAATAGAAATATTGATCTTTAAAAGTCCCAACCCAGATATCACTTTAAAAAATTCCTTGGATAGGGGCGCCTAGGTGGCTCAGTCAGTTAAGCATCTGACTCTTAATTTCAGCTCAGTTCATGATCTTGCATTTGTGAGTTCAAGCCCCACAATGGGCTCTGTGCCTACAGCATGGAGCCTGCTTGGGATTGTCTATCTCCCTCTCTCTCTGGTCCTCCCCTGCTCATGTGCACTCCCTGTCTCTTTCTCTCTCCCTCTCTCCCTTTCTCTCTCTTAAAATAAATAAATGAACATTTTTTTAAAAATTATTTGGGATATATTGTATAAAATTTTATAATAGAATGAGGAACAGATAACGGATGAATTATGTCTTGTAGTGCAAACCAAGGAATTATTAGCTTGGAATTTTTTTCCAGTTTTACTGAGATATGATTGACAAATAATTGAATTATTTTTATAAAGACCTAGTCAAATGACATTTAGTATATAGTACCTGCTAACTGAACACTGTTTTTACCTATTGCCATGTATTTTTGTATGGTTTTGGCAATTCTTAATGTTTTTTCTTCCCATTTTTTTTCTCATATTCACTTTGAATCACAGGTTTTAAAACTCTGAGTTTTACCTCTTTGGTATTAGATTTGCATGTTTTTCCTACCACTGTATATCTTCTGCATATATCAATTTACCTTCAACTTTACTGAGTCTGTGACAGGAACACCCACCAAGGATAAATGGAAAATGTATTAAATTTAAAGGTTATGGGAATTTAGAAATCACCATTCTGATAGGAACAAGAAGATGCTGAGACAATACTGGAAAAATGCCAGTTCTCTCTAAATTTTTGGTCTGTTCTATAGATTGTAGACATTCAGTTAAGATCCCAATAGACTTTGAACTCAGAATACTTATTCAAACTCATTGTGAACCCTTTGAGGTTGACTCATTGCTAATATTTTTCCATTTTAGGGTAAGATTTCCCCCTGACACTAACCAATACAACCTTAATGTGGATAAGTGGAATAGGAAGTTCAAGATCACTGAACTCTTGTAAAATGACTTATTTATTGTTTTTACTTAACTCCTCAGACATGCTCTGTGGGTTTTTTATTATTACTATTAGATTTTTAAGATCTACTTTCCATCCAGTGGCCCTGATCTTCCTAAGAAAATCCTGAACAACAGGGACAGCTGTTAAAAGAATGAGCTCACTAATTAGTTTCATGTTGGAAAAATAAATAGTGTAACAAGTAACTTACCTTATTGTTTATTTCTTAAGGGATGGTGTGGAAAATGTCCACTCATGACTTAACTGCAATAAAATAAATAGGACTTGATCTGTATGCCTTGGTTGACTAATTTTCTAAGGGTATAACTGTGCCAAATTAAAACAAGAACCTGTCTTCATAAGCTTGGTTGTTATTTATCTATCTGTTTATTCATCTTTTTAGTCAGAAAAATTCAACGCTGAACAAATCATTCTCTTAAATCCAGGTGACATACAACAGTGTCCTTAAAGTATTCCAGTATTTAGTGTGCATGACATTCTATCATGGGAAGTAATATAGGAAACATCTACTGAGACATAGATGATAGGTTTCCATAGATTCTGAATAAGTATCTCATACACTGACATCTAATTGTTCTATTTCAATCATGGAGTTAACGCATTTTACCTATTCTAAAAATGATACTTTGCTTTCTTTAAATGTAGATGTAATTGTTTCTTTGTATTTTAATTTTCCTTTTCATGTCTCCATACAAGAACATACTGGTTATGAACTAAGTGTTGGTTTCCTCTCAAAATTCATATATGCAAACCCTATTCCCCTAACCCCCCATATATGGAAACTCTACACCCCTAATGGTATTAGGATATCAGGACTTTGGAAGGTAATTAGGATCAGATGACATCATAAGGGCTGTGCCTTCATGAATGGGATAAGTGCCCTTAGAGGAATCACCAGAGAGCTTGCTTCTCTCTGCTCTCTGCCCTGTGAAGATAAGCAAGAAGACAGCTGTCTACACCAGGAAGTAGGTTCTCACCAGACTCTACTGGGTCTTCAAGCACCTTGATTTTGGATTTCTGAGCCTCCAGAACTATGAGAAATAAACAGATGTTATTTAATCCGCCCATTCAATGATAATTTGTTATAGCAGCCAGAACTAAAATTGTCCAAATAATTGCATGTCACTACAAAAATAAGAACACGTTTGAAAAATAATGCTGGGCAACTCCAACATTGCACATAAAACTATTTCACCTCACTTTAGGTTTTTACTTCTTACTCAAAAGATACAGTGTTCTTCAATTCACAAATACATCTTCTTTCTGGACAAACTTAAAATGTAATGCCCATCAGAGTTATTATGTGGTTCAACACAACTTTGCTTCTCATTTTTGCCTGGCACCAAAGTGAAGACAAACCAGCCAGTTCCTGTGAGGGCACAACATGCCAACAATCATGTCTCCACAACCAGCACAAGCTAACTAACTGGCTTCTTACTTGGAAGTCCTCAAGAGCACCCAAACTTTAGGATTGCCTTCCTATGTTTTGTCACCTCCACTGTTAAAAACTGAGGAAAAGGTGAGACTAAGAGAAGCAGTAAGGAAAGGAGTGGCTGGTGAAAAAAGGAAAAAGACAATAGGAAACATTCAGAGTGGATTTCTGATTTCCTTTACAATGTTCTCTAACAAAGTTCTAGAACAAAAGTCCATTGTAACATGATGTGTAGCTAGTAAACTATGCAAAAGTGAGGAGGTTTACAGTTATTAAAAGTTAACAAGTTTATAGTTATTAAAAGTTACCATTAAAGTTATCAAGCCGAATAAATCAAAAACGAGTAAAAATAAAATATTTTCATTGAATTTATTATTTTATTAGATGTATTATTAAATCCTAACAAATGCTTGAGATAGTAACTTCAAGCAGTTAAGTGATATTAACACATTAGCTTGAGAAAATGGATCACATGTTTACTTCCACCTGTAACACTTAGCTATAGAATCATTTATGGGCTTTCATTTGCTTTCAAAGTATTTTCCAAAGAAGTTTATCATAGTGCTCTGTTTTCCTCCTGTTTTTTATATACAACCACTTTGCAGTTGAAAACAAGTTTTAAAAGTCTGTGACAAAATTCTTGCCTTTTTTTATAAGTAGGTATATTAGATTAAATATAAATAGCATCCAATAAATCTGCAAATTGCTGAGCCATGAATAAACTCCCATTAGCTTCTGCCCTTGTCTTTTGGTGATTCTGAAGTAAAAAAAAAAAAACAACCTATATATTATGACTGATTACTTCCTAAACTACAGGAGAAGACGTGATTAGTGGTAAACCAGAGAGAAGGTTCCAACGGATACCCCTCAAAGCTTGTTAACCATATATCCTGAGGCAGAATGTATTTTCAAAAAAATGGCCACAGCAATATTTTTTGTTCCACCGAATATTTTCAGATCCTTGTCATTCCCCCATCAGGAAGTAGAGTCTATCTTTCTTCCACTTGAAACTGAGTGGGACTTTATGAATAAAATATACTTCAAGTGATGCTGTGTGACTTTGAGGCCGGGTTATCAGTGATGGTGTGGCTTCTGTTTAGCTCTTTTCCAGTCTCTTGGGACACTCAGCTACGGAAACTGACCACTACATGGAACCTGTAGGTGTTCAACTGACAGCTTCTAAATTTAATCCAGGACAACCACATGCGTTTGCTAGTTACACATAGGAGTAAATGACTCCAACCACCAGGCTTCTGACTGCCCCTGTTGACACTGAATGGAACAGAGGCGAGCTTAGCTGCTGAGCCTTGCCCAATGGAAAATTTGTCAACAAAATCAATGTTGTTTTGTTTTTAAGCCACTAAGTGTTGTGGATTTGTTATTGTTATGGACTGGACCATTATATCCCCTCCCCCACCAAAATCCATAATTGTAAGCTCTAACTCCTAGTATGACTGTATTTGTAGGTAAGACCTTTAAGAAAATAATTAAGGTTAAATCAGGTCATACATGTGGTGCTTATAAGACAAGGAGAGACACCAGAGCTCACTCATTCACTCTCTCTCTCTCTCCACTGACATAGAAAGGAAAGGCTATGTGTAGACACAATGAGAAGGTGGCCTTCTGTAAGACAGGAAGAAAGGCTTCATGAGAAATTGACCTGCTGGCACCTTGCTTGATCTTGGACTTCTAGCCTCCAGAACTGTGAGAAAATAAGTTTCGGTTGCCTAAACCACTTTGTGGTATTTTGTTATGGCAATTGGAGCAGACTCATACAGATGTTGGTATTATGAAGCAGGGTGCTCCTATGAAAAATATCTAAAAATGTGACAGAAGTGCTACCAGCTGGACTAAAGACAATATGGGACAGAATGAAGGAAAGCTGTTGGCTTCTATAGGACGGAATGATAGAACTCTCCAGCTTTGACCTTGCATTATCCTTTAAGAAAAGGAAAGAATGGCTATGAAGGCAATTCAGAGACCACCAGGAATGCCACTCCCATCCCAGACCCAGGGGGCAAGGCTGTTTGCTCAGTGGTTGCAGAGGGTGGGGCCACCTCCTGGATTTCTGTGGGCCAGGATGCTGCTGTCCAGTGCTTCAGGGACAACAGCATCCACAGGTGAAGGGGTGGGCTGTCACCTCAGGACCAGGGAATGATACCATCACCCAATGGGCCCAGAGGGCAGAACATTGAGCCAAAGAGGATTATTCTCAAGCTTTAAGACCTAATGGGATTTTTACCTGCTTGGGACCTGTCATCCCTTTTGTATTTCCAATTTCTCCCTTCTGGAATAGGGGAGAATATGGAATATGTCTATCCTATGTTGTCCCACCATTGTATTTTAGAAGCGCATAACTTGTCTAGTTTCATAGGTTCTCAACTGGAGAGGAATTATGAGTCAGGAAAATCATACCTCAAGTCTCACCCATACCCAGTTGAGATGAAATTTAGATGAGACTTGGGGATGGATGGTGGAATGGGTTAAGATTTGGGGAGGGCTGTTGGGATGGGATGGATTTCACATGGGAGAAAGACATGAATTTGGGAGGTGAGAGGACAGAATGATAATAACTGAACTGTGTTCTTTTCAAATTTATATATTGAAGCCCTAACCCTTCTCCCTCCCAATGGGACTGTATTGGAGATAGAGCCTTTAAAGGAAGTAATTAAGTGTAGTCATAAGGGTGGGACCCTAATCCAGTATCCTTATAGGAAGGTGTCCTTATAAGAAGTGGAAGAGGAACAAGCACATACACACAAAGTCTCTGTGAGGACACAGAAGCTGAATGTTAAAATCTTCAACTGTAATTATAGGTTTGTCTATTCATCCTTTTATTTCTGCCAGTTTGGGGTTTCATAATTTGAAGCTCTGTCATTAGCAGCATACATATTTGGAATTCATATGTTTCCTTGATGAAGTGGCCCCTTAATCATCATGCAATAGCTTTCTGGATCTCCACAAATAGTCTTGGTTCTGAGGTTTACTCATCCTGATACTAATATATTCACACCCACATCCTTGTAATTAACGTTTACCTTGTTCATCTTTTTCCATCATGTAACTTTTAACATAGCTATGTTTTTATATTTATAGTGAGTTTCTTATAGACAACGTATAAATGGGTTTGCTTTTTCATCCTGACAACTCTGTCTTTAATTAGGGTGCTTATACTATTTACACATAGTATAGATTACTTGAATATTGTTCTGAATGGTGGCTTTGCAAGTAAGTATAACAAATATGGAGTTAATTGTAAATTTATACAAATAAAATCTCATTATCCATTGCATAGTTTAGAATTCTGAAAAAGACATTTTTTTGAAGACAAAAAAGGTTTTGCCACCGAAATTATCTACAAATCACACATGATTTTGCATTGCTCAATTATTAGCTTTCAGTTAAGTGGATTAGTTTTGACTGCTCTAAACTGAGGTGTCTTAGCAGATGCCCAAATGAACTTACATTTCTGATTAGAGATATGTGTCATGTTTATCACTTATATTCAGAGTACCACAGTACATTTATAGAACTAATTCTGCCACCCTCTGGTAATTCTACCATGATCATATGCCTTAGAAACTTTGAGTTTTGCTACAATGAAGTCAAAGGAAAGGAGAACTATTTTCTCATAAACTTTGCACTTAGCTTCTCTCCAGAAATATGTATTGACTTTGCACCTTACCGGCAAGTCTAAGTTTCCATTCTAACACCTAGAATATGAAAATAGTACTATTTTCTACAAGAGAAGTTATAGTATGGTCACAAGAGAATACGTAATAAGTGATATTTCCTAAGATTTCCATTAATTCTGAATCTCTGAATGCAAATCTTATCTCTATATCACCTCCCTCCCCTAAAAATGCATCCATGCTATGGATAAGACATTTTTCTCTCTTCTCTTTTGTTTGGTAAATTTAGCTGAAGAAAAAGCCAAATGCTGATACTATCCAGAGACTAGCCAAATTGCTCTTAAAGGAAGGTATCTATGAACCACTTGCTGGGCTTTAAAAGAGGTTGGTAAAAATACAAATGATAACAAATTGTTATAATAAAAACCGTTAGTTTTAAAGATTCTACCCTATCTTTCAAGTTAGTGTTAGCTAGAAAAGAACAGGTAGAAGGAAAATACTGCATGGAACAAAACAAAAGTTTACTTGCTTTTAATTGAATGAATGTGACTCAAATTTGAGCTCCTGTGTTTCCTCGGAAAAATTCTCTTAATTAGTTATTTATCAAAGATAGAGAACTTCAATGGAGAATTCCAATATATTGAATCACAAGCTAACTCCACAGAGAAAATAATAAACACCCATTTTTCTCAAACTATGTAAAGGAGAAAAAGGTAAAATTCTGTATATTTATCAGAGATTTCTCTGTGATGAGTTTAGTGAAATCATACATACCAACTCAATGAAATCTAGTCATGACTGCTAAATCAGCTTATATTTTACATTGAAATATATTCTACTATATAGCAATAAAGAAAAAATAACATAAAATTGAGAAGTAACTCTTCACTACCCCTTTAGAAACTTCTCTCATTTCTTATAATCTCTAAAATTAAATAATCTAACCTTTAAAAATGTAGATGACAAATCATTTACACATATTTACAATTTTTTTCAAATCCACATGCATGAAATGCTGAACCTAAATTTACAAAAGTACAGAGCTGAAAAAATGTTAACACTTAGAGATCATTTTTAAATGCATCTGGATCTAGAGTTCTTAATTTACGTAATCAATTACATAGTTTTTAACACATCTAAACCCTGCATGTTTATTTGAACTCTAATAAAATAGCATTTTGAAATTTGAAGAGACCTTGGAGATTATCTGATCTAATTATATTACTTTTGAGTGAAGAGAATTTAGGTCAAGGGAAGATGAATCACTTGCCTGAATGTCCCTGGCTACTTAGTTCGCCAAAATGGAATTAGAACTCGCATGACAATAGTAAATTAGAATAGTAGATTACATTTCAGTTAGAAAATCACTTCCAAGTAAATATCATTTTATCTAATGTACTTTCTACCACATCAACTGGTTTTATCCCTCAATTTGGTTTCCATTGTTTATTCTGTGTAGTTTACGATTTTGCTAAGAAATAGCAAACTATTTCACTTTCTTTTTACCTGGAATAGAACAGCTCATCTTCTTAAAATGAATGCCGTTCTTCTATCTTAAGCAAAATGATTTCTTCTATGATAATTAGTAATATTCAGATTCATTGACCCTGACAAATGAGAACAGTGAGTTTTTAATTCACATTTTCTGCCATTGAAATGTTCCTGACTAACAAATGATTTCCTATGCCCATTTGGTCTAAGCTGAAATTCAACCACTCATCTATATGAAATCCCTGTATGTGTATACTTATATCTTTCCCTTAAGTATTCTATCAGTTGGGTATGAAATGATTTTTGAAATATGTTCTAACATATTACAATGGCAGAAAATAGAAGGCTAAACCACTTTATTTCATGGTGAATTATTCACTAGTCTGCTTTCTTAACCATTTTCTTCTAAGCTTCCATTACATAAAATGTTGGTGGTCATATTTTGAGAGAAAAGAGATACTTGCAAATAGGATTGAAATTGCAACGAATGTCTCTAATGGGGATTAGAGTATAAGAAAAATAAACATACTATTGTGAGTAACAGATAGATTTTGCTGACACTCAAACCCATCATTTTAATATTCGGGGGGAACTACCAAAGACAGATATGCTGAAAATAGAAACAATAGCACCTTACTAAGAAGCATAATATTGAATTGTTTCATGCAACATTTGTTTCTATCTACAAGGTGCCACAAATCATACTGAACTGTGTCCCAAAATTGGATCGATCTGCAAATAAATTTGAATTTATGCATGTAGACATAAATGCGGACATAAAGAAGACTCCTATGTCTACATGATTTATATTTATGTTTGTCTATATTCATTTACTTCCTGTTCACATTAAAACTGTGTTCTTTCAAGTTTCTGTATTTATAAGATAAGCAGAATAATTTAATTCCGTATCTTAGGTATGATTTATTTTCCTTCCCTTTTGGGGAAGTGGGCTAATTCCCATGGATTATCCAGCACTATATATGGTTTCACTATCTTTGTTTATCCAGATAGTATTCAACTGCCAACTTGATGGTGACTATAAGACACAAGCTAGCAAAAAAGAGGTTTTCATTTTGATACCAAGAAGTCATTAGGATTAACAAAGGAATGTTTATCAAATTACCCTAAACACTCAAGTGCATATTTTTGCATTAGTACAAAGGATTATCTGGTAAACCAGATTAACAGAAGTGAACAGCATGGCAAAACAAGAATCATCTGCTTTACGGAATTAAGTAATTATATATAATTAATGGAAAGGAATAATAATTAGTGAATACATAATACTTATACAATAATCAGTTAACACTTTAAAAATAATTAACTTTCCTAATGACCGTTTTCAACATTATTAATGTATTTTGCATGAGTAGCTGGTGACAAGTAAAATACTAATAGCTACTCATTACAGCACTGCCAGAGGGGGTAGAAAGAAGACGGTGAGAGCAAACCTTCATGTTTTTCATTAGTAAACTCCTCGTGGTTCTTTTCCTGAAGAATAATAATTCTCCTTCAGAAAATTTAGCATCGGTCGAATTTAAGTGATAAAAATACACATATACATTTATATCCTATGGATGTATGATGTAAATATGTATATTTATAATGACTGCATTTAAATGCCTTCATTTCAGAGAAAGTAATTTTTAGACTATCTCAGTGTCATCTTTGATGCTTTCCCATTCGTCCTTATATTTAGTCAGTCAGGAATGTGAGTATTTTTTCCCCTTTAGATCTATTTCAATCTTTTCATTCCACACACTCCCATCATTAGAGCCTGATCTCCTCCAGGTATCTTGCTTATGTTTTTAACTCCTACATTTCATCCTATGCATGGTCAGCAATCATGTGTTCTCCCCTAACACATGGTTTACAACCACGTCCTAACCCATTCAAAAAATATCAATGGTTCCCCATCGCCTACAGGATTAAACCCCAATGCTACAGCCTGACACTTAACTCTGACCAAAATCCAACCCAGCTTTTTTCCCAAATCTTACTTCATTCTTCTATTTCTGCCTTTTAAATAGTTCTTAAATGAATTAAATGACTACCCTTGTTTTCCTAAAGTTAATAATTCCAATATTCAATGGTAAGAAGAGCAAAATTCAAAGTACTCCAACTTGTCAGCTATTATAATGATCTTTCGCACTATGCTGAACTTTCTCATTAAGGTGCGTATTCTGAAAAATAACTACTCATCAACAGAAAAATAACTAAGTCCTGGTCAATGAAACAAAGAAAGAAAACTTCCTGCTGTCACTACACCGGCTTCCAAGGGCTGTACGGTTATTGCCAACTCTTTTGGGACAGAAATATATGCTGCAGGAATTTACCTTCTTTTTTTTCATCCTTGACTTTTGAACATTTGCCTCACTATCTAACCACTTGGGTGGCCCGGGTTTGCCCATCTTAGCCACCTACATACCATACTACTCTTGGCAAAACATCCGCTAGGAGTCTTTTTGAAACATGACAGCTGAACTATGGGGGAGGGGGGAAAGGTGTGCTAGAGACTGACTTAACCCACAATATTGTTTCAAAGGCAGTGAGGGGAACATCGCTGTAATAATAAGAAGGAGATTATATTAAGAAGAGATGAGTCTCCCGAGAGGGTAAAAAAGACACAAAGACGTAGGGAATTCAGGCAATGTTAGAGCCAGGGAGGTCTTTAGAGCTTATACAGTTGAAATACCTTATCTTGTGAATAAGTCCAAAGATACAGAGTGACTGGTATAGTATTCTCCAGTCCGTGAGTGTGATCTGATTTAAAAATGAGTGTTCTGACTGAAAGCTGGTCCACAATTTTTCTGCGAACCTATGCTCTAAATCAGGGGTCTCCAAAGTGGCGTGCACACACCCCGGAAGGTAATAAACCAAACCACTGTACTGAGTGTAGACAATGTTAGCATTTCTCATTATATTCACTTTTTATACTTAAAAGAGAAAAAGAGACTGCGCACCTGGGCGGCTCTGTCAGTTGAGCATCCAGCTCTGGATGTCAGTTCAGGTCATGCATGATCTAGTGGTTCGTGAGTTTGGGGCCCTGGCGGGCTCTCTGTGCTCATGGTGTGGAGCCTGCTTGGGATTCTCTCTCCCCCTTTCTCTCTCCCCCTCCTCGGTTCACTCACGTACACACACTCTCTCAAAATAAATAAATAACCTTTTTTTTTAAAATAAAAGAGAAGATGGCGGCGTAGGAGGACGCTGGGCTCACCGCGCGTCCTGCTGATTACTTAGATTCCACCTACACCTGCCTAAATAACCCAGAAAACCGCCAGAGGATTAGCAGAACGGAGTCGCCGGAGCCAAACGCAGACGAGAGGCCCACGGAAGAGGGTAGGAAGGGCGGCGAGGCGGTGCGCGCTCCACGGACTGGCGGGAGGGAGCCGGGGCGGAGGGGTGGCTCGCCGGCCAAGCAGAGCCCCCGAGTCTGGCTGGCAAAAGCGGAGGGGCCTGACAGACTGTGTTCCGACAGCAAGCGCGACTTAGCGTCTGGGAGGTCATAAGTTAACAGCTCTGCTCGGAAAGCGGGAAGGCTGGAGGACAAAGGGAGGGAGAGCTGCTGAGCCCCCCGACAACACAGCTCAGTTTGGTGGGGAACAAAGGCGCTCGCCAGCGCCATCTCCCCCGCCCATCCCCCAGCCAAAATCCCAAAGGGAACCGGTTCCTGCCAGGGAACTTGCTCGCTCCGCGCAAACACCCAACTCTGTGCTTCTGCGGAGCCAAACCTCCGGCAGCGGATCTGACTCCCTCCCACTGCCACAGGGCCCCTCCTGAAGGGGATCACCTAAGGAGAAGCGATCTAAGCCTGCCCCTCCTGCCCCCGTGCACCTTGCCTACCCACCCCAGCTAATACGCCAGATCCCCAGCATCACAAGCCTGGCAGTGTGCAAGTAGCCCAGACGGGCCACACCACCCCACAGTGAATCCCACCCCTAGGAGAGGGGAAGAGAAGGCACACACCAGTCTGACTGTGGCCCCAGCGGTGGGCTGGGGGCAGACATCAGGTCTGACTGCGGCCCCGCCCACCAACTCCAGTTATACACCACAGCACAGGGGAAGTGCCCTGCAGGTCCTCACCACGCCAGGGACTATCCAAAATGACCAAGCGGAAGAATTCCCCTCAGAAGAATCTCCAGGAAATAACAACAGCTAATGAGCTGATCAAAAAGGATTTAAATGATATAACAGAAAGTGAATTTAGAATAATAGTCATAAAATTAATCGCTGGGCTTGAAAACAGTATACAGGACAGCAGAGAATCTCTTGCTACAGAGATCAAGGGACTAAGGAACAGTCATGAGGAGCTGAAAAACGCTTTGAACGAAATGCATAACAAAATGGAAACCACCACAGCTCGGCTTGAAGAAGCAGAGGAGAGAATAGGTGAACTAGAAGATAAAGTTATGGAAAAAGAGGAATCTGAGAAAAAGAGAGATAAAAAAATCCAGGAGTATGAGGGGAAAATTAGAGAACTAAGTGATACACTAAAAAGAAATAATATACGCATAATTGGTATCCCAGAGGAGGAAGAGAGAGGGAAAGGTGCTGAAGGGGTACTTGAAGAAATAATAGCTGAGAACTTCCCTGAACTGGGGAAGGAAAAAGGCATTGAAATCCAAGAGGCACAGAGAACTCCCTTCAGACGTAACTTGAATCGATCTTCTGCACGACATATCATAGTGAAACTGGCAAAATACAAGGATAAAGAGAAAATTCTGAAAGCAGCAAGGGGTAAACGTGCCCTCACATATAAAGGGAGACCTATAAGACTCGTGACTGATCTCTCTTTTGAAACTTGGCAGGCCAGAAAGAATTGGCACGAGATTTTCAGGGTGCTAGACAGAAAAAATATGCAGCCGAGAATCCTTTATCCAGCAAGTCTGTCATTTAGAATAGAAGGAGAGATAAAGGTCTTCCCAAACAAACAAAAACTGAAGGAATTTGTCACCACTAAACCAGCCCTACAAGAGATCCTAAGGGGGACCCTGTGAGACAAAGTCCCAGAGACATCACTACAAGCATAAAACATACAGACATCACAATGACTCTAAACCCGTATCTTTCTATAATAACACTGAATGTAAATGGACTAAATGCGCCAACCAAAAGACATAGGGTATCAGAATGGATAAAAAAACAAGACCCATCTATTTGCTGTCTACAAGAGACTCATTTTAGACCTGAGGACACCTTTAGATTGAGAGTGAGGGGATGGAGAACTATTTATCATGCGACTGGAAGCCAAAAGAAAGCTGGAGTAGCCATACTTATATCAGACAAACTAGACTTTAAATTAAAAGCTGTAACAAGAGATGAAGAAGGACATTATATAATAGTTACAGGGTCTATCCATCAGGAAGAGCTAACAATTATAAATGTCTATGCACCGAATACCGGAGCCCCCAAATATATAAAACAATTACTCATAAACATAAGCAACCTTATTGATAAGAATGTGGTAATGGCAGGGGACTTTAACACCCCACTTACAGAAATGGACAGATCATCTAGACACACGGTCAATAAAGAAACAAGGGCCCTGAATGAGACATTGGACCAGATGGACTTGACAGATATATTTAGAACTCTGCATCCCAAAGCAACAGAATATACTTTCTTCTCGAGTGCACATGGAACATTCTCCAAGATAGATCATATACTGGGTCACAAAACAGCCCTTCATAAGTTTACAAGAATTGAAATTATACCATGCATACTTTCAGACCACAATGCTATGAAGCTTGAAATCAACCACAGGAAAAAGTCTGGAAAACCTCCAAAGGCATGGAGGTTAAAGAACACCCTACTGACGAATGAGTGGGTCAACCAGGCAATTAGAGAAGAAATTAAAAAATATATGGAAACAAACGAAAATGAAAATACAACCATCCAAACGCTTTGGGACGCAGCGAAGGCAGTCCTGAGAGGAAAATACATTGCAATCCAGGCCTATCTCAAGAAACAAGAAAAATCCCAAATACAAAATCTAACAGCACACCTAAAGGAACTAGAAGCAGAACAGCAAAGGCAGCCTAAACCCAGCAGAAGAAGAGAAATAATAAAGATCAGGGCAGAAATAAACAATATAGAATCTAAAAAAACTGTAGAGCAGATCAACAAAACCAAGAGTTGGTTTTTTGAAAAAATAAACAAAATTGACAAACCTCTAGCCAGGCTTCTCAAAAAGAAAAGGGAAATGACCCAAATAGATAAAATCATGAATGAAAATGGAATTATTACAACCAATCCTTCAGAGATACAAACAATTATCAGGGAATACTATGAAAAATTATATGCCAACAAATTGGACAACCTGGAAGAAATGGACAAATTCCTGAACACCCACACTCTTCCAAAACTCAATCAGGAGGAAATAGAAAGCTTGACCCATAACCAGCGAAGAAATTGAATCGGTTATCAAAAATCTCCCAACAAATAAGAGTCCAGGACCAGATGGCTTCCCAGGGGAGTTCTACCAGACGTTTAAAGCAGAGATAATACCTATCCTTCTCAAGCTATTCCAAGAAATAGAAAGGGAAGGAAAACTTCCAGACTCCTTCTATGAAGCCAGTATTACTTTGGTTCCTAAACCAGACAGAGACCCAGTAAAAAAAGAGAACTACAGGCCAATATCCCTGATGAATATGGATGCAAAAATTCTCAATAAGATACTAGCAAATCGAATTCAACGGCATATAAAAAGAATTATTCACCATGATCAAGTGGGATTCATTCCTGGGATGCAGGGCTGGTTCAACATTCGCAAATCAATCAACGTGATACATCACATTAACAAAAAAAAAGAGAAGAACCATATGATCCTGTCAATCGATGCAGAAAAGGCCTTTGACAAAATCCAGCACCCTTTCTTAATAAAAACCCTTGAGAAAGTCGGGATAGAAGGAACATACTTAAAGATCATAAAAGCCATTTATGAAAAGCCCACAGCTAACATCATCCTCAACGGGGAAAAACTGAGAGCTTTTTCCCTGAGATCAGGAACACGACAAGGATGCCCACTCTCACCGCTGCTGTTTAACATAGTGCTGGAAGTTCTAGCATCAGCAATCAGACAACAAAAGGAAATCAAAGGCATCCAAATTGGCAAAGATGAAGTCAAGCTTTCGCTTTTTGCAGATGACATGATATTATACATGGAAAATCCGATAGACTCCACCAAAAGTCTACTAGAACTGATACATGAATTCAGCAAAGTTGCAGGATACAAGATCAATGTACAGAAATCAGTTGCATTCTTATACACTAACAATGAAGCAACAGAAAGACAAATAAAGAAACTGATCCCATTCACAATTGCACCAAGAAGCATAAAATACCTAGGAATAAATCTAACCAAAGAGGTAAAGGATCTGTATGCTGAAAACTATAGAAAGCTTATGAAGGAAATTGAAGAAGATTTAAAGAAATGGAAAGACATTCCCTGCTCATGGATTGGAAAAATAAATATTGTCAAAATGTCAATACTACCCAAAGCTATCTACACATTCAATGCAATCCCAATCAAAATTGCACCAGCATTCTTCTCGAAACTAGAACAAGCAATCCTAAAATTCATATGGAACCACAAAAGGCCCCGAATAGCCAAAGGAATTTTGAAGAAGAAGACCAAAGCAGGAGGCATCACAATCCCAGACTTTAACCTCTACTACAAAGCTGTCATCATCAAGACAGCGTGGTATTGGCACAAAAACAGACACATAGACCAACGGAATAGAACAGAAACCCCAGAACTAGACCCACAAACGTATGGCCAACTCATCTTTGACAAAGCAGGAAAGAACATCCAATGGAAAAAAGACAGTCTCTTTAACAAATGGTGCTGGGAGAACTGGACAGCAACATGCAGAAGGTTGAAACTAGACCACTTTCTCACACCATTCACAAAAATAAACTCAAAATGGATAAAGGACCTGAATGTGAAACAGGAAACCATCAAAACCCTAGAGGAGAAAGCAGGAAAAGACCTCTCTGACCTCAGCCGTAGCAATCTCTTACTCGACACATCCCCAAAGGCAAGGGAATTAAAAGCAAAAGTGAATTACTGGGACCTTATGAAGATAAAAAGCTTCTGCACAGCAAAGGAAACAACCAACAAAACTAAAAGGCAACCAACGGAATGGGAAAAGATATTCGCAAATGACATATCGGACAAAGGGCTAGTATCCAAAATCTATAAAGAGCTCACCAAACTCCACACCCGAAAAACAAATAACCCAGTGAAGAAATGGGCAGAAAACATGAATAGACACTTCTCTAAAGAAGACATCCGGATGGCCAACAGGCACATGAAAAGATGTTCAGCGTCGCTCCTTATCAGGGAAATACAAATCAAAACCACACTCAGGTATCACCTCACGCCAGTCAGAGTGGCCAAAATGAACAAATCAGGAGACTATAGATGCTGGCGAGGATGTGGAGAAACGGGAACCCTCTTGCACTGTTGGTGGGAATGCAAATTGGTGCAGCCGCTCTGGAAAGCAGTGTGGAGGTTCCTCAGAAAATTAAAAATAGACCTACCCTATGACCCAGCAATAGCACTGCTAGGAATTTATCCAAGGGATACAGGAGTACTGATGCATAGGGCCACTTGTACCCCAATGTTCATAGCAGCACTCTCAACAATAGCCAAATTATGGAAAGAGCCTAAATGTCCATCAACTGATGAATGGATAAAGAAATTGTGGTTTATATACACAATGGAGTACTACGTGGCAATGAGAAAAAATGAAATATGGCCTTTTGTAGCAACGTGGATGGAACTGGAGAGTGTGATGCTAAGTGAAATAAGCCATACAGAGAAAGACAGATACCATATGGTTTCACTCTTATGTGGACCCGGAGAAATTAACAGGAACCCATGGGGTAGGGGAAGGAAAAAAAAAAACAGGTTAGAGTGGGAGAGAGCCAAAGCATAAGAGACTCTTAAAAACTGAGAACAAACTGAGGGTTGATGGGGGGTGGGAGGGAGGAGAGGGTGGGTGATGGGTATTGAGGAGGGCACCTTTTGGGATGAGCACTGGGTGTTGTATGGAAACCAATTTGTCAATAAACTTCATATAAAAAAATAAAATAAAATAAAATAAAATAAAATAAAATAAAATAAAATAAAATAAAATAAAATAAAATAAAATAAAATAAAATAAAATAAAATAAAATAAAATAAATAAAAGAGAAAAGTAGATACGTAATTAAGCTTTACAAGATTTTAATGTACAGACTGACACTAGTCCCCTCAGTAAGGTGATATATATGTCAGATGTTCATGTCATCTACAGTATCCAGCTGTCCTGAGAAAAGAGTGCAACATCCACAGTTTTGAAAAATGAGATGGAAGAGCATTTGCTTTCATCTTATTGATGCATGTTTTGGTTCACATTTATATTGCACCAGAAAGTGAATTTGTAGACCAGCAAGTGAATTTGCAAATCATATTATCTAGTTTCCACTAAATTAAGCCTACATGAAATGGGCAAGAGGCCACAATTACATGACTGTAATCCTAGTCTGAGAGCCTCACTGGCCACATTACAAAATAAAATCAGTGAGAACGCAATCAGATCGGAAAAGATATCAACAAAAACATAAAAATTATCAAGAAAAAAAACTAGAAATATGAACACATATATACTTCCAGTAATGGAAAATCTCACCCTAAATCTGTATTGCATGTTGAGATATGGGTTAATAATAATGATCTATATATATATATGAGAAATAAATAAATAATAAAAAAATAAATAGCTGGTACAACCAAAAATATCTTGAGACCACTGCTTTAGTGAAGCAGAAGGAACTAGAGTTTGAGGTTATTTGCCATACACAAGAAGAAAATTGGTACAGAAGAGGAGAAACAAAATTGTTCAGTGGTATATTGATATAATGGAACAGACTCTGCAATAGAAAAGGAGAAATCATGGATACAATCAACAACATGCATAAATCTTCAAAACGCTATGCTGAGAGCAAGAAGTTAGACCAAAAAAAACCCTCAAAAAACCCCAAAAACAACAACAACAACAACAACAACAACAACAACAACAACAAAAACAAGAACATACCACCTGATTTCATTTGTATGAAGTTTAAGCTAAACCAATGTTACTATGGGTTGGAAAATGAGTGAAATGGGGCATGAGAGGACGTTCTAGGATGATGAAAATGTCCTATGTCTGGTTTGGGGTGTTGATTACACAGGTATATGCCTTTATCAAAATTCAATAAATGGTACATATGAAGTCTATACCTTTCACTGTGTATAACATTTGCCTCAATAAAAAATTCCAAAGAACCATTTAAATGAATAACATCAGGGTGAACTTGCCCTTTTATCTGAAGCTCCCATATTCTAGCTCTTCTTATATAATACTGTGATTTTCATTAATATATCCATCTCTCTTCCCTATTAGGACAGATACTGTGACCTATTTATTCCTACTTTATTCTGCCACACACAGAATATCACAGCAATGTGTCAAGGCAGGTATTGTTGAACAAATAAATGAGGCATTCATTTTTTATTTACAAGTTCTTTAATATTCTTTTAATTAATGAGCAGTTCTCCATATTCACTCCATGAGGAGGCTTCTCATTGGTCCTAGAACAATAGTAAATAAACTCCTCCAAGTGCCTAAAGACACTCTGGCCTTCAAATCAATCAGCTTTAGCCCCAATTCCAGATGGGCTTCTTACTATCTGTGGGGCCTTAAATAAATCAGTTAACCTCTCTGGACCCATTTTCTCACTGATATATAGAGATGATGATAATAAGACCCAACACAAAGGTGTTTAGGGTTGTAAGTTAAAGAGAAAAGCCCTACCACATAATATGACACATACAGTAAACATGCCATATGAGTTAGCTTTATTCCCACATCCTGTAAACAACATGGGTGTATTTCTCCTGGAGTCATCAAAATAATACAGCCTAATGTTTCTCTCAACCTTTAAACATGTGTGCAGACGGCCAGAGAAGTTCAATAATTAACCTCTGTTCCTGCCTGATTTCAAGTTGCCAAGCTATCTCTCCCCAGTCCTCTGTTTTTAATTGGTGTGACGGGGTCAGTGGAAATGTTAAGCCCCACATCTTTTGTGGCTTGTGTGTCAAAATCCCCTTTTAAACCTACTAGAAACTTCCTCCCAGAGCACACCAAAGCTCTTTTAAGATGTGACAACTGAATTCAACAGCTCCTTTTAAAATTCAGTTTTATGAGCCTGCTGAATTATCTAAGGAGCCTCTTCCCTTCCACTTACTGTTTTACTGCCAACCTCACCCAAAAATGTAGTGTATCAGTTGTTCCCTGCTAACTGCCTCATAAGGTATCCCATTAAAAAAGCAAAACCTGTTGGGAGGAAAGCCAGCAGTTTATATTTGTTCTGTTCTCTGTGAATACCTCATTAAAAAAAAAAAGAATAGGCAATGTTTTTATTTATAGCAATAAAGCTGAGCTCTAAACTTGGGCAAGGTTTCTGCAGACTCACAACCCAGGAGCTAGCATTCAAAATTCACAAGTCTCTGACAAGTCCTGGTTTCCGTACTTCAGGCATTTCACAGCTAAATCTACAGATCATAGTTATAACAAGCCCTGAAATTTTAACTTTTATGAAACAATGCCTACCAACTAACTCCTTCATATACGTAATACACTCAAATTTAACGCGTGTGATTTCAAGGAAGGAAGGTACGAAACTGGAAACTAGTCTCTTGATAAGACATTTAGATTTTAGCACTTTAACATAGAACAATTTTTTTTTCTGAATCCTTCCATTCCTGCCACATTTTCCAACTAATTTAAATAGGAAAACAACCAATTTAATTAAGTTAACTAATTTAAATAAGAGAGATAATGTTTATTTAACGGAATGGTGTTTTTACTGGACATGCTGGAGGGAGATCCATGTGACATCAGATGACTGCCAAATCCACAGAAGCCTCCCAAGAAAAGTGGCCAGAACTGGTTCTTTCTTGCATAAGACACTTCCAAATATATTTTGAGTGAAATCAACCCCAGTCTTTTGGTCACAACTGATTGCAGCAATAATCAGTGCAGTAGTCAAAGACAACCACATTGGAGCAGGTCAAAAGGGAGGCCAAACATGTCTGAAAAGCTTTAGCCTGAAACTCTACCCGGGAATCTTGCCCCCTACTGAAAGATGATAAAAACAAGCCAATCAAATCTTCATTTTTAGAACTAGAAATGTTAAATGAAAAGATGCCTCATATTCCTGTTAGATCCTTGGTAATACTGTTATGGTTTCGGTTTTCCAAAGAGGGCAGTACTCTCTTAGAAGAACTTTCAACCCAATATTTCTATATAAGCTTAACAAGCTCCCTTTGCCAAAGGTAATTCCCGTGTGCCTCTTTCCTGCAGTATTAAAGAATCTGACTAATACAACAATACCGCTGCTGGGAATAATGTATTTATTTTTATGTGTATAACAGAGTAATACAATAAAACAAAGCCTTATCATTGACATCACAGATCACATTTCTCACTTGCAGCTTTCCTAACCATTGGGAACATGTTTAAAGGGAATACACTTTGGAGGAACAAAAAGAATTAATTTGGCCAAGCAGTTGACTGTGAAAATTGTATTATTGAGAGAAGAATACTAATTGCAAATAAATAAGTGGCCCAGTTCATTGCACTAAATTCTCATTTTCCTAGGGCTGTGCCTAGGCTAAAAGTGGAGCTTTCGTTTTAAAATAAAAGGTTGGCAAATACCAAGTATATAATGAAAATTCTCCCCCGTTTACACCATAGACCAATTCCAATCATCACTGGCTTTCCATCAACGAAAGTAGCTAATCAGAAATAAGGTCAACACAAATGCTACCCAGTTAAAAAGTTTTAAAAACACCAAATTACAGCCAAACATGTAAAATAAATTCTTAGACTACAGTTTGGATCATATCAGTGGCTAAAGTGGGTAGTAATTAGATATACAGGAACTTTTAGTTTAGCATGGTTAATCATTATTTCTCCCATAATTTTGCCTTCTCAATAAGCCCTGATGCAATTTGCACACATTTTGCATATTTTCCATAATATATACTACCCTATTTATAATGCAAATCTAATTATATTCAGTCATAAAAAGGTAAATGTATTTTGCTACTTATAATTGGTTTTAGTAGCAACAAGGCTATTATCACTCAATTTCTGTTAAGGGCATTGTGTCCTCATATATTCCAGTTATCAGTGAAATGAAGTATTTTTCCATGTTTTAGTCTTATATTTCTGATTTTAGCCCTCACTTTCCCCCAATAATTTGAAGGCATGAATACACTTTACTAGTCTAACCATTATATTCCATCTTCTATATACCTGGTCTTGCAATGTTTTATGACACAACTTCTTTTCTACCTTTCTTGCATGGTGACCTCACACCAGACCCCTTTGGTGACTTCCTTCGTCCCTTTTCTGGCAACTTCTTTCTGCATCTCCAATCACTGTCCTCCCTTGTTCTCCTTTTCCTTTGATCTTATTTTAACCCTAACCCAGAACTTTTGTGTACACATTTGTTGAGTTTTGGTTTGGAGAGGTTGAATTGGTTTTGTGAGGATCGTCTATTCAAATAACTAATTGAACTACTTAGTCTTAGGTGGCAAACAGAAACTGAATTTATCAGAAAAGAGCTGAGAAGAAGCCCAGGGTCAAAATCTTTGTTTCTGAAAAGAATATTGTGTTTAAACAGTATCAGTTTTACGTGAGGTTAACAACATAAATTAAACTATTTGAAGGCACTTGCCTAGGATCTGGCAGAGTATTAGATTGCAAATTCAAAAGCAAGTTCATAGAAAAGTTGACCCAACTTTTCTCAAAATGACAGAATAAATGTAGCTTGGATGGTGAGTAGAATTATTCTTCATCTACCCACCACTGTTATCAGAGGACATGTTAATTCCATCAGACTCATCAAACATTTACAGGTATTCTAAAAGCATTGTGATCCATGTTAGATAATGTAAAAGAGAATAATAATTTCAGTATAAAAATTTAAAAAAAGGTTCCTCCCCGCATGAAAGGAGACAAAAGAAAGCCTGCAATTTGACCCTAGATACTAAGCATTCCAGTAACTTTGCAAATTTAAGTTAAACAATCCTCCCATGAAGAAACATTGGTGTTTAAACCTAGATAATGAAACTTATTCTAAATATGCGTCCTGATAACTCCTTGTACTTCTAAGTGGTGAGAGATACAAAGAGAAGTCTAACTTCAAAATATACAGAGTGCAATGGAAGTACCAGTTAGTCCTTGTTCTCCACACAAATCATCTACAAAAGAGACTATCTTTTGAAATTCTAAGGCCATGAGAGAAGATAAAGCTAAACTTAAAAAGTTTGCCCCTGAAATGCAGAATTCAAGATGCATTAGAATTTCATTATTCATATGCAACCTTTCAGGAACTTCAGATGAGATTCAGTTTTGGGCTCAGAAGCTCAGAATATGGTGATTGAAAATCTGGAGGGTCACTCCTACGTCTGATAACATTGATATCTGTCATTTGATTGGTTGGTTCATACTCATGGTTTGTGAAACAATCTCTAAGTCAATAGTTCTAGAATTCATAGAGCCTTAGATCAGAAAGGGACCACAAGAAATCACCTGCAAATAAATGACTTAGTGATTTTTTTTTTTTAAAAAGACAATAGGACCAAAATGGAGTCACTTGCACTAAGCCTCATGTAGGCAAAACAGTACTTAATACCTAACATAATTGTACTTCCAGCCTCTCCCAGGAATGTAACCTTTAAGCAGTCAATTTAGAATTACTTGATCAGCATAGTGAGGTAATCCCCTCAATAGACCTCTTCCAACTCCCATAGGAAAATGACTTTAAAACATTTGACTCTTTGCTAGAAACTTTCTTTTCCTGCCTCCTTCTGCCTATAAATGACTTTCATTTTGTACAGCGCTTCAGAGCAGCTCCATTCTATCTGCTACATGGGATGCTGTCCAATTCATGAACCATTGAATAAAAGATCCTTATTCAACAAGATCCTTAAAATGTACTTGAGTTTTGTTTTTTAACATGGGAAAGTGAATCCTGTGACTCGTTAGGGGATAGAGAGAGCACTAAAAACAGTTTTTCTGCCTCTTGGACCAGTGTTTTATTCCACTGAAGCAAATACAGAGGGAAAAAAAGCTTTTGTCTATTTGGTGGTTTCATTTTCCTTCTATTTTTTGGTTCTTCAACCCTTTTACACTCTAACCCTGCCTTCCATAAATCTCTAAGCTCTCCTGAGGTGTGATTTTTCTACATTTTCTATTGTAATTGCTATTTATTTAAGTAAAAAAATAATTCTAACGGACTCTTTTTTTGGCTTGCATCTCATCAGAAAATGTGAAATTTCAACCCTAAGCTATTCTTTCAAATAGTAAATACTTTATTTTTATTTAAATAAAATTACATTTTGTAAGCATGTTCCAAATTATTGTTCCAAAACACTTTAGAAACTCAAAATGCTATATGAAGCCTGAAGGAAATACTTTGTTTTTTGTTATAAGAGGCTTTATCTAAAGAGTAAAACATTCAACTACTAATTCAATAATATTTTACACCAACTCAATTCTAAATAACCTGAAAATATGCTCTTAAAATTTTAAGTGGAATGCATACCTTTCCTAAATAAATCAATGGATTATTTTATGTGCTAGCAAGAAAACAATATATATACACCAGGACTATTATTTCAGAGACCAGAAATAACTCATTAAAACAGAGCTGAGAGAAAAAATAAAGATCCAACACACTAGAAAAACAAAGGAAATACAACAGTGTGAAGACTAGGGTTTGTGTAAGAGGTTTTTATCTATATAAAAGGAAAAACAAAGCGAATATGGACTTCAGGGGCCCAAAATCATCAAAGCAAATTTTGATGAAAGCATGAGGGGTGGACTCACAAGAAACAAGAAAGAAAGAGATAACCAGAACATTTCTAAGATTCTTATTTGTTTTTTGATACACATACATATATCTGTATGTCTAATTTTGTCATTTCTATGTAGGAGCAAGAAATGAACAAGGGAAAAAAAATGTACCAAAAACACTTCTCCCTAGCCAAATTTTTACAAAGAAATTTACAGGACCAGGGAATTGAGGCGGGTGGGATGCACACATGGGACGGTAGCTGGATTAAAAGAGGCTCAGTCAGCCTTTTTGATCATCTCCAGTAATGACTAATATCAGTCACGGCTGGCCCTGCGAAGTCTCCAGCCCTGCTGGGTAACCATCTGAGTATTGAACTAAACGACCTTCCGTGATTCCCAAATACTGCCGTAGATCAATTGCATTTTAACATTTGCACAGCTGGTTATTTGGTTAAACGTGGGCAATTCCCCAAGTCCTCATTTAATTTTGGAATGTATCTGTTCACTTAAAGCACATTGTAATGTGCTGTCTCAGAGAGTGTATTTGTACCAGGGGAACTCGTTCAGAAAACCTGTGCTCCCACAAACAAAACATCCCTCCTAGGGAGACAGTACAAGGCATTCTGAATTCATTGGTCAAAGCCCTAAATACACACTATCTGATAATGTTTTTTTTTTTTTAAACAAAGGAGCCATTAAGATTAGCTAAAGGATCAAAAGCTCAAAAAGAGTGGGAGCCCAGTGGCAAAATTAATCCCCAGATGATTTATGACCCAATATACAATCTACTAAGGTTGCTGAATTTTAGTATAGTTAAAAAGCAACCCTCTCAAGAATTGGGTTACAAAATACCAGAAAAATTGTCCACAGACTAAAAAATTTAGTAGGCTAGATTATGAGACTTGTGACTAATAAATGTTACTTATGGCATTTTCAGTTTATCAGAGAGCTTTGAAGTCTTTTCATGTTAAAAATGTATATTCTTTATACCTATTATGTGGGGATTTCTTTCTACCATCCAGTGAGGAAAACAGAAGCAATCTGTTCTTCTGCCCTCAGAAGGGAAAAGAAGTGAGATTATTGGATCAATGTAATCTAGCATCTGTCCATTGCTGCTCCCAGAAGGCTTTGCTGCTACCCTCTAATAGCCAGCCCCTCTGGTCCCTGTTCTCAGATTGTTTACCCAAAAGCAACAGTTCCAGATTCTTCTTCCTCAGTCACTTTAGCTTCAGGACTTTTGTTTGGAGAAAAATACTTGGATATTGCATTTGTTCAATGAGTTCTTAGGAAAGAACTACCCAGATGGTGGTTGTATGCAACCTCTCTTAAGTCTCAGTATCTCCCTCTACAAAGGAGAATGATTTGGGACGTCTGGGTGGCTCAGCTGGTTAAGCATCGGACTCTTGGTTTCCGCTCAGGTCACGATCTTATCACTCGTGAGATCAAGCTCCGCACTGGGATCTATGCTGACAAGCACAGAGCCTGCTTGGGATTCTCTCTCCCCCTCTCCCTCTGCCCCTCTCCCACTCATACTCTTTCTCTCTCTCTCCCTCCAAATAAATAAGTAAACTTTAAAAAAAAGAGAATGATTTACAACTCTATCTCAGGAGCCTTTGTGAGAAATAAAAGAGCAAATGCACGTAAAGTGTATGTTACAAGGCCTGGAAGTTGGAACATGTGGTGTGGATACGAAGTCTTATTATCAAGCACCCTAGTAAAAGACAAAAAGACACTTTAAAAAAATCGGAAAAGGAATTTGTAGCTTAATATTTAGGGCAGAAAGAGGCCGAAGAACATTAAAAGAGGAGATAAAACAATGAAGGCAAAAGACACTTCACTTTAGTTCATGGAGCCACATCTGCTTTGAGCTCGGCTGAGGTGCTAAAATGATGAAAGCTGAGTTGTTCCTCACTCCATCCCTTTTTTTGCTTCCTTTACAGAGCATCCCATCTACTTCAAACAAAGGCTACAGAAATATCCGTTTCTGAGCATAATGGAAATTTGTTAACGCTGTGATATTTTTATTTATGTCTCAGTCACCTAAAATAGCACATACAAGGAAAGAGTGGGAACTGGTAGTCAAGAGTGGGCTTTGAGTAGTGAAAAATCTTACAGATTTGACAAAGCTCTACCTACAATATCTCCCCCCAAAAACCCCAATCTGAAACGGATAGATACATGTGCATCCATGAATCTTTTGTACTTTTATATTTTTATTTTTAAAAACATTAATGTTTATTTATTTTTGAGAGAGAGAGAGAGAATGAGCAGGGATAAAGAGAAAGGGAGACGTATAATCCGAAGCAGGCTTCAGGATCTGAGCTGTCAGCACAGAGCCCGAGGCGGGGCTTGAACCCATGAACTGCAAGATATTGATCTGAGCCAAGGTCTGACGCTTAATCGACTGAACCACCCAGGCGCCCCTCTTCTGTACTTTTAGAACCTTCTGAATTCATTATTTCTCTTAAAAGTGAGTGAGAATGAACACATGTACGGTTGTATGAGTACGAAATTAAGAAAAATGAAAGTCAAAAAAGCCCTTTCTAGAATCGCTCAGGTGTCAGCATTGCCATTTACCCCTTGATAGATGGATTAATTATTTTTGTCTGTACAGTTTTCTAGGTTCTCAAAATCGAAGTTTTGTTTCTTCTGCAAGGAGTGAGGAAGGATCAGACAGCAGAGAAGTAGGAACTGACCCCAAAGGGTTAATGAGGGTAGCCTCAGTAGAAGGGAGACAGGGCTAGGTAGCTGGTACAGCTGGGGATTGTTAATAGCAATCAAGGGCCACTATAAACAAATCAGCAGGAAATAGAGAGACTCTACATTTTCCTGGCTTGGTAGCAGGAACCATCTGGACAGAGGGAATTTGGCTTAAAAGACACATGAGGGAGCTTGGCTTTTTCTTTTTTTAACTATTCTAGCATAGTAGGTCACTGAAGTAAACAAATTGAACCTGCGTATGCTATACAGATTAAGTTACTATCACAGAATATAAAATCCACAATGGATTATGACTAATGTAACACAACAACATAGGAAGAATTTCACAGCTAGGGAAAAGTGGGTATAGTTTTAAGAGTAGCAAGGGAAACTTAAACAAAGAAAGGAGAAAAAAGTAGAAAAATTTATTGGTTTATAATATATATACATACATATATATTAGATTCTCCAGAATTTAAGAAAGAAATCGTTTGTTTAAAAGCATCCAAGTCAGCAGAACTGGTAAACTGGTAACCATAATCAAATTTCCTTGAAAACATCTCATAGGTAGTCCTTGGTCAGGGAGTTGACAATAAGAATAGAAGTAAAAAACAATAAAATAAATAATATAAAATAAAATAAATATAAATAAAATATATATATATAAATATATATTTAATATATAAATATTAAATATATAAATATATATAAATATATATATAAATATATAAATATATAAATATATAAATATATAAATATAAATATATAAATATATAAATATATATATTATATATAATAAAATATATAAATAAAATATAAAATAAAATAAATAAAATAAATAAATAAAGAAAGAATAAAAAACAATCTGGAAAAACAGAGACTGAAAATATTTCTCTCTCTCTAAAAAATAAAAAATAAATTTAAAAAAAATTTAAAGGAATGATCACAATAAAAAAGGAGGGCAAACAACCAAATGGCTGTGTTTTCCAAAACTTTTCCTTCTGCCTGCACACTCACAAATCTCCAATCTCCATCATCTCTGTCCCAATTTCAGACGTTTGCTACACTCGGACCACACTCCAAATCTTCATTGTTGTTGCTTACTTGTAGTTGTTGTTAGCTTCACATTTGCTTTACTGCTCTATGGCTCCCTTTGTTTCTATCTATAGGTTGCACATTTCACTATTAAGGGGACAGACAGGGGGCATTCTCCATCTATGAATCAGCAAGGTTAATTAGCTCTCTCTCCTGACTTCCTTTCTCTTTTTCAATTGTCTGCTCTTATAAGGCTAACTCTTTCAAATATTATATCTAGCCAAAACTTTGACTTCAGGATTTAGATAAGGAATTGATGTAAATTCAGGACCATACATTTGCCACGATTTGGTATTATCTTCTTCTTTTGGCTATGAAAAACTCAGTGTTAAAAAGTTAATATGAAATACATTCATTATTGCTGTCAGTTTGGTAATTTAATCCTAAGGGATACCCTAAAGATGTCTAGCCCCATGGACGTGAGTTTAAACAGACAGAAAGGTTTTACTGCACCTGCTATTAAGATTGTATCCAAGTTATGGCCTCCATATACAATATGTTTGGTAGTTAAGAGGGCGACTGAGGGCAGAATCTCTGTGCTATCATTTAGCAGCTGTGTATTAACTAAGAAAGGTACCTACCTCTCTAAGATTCAATTTTCTCACTTGCAAAAGTGGAGAACACCAATTTACAGTGTTGTTTGAGGATTTAGCATTTTAATGTGTGCAAAGTCCTTAGCAAGGTGCCAGGCACAAAGAACAGGCTTTTTTAAAAAATAGGTCAACTCATTACTTTTTCCAGGGACTGCTTTTGAAAAATTTTATGACTTCCCTCCATCTGAGGCAGACTCATTTGACTCATACCCAATGGTGAAATTATAAATATTTTGCTATGAATAGTTTTACCTCTCCTTTGTCATTTTTTTGTCAAGTGCATTATGTGCACACAATTCCCACCAAATAAAGGCAGACACAATTTCTTGGTTTTTGCTTTTCTCTCCTGGGCAGCAATTATAATTTGCTTGGAACGTAGTTTATTGTAAGTCATCAAATACATTTCCCCAAGGCGTCATTGCATACCACCTATCTAAATATTTTTCCTGCTGATTTACTTATTTATTCTTCAGAATAAAAATAAAGAAAGCCATATGACAAAAAATATAATTTACTTATCCAAGGGTCTTACACAAAAAGCATGTACAACTTTAGTACGTTGACCCTCTATCGACAATGATGATTTCAAGTACCATAGAGTTTTTAAACTAATTCTATGCTTCCCAAAAATTCTTGTTTGGACTTATACACAGAAGAAGAGATTTACATTAAGCATAGACTACATTTGAAAAAGGAAAAGCTCGGGTATATGTTCAAACATCATGGAACCATTTTTTGTTTGTTTTCAATCATTAAATTAACAAACATATACAGAGCACTTAGATGTGTCCACACTCTGCTAGGCACTGAGGATACGGTAGTGAAAAAATTGCCTTACCCCAATGGGCCTTGAATTATGCTGTGGAAGATAGAAAATGAACAAATAATATACATGATGTGTTAGATCGGAATTAGTGGTGAGAAGAAAAAGATAAAGTAGGAAGGGAGGCTATGAAATGAGGAGATGAGAGGTTGAGATTGCACACATGGATTGGGGTGGCTCACGGTGAAGGTGAATTTTGATGGGAACCTGGAAACACAAAGGGACTAAGTCTATGATATCTGAAGACACAGCATTTCAGAAGCAGCAGCAGCAAGTGCCAAGTCCCTGAGTCAGGAGTATATTTGGCTGTTTGAGGAAAAGCAAGGAGGAGCATGGCTGGCATGGAGAGGATAAAAGGAAATTAAACTTTAATTTCTCATGAGAGTGTAAGCTTACAGGGCCTTACCTTTGTATATTCTTTGACTCAGTAATAAATATTGCCCAGAAAATAATTAATTTTCAGAGAGAGAGAGAGCACAAGCGGGAGAGAGGGACAGAGGGAGAGACAGAGAGAATCTTAAGCAGGCTCCACACTGAATGCAGAGCCCATTGTGGGATTTGATCCCATGACTGTAGGATCATGACCTATGCAGAAATCAACAGTCCAGTGCTCGAACGACTGAGCTACCCAGGTGTCCCTAGAAGTTTTATTATCCTACCAAGTACATACTCTAGATTAAGTTACCCTAAAGAAATATTTTAAAGAAGGAAAGAAGGAAATATATATTATAATATATATGCAATATAATGGACACAATAGAATTCATCATATGTATGATAGAGATAGATATGTATGGATATATAAATAAGGACACTTACTTATCAGACCTTAAGGTTAAGGTCTTGGAAGTGACTTTTGATGCCCAAACTCCTTGTTTGCATGTGTATTACCAAGAGTGAGTCTTTTCTATACATCATCTTTTAATCTGAGGCTAAAGATACATATTGGAGAAAATATGACCATTGAACTTTTTTTTCTTTTTGGGTTAAAATCACAATGTTAATCATTTGATGCCTTTAGTTTTAAAACATAGTAGAGGGGCTCTTGGGTGGCTCAGTTGGTTAAGAATCACTTTGGCTCAGGTCATGATCTCATGGTTTGTGAGTTCGAGCCCTGGGTCGGGCTCTGTGCTGACAGCTCAGGTTCTGCTGACAGCTTCAGGTTCTGTGTCTCCCTCTCTCTCAGCCCCTCCCTTGCTCACACTCTGCCTCTCTCTCTCTCTCTCTCTCTCTCTCTCAAAAATAAATGAACATTAAGAAAAAAAATTTAATAAAAAAATAAATAAAAATATGGTAGAGATTAAATTATGATAATCTATAAAACAGAACTAGATTTAAGTAGCGGATAAGAAGTTCTACACGGTAGGGGCACCTGGGTGGCTCAGTCAGTTACGCATCTGACTTTGGCTCAGGTCATGATCTTCTTGTTTGTGAGTTCGAGCCCCATGGGCTCTGTGCTGAAAGCCCAGAGCCTGGAGCCTGCTTCAGATTCTGTGTCTCCCTCTTTTTCTGCCCCTCCCCGGCTCATGCTCGCTCTCTCTCTCTCTCTCTCTCTCTCTCAATAATATAATAAATAAACGTTAAAAATAATTTTTAAAAAAGAAGTTTTACACAGTAAAAAGGACAGTTTACTCCTCATGGTTAAGAAGTCCAACTTCATAACACTCAGTGAAGATTCCTTTGGAAACTCCTGAATTCACTGTAGGGGAAAATTATTAGCAGCAGAACATTAACAGGTCTATAAATGATACAATTCCTCTACAATTATAGGACAAAAAGTGCTCAAAGGAGACATGAGAACTTTTCATAAAGAAAAGACTTAAGTACTGAACCTCCAGTAAAAAGGGAGGAACTAGGAAGGATTAGATGAAACTGACATCAATTAGGCAATGGGAAGAGACCCGTGCTAGATACACAGAGAGGAAAAGCATTACCATCTAACAGAGAAGACAGACATTCCTTAAAAAAAAAAAAAAATGAATTTTGGAACCAAATGAAACCAAATGTTTACAGGTTCATTTTTATAACTTCTAATATAAATTTACTGAGATAAAATAAAAACCTTTAATTAGGATGTATGAAACATGTAAAACTTATTCATCTAAGAGAAGAAAACATGTTATATTTCATTTACATTTGCCTCCAAAGTTCTGAAACTAGCACACTACATCAATAAAATGGGAAATCCAGGAATACAGTTGGATCTCGGTATCAGCTTTAAAAAGTAGCCTGAAATTTATCACTTTGTTCATTTTTGACAGTTACGTGGCCTCACCAGGCTTAATATTAACTGGCATTTGATATAAAATATATTTTGATTCAGTTAGTATATTGCCCCAGGAAAACTAGAAAGGGAATTATTTTGAAAATATTTAAAAATTATGTTTTTTATAATTTATCAGATTATGCCACACTTATCAGGTATCATAACTTGCTTTCAGGTATCTTCACTCACTGCCACCAACAAGAATATGGATAGAGGTCGTGAAACTATTGTCTAGCCAGAGCTGCACCAGGAGCATGAGTTTCCCTATAGTCACCTCATGCCTAGACTTCATCTATTTTGGGGTTTTTTTCACCTCTGAAGTCTAAGAAACAAGAGTTCTCAAAAAGCGACTTCCAAGTAAATTAACCTTAACCTTCAATAAATAATTCTCCCTATCTATCCATCCATTTCCAAATATACAGACATACGTATACACGATAAATTCTATTATTTATATTATTCTACTATACTTACAGAATTATAATATAATCCATTAGAAATAAATTCTATCACCCAAAATTCTTGACACAAAACTTCCTCTCACTACCAAAGCCGCAGCGAACCCCCTCCCTTCTTGGCAGTATGACTCATTTGAGGCTCCTAAATGGTTTTCCCTAACATTCCTGATGCAAACGAACACCTGTTTCTCAAACGTTCACTTGAATCCACGCTGATCTCCCTGGTTTTCACTGCCTAACTCTCTTCGTCCACCCTCTCCACCGGTTCTCCTCGGCAGCCTCCGGTGTCTACTTTCAATCTTCCCAGGACCCCTCCCTCCTCCTCGGACCTTTCCACAGTGAATAGAAAGAAACTGGCACATGCCTGCAAAAGAAAATCCCCATGATTTCCCTTCTACCTTTTTTTTCCCAAATCGTATCCTAGCTCTCTAGCCTTTTACACAGGTCTTCAATTTCAAGTGCTTTTCTTTTTTTAATTTTTTTTTTTTCCCAACGTTTATTTATTTTTGGGACAGACTCCTCCTCGGACCTTTCCACAGTGAACAGAAAGAAACTGGCACATGCCTGCAAAAGAAAATCCCCATGATTTCCCTTCTACCTTTTTTTTCCCAAATCGCATCCTAGCTCTCTAGCCTTTTACACAGGTCTTCAATTTCAAGTGCTTTTCTTTTTTTAATTTTTTTTTTTTCCCAACGTTTATTTATTTTTGGGACAGACTCCTCCTCGGACCTTTCCACAGTGAACAGAAAGAAACTGGCACATGCCTGCAAAAGAAAATCCCCATGATTTCCCTTCTACCTTTTTTTTTCCCAAATCGCATCCTAGCTCTCTAGCCTTTTACACAGGTCTTCAATTTCAAGTGCTTTTCTTTTTTTAATTTTTTTTTTTTCCCAACGTTTATTTATTTTTGGGACAGACTCCTCCTCGGACCTTTCCACAGTGAACAGAAAGAAACTGGCACATGCCTGCAAAAGAAAATCCCCATGATTTCCCTTCTACCTTTTTTTTTCCCAAATCGCATCCTAGCTCTCTAGCCTTTTACACAGGTCTTCAATTTCAAGTGCTTTTCTTTTTTTAATTTTTTTTTTCCCAACGTTTATTTATTTTTGGGACAGAGAGAGACAGAGCATGAACGGGGAGGGGCAGAGAGAGAGGGAGACACAGAATCGGAAACAGGCTCCAGGCTCTGAGCCATCAGCCCAGAGCCCGACGCGGGGCTCGAACTCACGGACCGCGAGATCGTGACCTGGCTGAAGTCGGACGCTTAACCGACTGCGCCACCCAGGCGCCCCTTCAAGTGCTTTTCTAATTCATGTTTTTAATAGAGCTAAGGCGTGCACATTGTACATGTGTTAACATACAATCTTCACAACCACTCTGTGAGGTCAGTACATGACTAGTCCCATTTTACAGGGGAGGAAACTGAGGCACCCAGAAGTCAATTGCCAAATGTCACAAGTTAGTGAGTAGAAGAGCTGCTTAGGTGGCTCCAGAGTTCATGCTCTGAACCAGTTCACTAATCTCCTTTGTGTTCAATATTTGCCCTTTGTTTATATTTTTAAAGCCTATGCAACTGTGTTGTCTGTTCTAGGATACTAAAAACTCCATTGTTACAAAGACAATGCAGTTTAATTCAAACTATATTTGAATTTTTTTAACTTTTATTAATCATTAGTAGCTAATGCATTCAGAGGACTAACTAACTTGGACAGTGCCATACAAAATGTTAATACATAAGGGAAAAAGACAAGGAAGAGACAAGAGAAATATGATGAACCTGTATAAATAATATATTCTCTGAGATTTTCTTTAGGAAATTCATCATCCCCTTTCAAAGTTGTCTACTGCCTCAAACCATTGCTGAAAGATTATATTAATATTCTAGTCCCTTTAAATGGATTACTTGCTTTGTCAGCAATATTTGTGGGGGCATTTTTCCCTTGGAAACTCAAATATACCTCAAATGTTAAAATTGCATTGTTGTTTACAGTGTCCTTTTATATACATTACTTCGTTTGACTAAATCAGCAATCACCTCTTCTTTTTTTCCTGTCAAGGAGTAAGTAAAGGTGACATAAATATGAGAACGGATGTCTCAATAAAACCTTTATTTTTAGCAACTGGAAGAAGTTCCTCGTGATATACATATATCTTCCCTTTCCTAAGACCTAAATATCTATCTTAACCGATAAGAAGGTTTATAATACCATTGCAGGACGATCATTTTTTTTTTGTATCAGTTTCTACTAAATAATAGTCAAGGCAAATGAATGAAAAAGGGCTGAGAGCCAGCCTCAATTCACACATAGTGGTAAGTCGTGTACAACTCTATCTTAACTACGCTCTTAACTTCTTATAGAAAGATATTCATGGCTAAATCACCACAGATGAAAACCTCTTATACACAAACACAAATGGATATGAAAGAGTTTTTTTTTATTTTTTTTTCATGTTTTATTTATTTTTGAGACAGAGAGAGACAGAGCATGAACGAGGGAGGGTCAGAGAGAGAGGGAGACACAGAATCTGAAGCAGGCTCCAGGCTCTGAGCTATCAGCAGAGCCCGACACGGGGCTCGAACTCATGGACTGTGAGATCATGACCTGAGCTGAAGTCAGTCGCTTAACCGACTGAGCCACCCAGGCGCCCCAAGAGTTATTTTATTAATGTATTAATGTGTAAAATTCATTTATGGAATTTTTCACATAGTAACAGCTGATTGAAAGTAAGTAGGTGGTCTCTTATCAGGTATGATTTACTCCTATTTCAGAGAATATGTGTTAGGCTTAACAAAACAATCGAGGCTAAGCTAATTGTAAGAGTGACTTTACTTATAAATTGTAACTCCTTGGATTCTTATTATTTGAGGGGAAATTTTACACTTTTTATATTGTTTTTATATTTCATGCTTTTAAAGGAACTCTTCCACTGAATTCACAATAATAGCAATAACTTAAAGATTGTTACTAGTCAACAAATAATAGTAGGCTTCATTAAGGAAAAGATCACTAGTACTCTTCTTTATTCTGCAACCAATAATTTTACAATTACAGAAAATAGGCCAATTGCAGTATAGACTCTCCATAGGAATTCTTGTGATGTGACTGCCAAGAATAGATTTCTACACCTGCTTAATGGTCTTTGAAGAAATGACCCATTTTCGAAGTTTAACTGATAAATTTCTTCAGATGCTCTCTTACTTTAATATAATAAAAACAAAAGAAAAACATATAACCAAGGGTTCTAAGGTGCATAAGGAATGTTTCAAAATCTAAATTTTTTGCCCATAGCGTAAATAAGTACCAAGTGCCTCTCTAAACTGAGAAAAAGTTATTCTCTCTGAGCAGGAGACTAAAGCGCTAGATAGAATATACACCAAGCTTCATGTCTGTGTGAGTTTGCCTTTCACAGAAAGGGAGTTACTCAGCACATTTTTACCACCCAGCAACACAGATAGCCCGCAATTATGTTTAAGACAAATCCATATTGTGGAATCGAACAATCGCTGCTGTATTAAAATTTTCAAGTAACACAAAGATGGTGTTAACACACAAAATCCATCAGATTGGTGTTTGAAGTCCACAAAGAAGTCACTGTAGCTTTTCTTCAACTATTCCTTTGATTTCTTTTTCTTTTCTTTTTTTTCCTTTTTCTTTTCTTTCTTTCTTTTTTTTTTTTTTTTTACTTCCTTCGCAAAAAATCAGACCCTGATACTGGCAAGTTGAATTACAAACCTGTTGTAGAGACATCTGTAAATGATTGTGGAACCAATGGCCATGGCCAGACCCCAAATTTAATTATGTGTAAAATGATAAAAAAAACAGAAAAAGTTCCAAATTTAATTAACATGGTGAACATTAAATAGATTCAGTGGATGTTATATTTAGAAAGTTCCAGCATTTAACAGGCGCATAACGCAGATGCAGTATTTTTCTTTGCATCACACACAACACTGGTCATGAATGAGAGCATGCAACAATTGATTGAAAACCTTTGTGAAATTGTGGGTGTGTTTTTCTCTATGCAAATATATCCTTGATGATACTATACAGCTCCATTATGAAGAGGCCAGGCTAATGTCAGGCTAATAACATAAAGAGAGGACAGTTCCTTCCTTGTCACCGACCAGAAACTGCTCATTTTTCCTTCCTCTTGCCTAACCACACAAAAAAAACCTTTCATGTCATTCAGATTTTTTTTCTAGTTTGAGATATTTTCCAGGAGTCTATTTTTGTTCAAGCGCTCAAGGAATGGTAACATGTTTTGGACTTTGGTCAGCACTGTAATGCCTGCCTAGATCCCTGGGAGCAAATTAGCAAAGATGGCAAATGCCAGCATTCCTCAAGTGGTGAGCTGGCGGCAGCAAAGGATGTGTTCAGTGACATCGACTGATATTTGCAAGGTAGTATTGATTAATAATAAAGAGCAAAAAGCCCTGGAACCAAGGGCCTGGGTTCAAGCTCCTGTTCTGCCACTTTCTGTGACTCTTGCCAAATTACTTAACCTCTCTGCACTTCCGTTGCCTCAATATGCAAAAGGAGGATAATTATAAGGTTGTTTGGAGGATTGAATGGGTTAACATATATGCAAAACTCTAGAAAATATATGCTAGTTATATTGTTATATTTTATGATTTATAGTTACTCAGAAGACATTTTGATTGTATGACACTATAACCATGTTCTGTCTATTCCCAGAAGAAAATGAAGCTTCTTTATGCCTCTGGTTTCAAACCTGGCTACACATTGGCATCATCCAGGCAATGTTTAGAACTACTCACAACTGGTATAGACTATAGCCTAGGCATTCGAATTTTTAAATGAATCCTACGGTATTTCAATTTGCACCCAAGTTTAAGAACGATTGATCTGTGTTCCTCCTTACCTAGATGGAACATCTGTAAAAAATACAGTGAGAGTGAGGTTGGGAGTGGATGATGCTAGTTCCCAAGGTTCCCTGTGGCCTATGACAGTTGTTCTTAATCTTCAGTGTGCATTAGAAATATTGGGAGGACTTATTAAAATAGAGATGGCCAGCCACACCACAGAGTTTCTGAATCAGTAGGGATGAGGCTCAAGACTTTGCATTTCTAACAGGTTCCAGTGGAATGCTCATGTTGCTGGTCCAGTGATCAGGAGTTGGGACAGGTAAGCCCACCGTAACTCCCATGATTTCCAACTCTGAAATATGGCCTGTTTTAGTCAGGATTCTCCAGAAAAACAGAACAGGATGTGTGTGTGTGTGTGTGTGTGTGTGTGTGTGTGTGCACTACAGAGGCTTTCAACTGATTGGATGAGACCCACCTGCATTATGGATGGTGCTCTTCTTTACTCAAAGTCCACCAATTTAAATGTTAATAACCCAAAAACACCTTCATAGAAACACCTGGGTACTGTGGCCCAGTCAAGTTGACACTCAAAATGAACCATACATATTCTCATCTGTCCACAAGTACTGAATCCAAGATGAAAAAGACGTAACTTTTCTTCTCCAAATCTCTTCATTATTGCAAATCACCCCGATAAAAGTTCAAATGAATAAGATGGAGATAGAAACAATAAGAAAGTTGAATGATCCAAAGTCACTGAGTTTGGCCATAGTCAAACTGAGACAAAGTTCTCAGTGTATTTAGTGACCCAACAGAAATAGCTTTCTAAATAAAATTTTAGGATACTTATGAAAAACAGACACAGGATTCGCTCTAAGGACAATTAGGAAGCTGACTTCTTTCCGGTAACTGCTCTACTGGGTGACAGGGCTCTAACACTGTTTGAAACCTGCTAAGTTGTCCCATTCCCTCCATCAAAACCTGTATGTCCTGTGTTCCTAGCCCCAAATTTCCCAACCTCAGCTGTAAATATTATAACAAATCTAACTAGGGTGTTAATATGCCATGAAGTACAGAAATAATTGATAGATAGACATTGACTGATTTTTGTGTGGCTTAATAAACAAACCCCTGCCAACATTATTTTTCCAGAATTGCAAATGGACAGCAAAACCAAGCACACAAAGGGACTTATTTTTCACACTGGGGTCTATTGCAAGATTAGCATTAGTGGGAGAGCTTTTTCAAAACATACATCGGGTCACTATACACACAGGATATATTAATATGCCCGGTGATGGGTTTGTTTCAGATAATTCAAATAAAACCCCTTCTCCCTCTCCCATCAGTAGTTCTCAACCTTAATTGTATATTAAATCACCTCGCGAGCTTTTATTATATACAGATGCCAGGGCTCCGCCTTAATCCAATTAAGAAAGAACATCCAGGATGGCTGGGGAATCGATGTGTTTTAGCAGCTCCCCCGGTGATTCTAATATGCAGCCAAGGCTGAGAACCACTGCCTTACATTAAGAAGCAACGGTAAACTATGAGGTCACTGAGTTTGTAAAGGAAAGCAGACTACACTATTTATCATAAAATAAATAAAACTTTTATGGTATCAGTTTTACAATATATAGTTACAAACTTTATACTTACAGCCAGCTGAAGTTAGAAACAGCCTAGTGTGGGAAGAAGTTTGGGGGCAACACAAAGATCTTCAGCACCTTCTAACTTCCATTCTCTCAGCTTTAGTATTTTTATCCATTGAAAGATCCTTACTCACTGAAAAATACCACCATAAGTCGGCAACATTCCAGGTACTTGGTCATAGCAACAATTTTTTAAATAAAATAATGATTAAAAAGAGAGGGGCTTTTCTCCCTTAATTGGGCTTTTTGTTTGCTAATATAATGAGCTTAAAAGACAAATGTCCTGCAAACAACCTGGAGTTTTCTTGTAACATTTGATCAACCAGAGCAGGGGGCATGTCCTAAATCAATTGAGGCCTCTCCGCGGTTCTAGCTCAGACAGGAACTCAATGAGTATTATTGATTGGCTGACCGAGGATGAATTGTTTTAACTGTTTTATTTCCATTTTTAAGGTATTTTAAAGACGCATATTTTAATGCATATTTGTAAGTAAGATACATATTTATATAGTTTGCTTTTAGAAAAGCAATGTAAACCTTCAGAAAACATTTATACCGCACAAGTTTTTGCTGGGCCTCAAAGAGGTACATTTGAGAAAGATCTAAGAACTAATACATACAAAGAATATCGGAAAACTGTTCTCAAAATATTTCAGACTTTAGATTTAAGACAACTTAGGGGGAGAAAAATATCATAGCTGTTACAAATCCTTATGCAAAGGAAACAAGTTTCAAATAAAATGAGACACGTTTGGAATTGTAAATGGAGTAGGCCCTTATCTACCTAGTTGGATTGTAAAGGTACTTGGCATAAGGCCATACTTCCCCTCAAAACCACATCCATTATGACTGAAATGTCACCAGTGTTGTTGAGTATAGCTGTAGGCATTGATCACGGGTAGCAAATACTCCTGAGAAAACTAGGAGCCCCAATGAATTAAACTTGACTCAGCTCTGAACCGAAAGTACCTGGTGTGAAGAGCAGGCTTAGGGGCTTCCACACGGCCCCAAAATCTACCTTTGTCTACTCTTTAACAACGGAAATTATGGGACTCACCTACACCTTCTCAGGATCAGTCTCTCTGTCTAAAAAGATGTGAATAACTTTGTGCAGCTCTGGAAAGCTGGAATTACTTACAATTAGACGTATTTGAACATAATTTTGACAGCTGGAAAATCTGAAAATCTAATATATTTTTCACATAACCTGAAATGTAGAAGGAAGTACTAAAAATGTTTGACAAGAAGAGTATACTCAATAAAACTTGAGGGAAGACATCAGGGTAATTAACTTGTCAAGAGCATAAAGAAAATTTTCAAAGACTACCAGAATGCCAGAGGCTAGTCTACAATAAATATGAGCACCACATTTACATTATTTCAATACATTTTAAGATAACACAGATCATTAATATGCAATTTCCAAGTGGGTAATGCTAGAGATGTTTTTAACGGTGCGTGTTGTTGGATTCATTTTAATTCATTTAACTTTTCAGTAATGTTTCATTTTGTTTGCAATTGTGCCATAAAATAATTGCAACCATATCTGCAAATAAGAAAGGAATGAGTGAGGGGTGCCTGGGTGGCTCAGCCCGTTAGGCGACCAACTCTTGATTTCAGCTCAGGTCATGATCTCGCAGTTTGTGAGATGGACCCCCACGTCAGGCTATGCACTGAGCGTGGAGCCTGTTCCAGATTCTCTCTCTCTGCTCGTGTGCTGTCTCTAAGGAAAGAAAAAAGAATAAATGAGATTGTAAACATAATATTGATAATAATTAATCTGCATATTATATTTATGTAATGATTTATATAATTGTACAATTTTGTTTATTTTCTTATGAATATAATTTTACATAATAAATGTATTATAATATTAATGATACTGTGCATAACTAATTGAAGATAGTAAATATTTTAAATACATGACATTAAAGTATTTGGCCATATTATATGTGTGTGTTATTTGTACAAATCAGTTTTCATGTTAATATTCTAATACCACTTCCTTCCTAACCTTGTAATAGAAGTTTCTTTTTTATTTTAAAAACAATGAAGGAACATTGCATTCAAATATTGAGTTCAATAGATCTCTTTAGAAGTAAAACTAAACTATCATAGAAAACTTATGTTAACTGACCTCATATTTTAGAGATACATGCTAAAATGGTCATTAAATTTGAACACATAATTGATAAATAAAACACAAATTATTGTGACCCAAACACTGAGGGTTTTCAATTTTAAATCTCTTACTGTTCACAATTTCAGTAAGTGAAAATACATACAAACCTCTGTAAGGAGAATTCCTCACTGGTTTTTAGTCAGCCCTACCTGAATTTGCTATTCACCTTCTACATGATGCTGGGCTTATCAACAAGTTTCTAGTATCTCAAACTAAGATATCTTTGAAAGAATGAGAAAAGCCATTTATCAGGCAAATTTTCCTGGATCATTCAGTGACTTCATCACAAGATTTAGGAGGCACAGAGTCAAAAGAGAAATTGTTCATGATTTAAAAAAATTGTTTTTATATTAAAACAAGTAATATCATGGAGTTAGAATAAGAAAATCCCCCAGAATGTTTAGGATTAAACGGGATGTAGCCAACATATTTGATTACAACTGCTTAGCCTACTCTTCAGCCGCCTAAACACTCACCACTCTCCTCTGCTTCAAGGACAGGATATTTTGAGAAATACGGCTGTGGTCCCTTCCTTTTGCTCATTGCACTGCCAACAGCATCTCTTACCCTGCATGATGCAACTAAATACTTCTTTGATTAAATTCAACAGGTAAAGAGAACTTATGAAGCTGGCACTTTAATACACATTCAAAGAGATACTTGAGGATAAGACACAATAATTGAGGAAAGAAACAAAGTACAGTCACTTTTATAGCTTATAAACTCATTAAACATATAGGACAGATACACATGAAATAATGCATTTTAATAAGGCACACAATGGTTCCCATGAGTGATGCAATGATTACTATCACATATGGGAAAGGGAGACAGACCTGAGCATTAGAGGAAGGAGTGGACAGTACTCTAAGGCCAGAGGCTGACTTTTGTTCATAAAAGAACGGAGAGAGAGGAAGGGGCCAAGCTTCCCCATTTGGAAGAACAACTTGAGTACAATCATATCACTGGCAATAATCAAGGTCTGAGGAATATTGTAAAGGAAGAAATTGCTGGTCATGAAAGATTGGACGAGGGTGAAGACTGAAAGAAAAGATTATTTCTAAGTTCCAAATCTTGAAGAACAAGAGAACGAAATCAAGGTAAGTCTGAAGGGAACTCTCACAAGAGAAAAGCTTGAATTTGGGTTTGTATGTGTTGAATTCAGTCATTTCTGGGACAACCAGAAGGAAATGAAAAGTGGTATTAAAACTTGACCAACATGACAAGAGATCACTGCTACCATTCCTCCTACTGGGAGAAGCATAATAACTAAAACTTTTCATTATTTGGATCACAGCATCTCTTCTTTAAACATGAAACACCGAGGAGTGAATATTTTCAGTGATGGTTTCAGTGGGATCCCTAGAACTCCTAAACATTCAGCCTCTCTGAGGAATGAAGTTCCACTCAGGGACATTGAGTCAGGCTCCTTCTATGACTTCTCTTATAGGCTCACTTTCCTACACTCATCGAAAGTTGTCCTAATTCTTCTAAGCATCTTCTAATTCATTATCCTGAACTTTACTCCAAGGAGATGAGAAAACAACGTGTCTAGTAAAGGGGCCTAGAATATGAATGTGAAGCGTGATCATACTTCCATCCTTGCACTCCCGAGAAAGATGGAATGGTGCAAGCTCCCCACCAAGAGATGGGCAAAATGACCACAAACGTTTCCTACATTTGGCAACCTGATGCCTTCTAGAAATAGACAATAACTCAGGTAACAGCCATTCCGGTGATCCAGGCTCAGCTCAGACTTTTGGTCAAAGAAACACAATAGAGTAACTACAAGGAATTAAAAGACATTCAAATCATTTAAAGACATCACTTAAAAAATGGTGACAAGTTGGAAATACACTTTAAAAACCACACATCATCTCTAATGTTCATTCTTCCCATCCCTGCAACTCTAAACTGTCCCCACATGGATTAGCAACAGCTCCTAAAAATCTTCCTCTCTGATGCTCTTAAGGCCCGCAAGTGCTCTCCTCAGCCCCACCACCATCCCCTGAAGGTCTTTGCCTTTCCTTCCTCCCACTTTCCTTCTAAGAATATTTTTTTAATGTTTTCTTTATTTTTGAGCAAGCGCAAGTGGGGGGAGGGGAGGGGAGATGGACAGAGAATCTGAAGAAAGTTCTACGCTGACAGCACAGAACCCAATGTGGGGCTTGAACTCATGAACCATGAGATCATGACCTGAGCTGAAGCTGGACGCTCAACCAACTGAACCACCAAGGTGCCCCTCTAACACTATTCTTTTTTTCTCTTCCCAAAGTAAATATTCCATCCTCCCTTTTTATCTTTTTTTTTTAATTCATTGACCCAAAACAGAATCACAGTAACATAGGAACTGAAACAATTTTCCTTGGAGGTCAGAGGCAAGGAGAAAATCCAGGGCTTAAGTGGGAAGGAGTAAGCATGGACACATTAGCATTTGCTGTTCCCATCAAGTGTGGATGCTCAGTTTCAAAATAATTTACTGTTATTATGCTTTATTTTGTTCTCAAACTCTAGGCTCTTCAGAAGAAAATTTAAATTCTCAGAAGATCTCTGGATCTCTCTTTTAGGATCCCTTGGACTTTGGGAATCAGTGAGAAACTGAATAGAAATCTCCATCATTCAGTCAAACCACAGAGACCTCAAGAGCCCTCCAACCTTGGAGATGCCAAATGTCTTCAGTGCTTCCTGGCACGTGAGATGAAATGCTGGGACACAGTGCAGGGAAAGGGTGCTCACTGGCCCTCACCACATGGCCACTCACCGGAAGGCAAGCATGGAATTTCTGTCTGCTCCAAGACCTGGTGCGTTGGCATTTCCGTGTTGCCTGTTTCTCTCACACAGATTGTATTTTTGTCCTATTTTGCTTTTAATGAGTAAAGAGTTTGATAACATGATCAATCAAATTTTTTTTTAATTTTTTAAGTGTTAAGAGTACTACCAAGAAAGAAAAACCCTGTAAAAATACATAATGCTCTCTTTTTCTTTTCTAAAATGTCCCAAGAATTTTATGTTAAGGGTAGTGAACATCTAGTTAACTAAAGATTTTTGTACCAATTACTAGTTTCAATGACATAAAGTATCATGACCCAAAAATAACAATGTGTTAAATATAATTCAAAGTATCCTTTGGCATAGAGTGGGAGCTCCATAAATATCCATAAAGAATCGTTCTCCATCGAGAGACTAAATTATGGATGGTGATCGCAGGTAATATTCTCTTTACTAGAAAACTAAAATACTACCTTTCCCTGAAAAAAAAGTTTAAGAAAATTTGCTCTTAAGGAGTCCAATTTTAAGTGACTTATTTGAATCATGTCCTCTAAAATAATTGTTCTTTATAATAACAATTATTACAAATGTATCAAGGAGTGCTACCTTTACGCTTAATCTCCATTTACAGAACAAGAAACCACAGTATAGTGAGTCCAGAGGAATAAGGTTTCTATAATGGTAGGATACGTACTTCCTACTCAACCCTCAACCTGTCTAGCCCTACTTCAATTATGCGATGTGTAACTATCCATTATACCTACTCAACTGTTTATTCAGCTGAGTAAAGAGACATCAACCTAAGTAGCACCAAGTAGTTTCAGAGTTGACCTAAGTGCTAGAGAACTTTAAAGACACTAATGAATTACGATTACATAGCAGATAACGATTACATGAAATAAATGAAAATCATCAGAATGAATGAATTCTTACTTAAAGCATATTATGTACCATTTAGGAAACGTGCTGAATACTTGGCCTGGGATGAAAGAAAATTTGAAATAAAGTTCCTTAATTTTAGATAGCTATTCTGTGAATGCATGTGTTTAATAGCATTATAAAGTATCGCTTCTGAAGCACCATTATATTTGCAGACAGCATATTCTTAGGTCACAAAGTTATGATTCATATATATCAAGTCACTTAGCACTGCTGGCAAGTGTTGCCAGCCTGAAATATAAAACAGAGAGGATAATAAAACTTTAACAAGCAGCAATAAAACTAATGAAATATAATCTCAAATATACTACTCTAATTCATCCAGAGAGGAAACACGATCACCCAATCCTGAGGATGAGGAAATGAAGCCAGCTCCATAAAAACACATATTCATCACAGTAACATGGATCATTTTAGAATTACAACCAAAGAAAATTCAAGCTGGTTACAGTAGTGTAATTATCATGGCCAAGTAGATGAGGATGACAGGATAAAGCAACAGTTCACAAAAGCTTATTTTGGCTCCATATTTAAAGCGATGGAGGTGAAAATATCGATATTATTTTTAATAGAGGCAATCTTTCATGCTGAGGACAGAGAAACTTCATGATAGTCAGATTGAGCAGCATTTAAGAAGTTAAGACTTCCAAGATCAATATGTAAGTGGGTCACAACTTACATATACATATTACAGTTTGCATATGCCTGTAATAACCATGCAACCTAGTCCGAAAGAACTTCAAGTTGATGTTTATCACTGTGTCCCTTGGGTTGTAATTTAACAATTACAAGTTTCCCGCTCCCCACCCCCAACCTATTTCTTGTCATTCTCACCTGTGCTTGAGAACCTAAAATTCCAAATTTAAGAAGAAGCGACGAGACAGCAGGAAAGGAAAGGGAGAGGGAGAAAGGGCGGAGTGAGGAGAGGAAGGGGGCAGAGGAGAGGAGCAGTTTATTACATGAGCCCTGCCTCTACAGCTTTGGTGTTCTGCCCACAAAAGTAACTTAAGGCAGCAAGCTAAACAGAGAACAGACCTCTCCAAAACTGAAATCAGAAGAGCCCAGGAATATTGTCTTTTAATACACAACCTATGTGATTGTGCATATAGTATAGTTTATACATCCAAGTAAATTAGTAAAGGGAAACAGGTCAGTAGCTACCCATTCTCAGAAGCATCAGAAAGACAACTAAGGGTTCTGTGCTTGGTTTTCCACTGGGGAAGATTAAGGAAAAAATTAGAGAATTCATATCAGTGATTGATTTCTTTTATCCAAGGAGACTAAGGAAACATACAGTGTCAGGTAGGGTCAAATAATGAATAAGCCAAGATATGGAACTCTGTTCAGGTGTGTTTAAGATAAGCAAAAATAATGGAGGAGAGCAAGATACTGTACAGAGATTATATAGGAGTTTGGAATTTCTATTAATCAAAGGGCAACCCGGATAGGCTAGTGGGAGTGTCTTCCTAATGAACCCACTAAGAGTCAGATTATCTGCTGCAGGTTGAACTGACTAAGGCATTTTTAAAAACTCAAACTAATAAGGTGCTTGAAAAACAATAATGGAAAAAAGTGTGTCACCTGAAAAATGTATGAATGATAAGAATGACTTTTTCTTTTTTTAGTCCTACACCTTATGAGTACAAGATAGAATATGAGGTTAAATTCAAGTATTAAGAACCAAATTCATCTTACCTTCTGTTGCCTCACTTTTCTTTTTAAAATATATGTGCTTCTCCCCATTGGTTTTATTTCAGTTTGTTTGATAGGAGCACTAACGTTGACCACAAAATTGTCCCCTTGTAAAAGATAATTTCACTATTTCCCCCATCTTGAAATTTTAATATCTAGGCACATGACTTTCCATCTTAATGGTAGTAATTATTTAATTTACTACTCACCTCTGAGAGGTGTCCTGAGAATTAATAATGCAAAAGGAAGAAAACACTTTATAGAAATGAAATAACAAGGTTTATAAGAGTTATACGTTGATAAAGAGCTAATGCTATTATTTTCCTTCTGACTATAAATGCCTGATAATTCTTTTCACTAGAAATAAACTCAAGACAACATCTTTCACATCTACATGCTTCCAGGGTTTACTACTAATTCTGTCAGTCTATGGTGGGGGAGAGAAAACTTCAATAAAAAGAGCATAAATTGACAATATTTTCATTATGAAGAACGTTCTGTGGAATTGCAGAACTGAATTAGGCCACATTTAAGTTTTAAGTGGATCATTTCAGTTGTTCCATTATACAGTTTGAAAAGGAGTCTTTTTAGGGCTTGCTCTCATTATAGAGCATTCACTTAGCACCATCGTGTGGTAACTCAAGCACATAGCAGCTTATTTGGATTACTGTGAAAAGACCCCAAAAGAGAGAAAATGGGCTATTTGTTTTGGTTCATTCTGATCACCTCCATTTTATCTAAAGAGCCTAGAAAGAGTTAGCTGCAGTAACCTCATGCCACAGATCTAAGCCAAAGAACTTGTTCTCTAGCAGGCTTGGATAGACTGGGTTTGAAGTCAGAACCACATCAACATAACTGATAAAAACACAGGGAGCAAGTAACAATTCCTATTTCAGAACTGTTTAATATTCTGGGTATTTTATATAAAATGTCTATCAACTTTTCAAAGTCATGTCATTTATATATTTCCAAAATCTCAAGTTATGGGTAAAATGATGATTTATAGCCCTAGTGCCATTTTTATCTAACTGAAAAAACCTGGGTACGTGAATGGACAAGTTTAAGTGCATACAAGGGGTGTTTCAAAGCTACTTAAATTGGAAATGTTAAACATACAGCCCAATATCATGCTTTTCTCAATTAGATCATTTATTTTCAAAAGCACAAAATCCAACTTTTATTTTAACTCTCTGCTACTTAATTTTCAATGTCATATCTAATACTGAGGAATGGGTATAATAACAAGATTATCTTAACAGATTTATATTACAAGTTAATAGTTTTCTTCTGAGATTAGAACATAGAAATCAAAAACATCAGTTGGTAAGGGAGTAATTCTGGATTTAAATACAGAAGTTCTTATAAAGTGTCTGAATTTTTTTTCAGAAACAAAAAATAATTAAAATTTAAATTTAGCAAAAACTACAGACAAATGCAAATCTGTTAATGATTTCTCACTTTGGAAAGTATTAAATGAGCGGATGAAATTTTTACCTTTAATCAGTAGTGTAAAGCAAGAAACTGTGATTATTCAAACTCTATTACCTTTATATATTGTTTTAAGAAATGCCAAGTGTTTTCAAATATATTGCCTCAGACCATAAATTTAAACACACCAAACAACTTTGTGAGATGAAATCCTAATTTGTTTTCCTATTTTACTTTCTCCATTGAACACCAACCATAAATTGCTTATTAAATTTAGAAGATATAAAATTATCAACAGATATAAAGTCAGAATATGAGTAAAAAAAAAAAGACCTAGTAAGTAAATATCCTAATGAAGAAAGAAAAGATAGTATTGAGTAGAGAGGAGCTTATCTAACCCAAAGATTAGATAAACTGTTATTTTGGCTATATGAGTGTCTGTTGCGAAAACAAAACAAACCCGGTAAATAGACATAACAAAAACATGTAAAATACCTAATGGAATCTTGACATTTTTAAAGGACTTAATAATTAAGGAAAGTGAGACCACAGCTGAGACAGTCCACAAGTTATTTAATTGCCTGCCAATCCCAGAAAAATTTAATTTAGTCATGGTGGCCTTGACTCAACAGGAGTGTCAGGGGCAGCTGCCAATGGCAGGGCTACAAATCTAAAGTCTCCAGAATCTTCACCCCCAAGAAGAAGATGAAGGGGATCTAGAAGGTCTGGCCATGAGGTAACATCAAGGAAGGAGTACTGGTCACCTTCATAGCTACATGTCTATTGTTTTAAAGAAAAAAAAAATGGAGGCAATCTTAATCAACTTTCTTTTGACTGCAAGTTACAGATACTCATTTAAGATAGTTTTTACAAAGAACGGGCATCTGTTACATGGATAGAAATGTATAGTGCTACTCAAAGAGCAATCTAAAGACAGTGATGGGATTGGTTATACAAATGGAGACTAACTATTTTTAAAAGTTGTATAACATTTGATAGAGTACCCTTTTGTCTGCTGATTCTTTAATGAAATCTGTATTACTTTCCTATGGCCATTGTAACAAATTACCACAACTTGGTGGCTTGAAACAATAGATTTATTATCTCATAGTTCTGGAGGCCACTCAAGTCATTTTCTTTCAAGGAGGGCCTTGAGCTAGTGAAGCATCTGAGGCAGCATAAGCAGAGGGCAGGAAGCCCTCGAGAGTTTACAATCACCATTGCCTCCCAAGATGGCTATAAGCCAACAACTGATTGGTGAGGGAATATGGAAGCCCAGCAACTTTGCCTTGAGTTAAGACAAACAGTGCATTGTATCTTACATTCCAAATTCCCCTACTGAATAAGGCTGTCACCACCCTTGCTTGAAATAGCACCCTTGCTGCTTACTTTCCCTCTCTTGCTTCCCTCACTCCCTTATCAGTTTATCTGGGAGCGCTTTTTTAATAAATGACTTGCATATGAATCCCTTGCTTAATGTCTTATTATACTGAAGAAAGTGACCTAACACTAAAGGCATTTCACAGAGACCTTGCTTAATGCCCCCTTAGACTGGGACACCCGAGCTAAGACAAAGCTATCTCACACAAACAGATGGCAGTATAAGCATCCAAACCTTATTGAAGAACTAGAACTAGATCCATCCAACTTTCCCTCTGGGCCTCCAGAGCCTCATGAACTATTGATGCCTATTTTATCTTTGTCTCTGCATGCATCCATCTCTGCTTTACTGTACATGACCGTAACTTTCAACCTAACTTTTTGGTCTCTATAATTTTCTTCCACTTAATATAGTGACTCTCCACAATCTGCTAATGAATTTTATAGTAGTTTTATATAAAAGAAGTTTATTTATTTCAATGAACTTCAATAGAAAAAAAAAGGATCACTCTCTAGCTTTGGAGACTACAAAACTCTTCATAATGATAAACCAGATTAATTACTTCTCAGTCTCATTCCAGTGTAGAATGAAGGTGGATCTGATTGACCCAGATTACATTGAGGTAATAATACTTAATAGGATCGGTAGAGATATATAGTGTACAAATGACTGCCAACCTTCACCACTTTAAGATGTTTCCTCTCTTTTAAGAAAAGAGGTGCATGCCAAAAAGAATAAAATTACTAGGAGCAAACTTAACCAAGGAGGAAAAATATCCATGTTCTGAAAATTTTTAAATATTGAAGAAATTCAAGAGGACACAAACAAATGGAAAGATATGTCATGCTCCTGGATCAGAAGAATTAATATTGTTAAAATGTCCATAAAACCCAAAGTAATCTACAGATCCAATGCAATCTCCATCCAAATATCAACACCATTTTTCGCAGAGCTAAAAGAAATAATACTAAAATTTATATGGAACCACAAAAGACCCCAAATAGCCAAAGAAATCTTAAGAAAGAAAAACAAAGTAGGGCTTATAACAATTCCAGAGTTGAGCATATACTACAAAGCTGTAGTAAGCAAAACAGTATGGTACAAAAATAGACACATGGATCAATGGAATAGAATACAGAGCCCAGCAATAAACCCATGCTTATGCAGCCATTTAATCTATGACAAGGGAAACAAGAGTGAATGATTGGGAAAAGACAGTCTCTTAAATAAATGGTACTGGGAAAACTGGGCAGTTACATGCAAAAGAATGAAACTGAACCATTTTCTGACACCATATACAAGCATAAACTCAAAATGGATAAAAGACCAAAATGTGAGGTCTGAAACCATAAAAATCCTAGAAGAGAAAACAGGCAAAATTTTTTCTGACATTGGCTGTAGCAACATTATTTTTGGATATTTCTCCTAAAGCAAGGAAAACAAAGCAAATAAAAATTGAGACTTCATCAAAACAAAAAGCATTTGCACAGCAAAAGAAACCATCAAGAAAACAAAAAGGCAATCCACCGAAAAGAAGATATTTCCAAATAAAATATCCATTAAGGAGTTAATATTCAACATATATAAAGAATTTATACAAGTAAACACCAGAAGTAAAACAATCTGATTGACAAATGGGCAGAGGATCTAAATAGACATTTTGCAAAGAAGACATCCAGATGGCCAACAGACACCTGAAAAGATGCGCAACATCATTCACCATCAGGGAAATGCAAATCAAAACCACATGCCATGTTGCTTCACACCTGTCAGAATAGCTAAAATCAAAAACCACAAGAAACAACAAGTATTGGCGAGGATATGGAGAAATAGGAACCCTGTGCACTGTTGGTAGAAATGAAAACTGGTGCATCCACTGTGGAAAACAGTAAAGAGGTTCCTCAAAAAACTAAAAATAGAACTACCTACTCTATGATACAGTACTTGCACTACTGGATGTTTACCCCAAGAATACAAGAATACTAATTTCCCCTATGTTTATTGCAGCCTTATTTACAATAGTTCAATTATGAAAGTAATCTAAGTGTCCATTGACTGAGGAATGGATAAAGGAGATATACGTATACAATGGAATATTACTCGGCCATAAAAAAGAATGAAATCTTGCCATTTGTAACAACATGGATGGAGCTAGAGAGTATTATGCTAGGTTAAATAGGTCAGTCAGAGAAAGACAAATACCATATGATTTCATTCATACGTAGAATTTAACAAAACAAATGAACAAAGGAAAAAGAGAGAGGAAGAGAGAAACCAGGAAACACACTCTTAACTATAAAGAACAAAGAGAAGGTTACCAGAGAGGAGGTGGGGGGGAGGGGAATGGGTGAAATAGGGGAAGGAGATTAAAGGGTATACTTATCTTGATGAGCCCTGAGAAATATATGGAATTGTTGAATCCCTAAATCCCTAAATTGTACACCTGTATGACTACAACCGTATGCTAACTACACTAGAATAAAATCTATTAAATACACATATTTTATTAATTGAATGTATATATTTTTATTAATTAAATATATATTTTTTTAATTCAGAGAAAACAGTATAACCAAAACTGCGGGAACTTAAAATGAAACTCTGAGGGCAGAAACTCATTTGCTGCTTTTTTTTTTCCTATCCTTAGCATTTATCACAATGCTTGCCATACAGTAGCTGTTCAGTAAATGAATTGTTCAGAAAATAAGTGCATCGAGAGTTAACTGAACTGTGGAATGCATAGAAGAAATTCAATATAGAGAATGACAATGGAAACACAGGCAAGGAGAAATGCAATCACCCAAGTGGGAGAGGAAGTGAGCAGAGGGCAGAAGTACTGTAAGTGGTAAGTGAGAAGAGATAACAAATCCCAAAATATTTCAGTGGTAGAATTGACAAGATGTGGTAACCGAATGAATACATACGAAGGAAGCGAGGAAAGAAAGAAGCATGAGGTCACAGATGAAAGGTTCGCAGAGAAAGCGCCCAAGTGAATGATGATCCTTTTATTTAAGATAAAGAACACAACAGGAAAAACAGACTTGCAGGAATTAATAAAAAGTGCAATTTGGGGCTCTGTTAATTTTGAAAAGCCAGGGATGTGTTGGGGATGTTCTAAAGATACAGAACAAAAGCTCAATAGAAGTCAGGCCAGAGATACATCTTTGGAAGTCCTTTCCAAAGAGTTTGACCTCTCAAAACGGAATATGCACAAAAAGGGTCTATATACTTAGCAGCACAGTAAGTTTACACTAAGTCATAGGAGACTACAGGGTGTTCTCCTAGGACAAGTGATCTCAAGCACTGGCAATGGGAAAACAAATTTTAAAACTAAGCTCATGGCACGTAGCTCTTGCTGAAAGAATTCAGTTTCCAGGAAAACGTTAAGAAAATGATTCTCAGAATGTGTCGATGCAGAACATCCTGAGAGGACAGGCCGAGGCAAATGGAAAGGTATCGCATGATGGGTAACTGCGAATACGGATGAACAAGAATGGCTAATGTCGCTTTGAAGTTACTTTTTAAATAACTGTCATCAGGTACATCAAAACTCTACTGAGTGCTGCACCTTTGAATTCATTGTGTCAGCTGTATTTGGAAAACTGCGGAGAAAGAGGTTTATCTTCTACACTTGGGGTGATGGTGTTCTGACAGGGATGGATGGTACTAGAAGGATAGTGAAATAGTATATAAAATGAACTACATCAGAAACAGCAGGAACTCAAAGTCAGAAGTGACTGAGGAAAGCTTAAATGCCTCTCGCTGCCACACAGAGTCACCAGATCCCCAGAGAGTTGGAGGGGGACCCACCGTACATGGTATGAGGTTTAAGCAAACACAATAATCATTCCCAAGGACAGACTACCTCACCTGACATTTCAGTTACAAGTTTTATAAATTAAAGAACAATAAATATAATATCAAGTGGAATATAAAATCCACCTGAATTAAGATAAAACTCAGACCTTCGAAGTAGTTTTGTGCTTAGGGTGAACAACTTCATGTTATGCTTCCAAACCTTCACAAGACAAAAGTTCATTCTCATTTGCTGTTGAAGCTGTTTTTTCAGTTTGCAGAACAACTAAAACAGAAGACAGGAGATGGAATGAGAGATTGTGAAGTCAACCATGGAAGTGTATAAAGTGAGTAGAAAGCCAAATATGAAGTTTTAAAAAATTCAATTTAAAGGATGGCTTTCCCAGAGTTGGCCCCGCACCCAATGTTTTCTTTCATTATTTTCCCAGAAGGGATGGAAAAAGAATCCTGAAAGAGACATAGCACAAAAACCAAAGACCAACAGTGTTTCAGATCAAACAGTAGGCCCTGGTCAACAGGGTCAAATGTGGTTAAAAGGTCTTCGAAAATTATAATTAAGATCTTCAGTTTGGTCAATGAGAGGTGACTTTTACAAAAACAGTTTTAGTGGAATCTGGGGCATGGGTTAAGTTGTAAATAGATGACTTTTTAAAATGAGCAAAAGAATACGATGGCTCTCTTGAGAAGTTTAGAAAAGCGGAGGCAGTCAAGAGATAAGAATGGACTAAAGCCTTTCACAGAGTGGAGAAATCATGGACCAGGGAAACAGGTAGAAAGAAGAAAGAATTGATTAAGAATGCAAGGAAAGGGAGCCTGGGTGGCTCAGTTGGTTAAGTGCCTGATTTCACCTCAGGTCATGATCTCACGGGTGTGAGTTGGAGCCCCGCGGGGGGCTCTGTGCTGTCAGCATGGAGCCCGCTTCAGATCCTCTGTCTCCTCCTCTCTCGGCCCTTTCCCTGCTTGCACACAAGCTCTCCCGCTCATCTCTCTCTCTCCCTTTCTCCCTGTCTCTCTCAAATAAATAAACATTGAAAAAAAGAATGCAAAGGAAAGAGGGCATTTGGGGGCACAGGGTACCAACAAAGTGGAGGCAATATGACAGAGGCACCGCTGAGAAAGAAGGGGTACAAGAGGTGAAAAGCTAGGAAGTCTGTGAGGCTTCTGCCTTCTCAGAGGATTTAGACACTGGTGAGAGCTGAAGGCACAGGGTTGAGCTCAGTCATGAAGAGATACCAAAAGTTTGTTAAATATGGTCAACTCGAGAGAAGTAAAAGAATTAGTGAGTACATTGTAAATGCACTCGACGCCACCAAATGACTTTAAAATGGCTAATTTTATGTTATGTGAGTTTTACTTCAATTAAAAAAAACAAAAAACAAAACAAAACAAAACAAAAAACTGGTGAGCAAAAGCGAGAGCCTGAAAAGCACCCAGTCAAGGTTAGTGCAAAACAATAGGAAGGGAGAGATATAGGTTTTGCTCAAAGACCATGACATGTTCTGCCAAATACGTTACAGTTCTGGTTTGACTTTACTGACCTGAAACAAAGTTAAGACTGAAATATGAGTCTATCTTCAAAGGCAGACAGAGAGAAAAAGCAGTATTGTAGGCAAAAATATTATATGTACAAAAGGAAAAAAAATGTAGTCAGATATTGGGCTTTTAAATCAGGAGGGGGAAAAACAGGTCTGTTAAATGTAAATAATGGGAGATTTTTCCCTTTGTGATGGAGTAGAGTTCATTTGAATTATTCCCAAGGATGTCAAGGTCATGATGAAACACTCCTTTTGTAAGAGTATTTGAAAAATAATGACATGACCAGGTTGATATGAAAGTTGAGGATTTCCTTCGAGACAGTTCTGGCAAGATTTGTGGGTGTGGGCTGTTCTACAGTAATATGAGTCATCTGTTTTGCCTGGGATGTGAAATTCCAAGAATGAGGAGTAAAATAGGATGCATCTTTGCATGTCAATATCTTCCCTACACGATAATCTCTCTTTAGAGTGCAATGCCTTTTGCCCTAAATCATCTGGTTGTGGACTTGCATAGAAATGGCTTGTTCTTGCCTCCTTTTAGAGACAACAGAAACACAGAAGCCTTCAATGTTTTCCTTTATATCCTGCAAATGTTCTGCCATAAACATTCAGCTCCAAAAAACTTCATTATTGTGATATTCTCTTTTATTTTTTTTTTAATTTTTTTTTCAACGTTTATTTATTTTTGGGACAGAGAGAGACAGAGCATGAACGGGGGAGGGGCAGAGAGAGAGGGAGACACAGAATCGGAAACAGGCTCCAGGCTCTGAGCCATCAGCCCAGAGCCTGACTCGGGGCTCGAACTCTCCGACCGTGAGATCGTGACCTGGCTGAAGTCGGACGCTTAACCGACTGCGCCACCCAGGCGCCCCATGATAATTCTCTTTTAGATGAGATAGTAGGTGAAGCATAACATACTTCCTCTCTGTGTGCTAAAAAAGCGCTTACGGAAACTCACGTGCCTCATTCTTTCCCACCTTCTTGCTTGTTCTTCCTTTGACCTTCACTAGTGCCTCATGATTTTAATGAGCCTCGATTTTTGAAGTATCCATGAAGTCACTGGTATTTTAGGAGGCAGACAGATTGTCCAGAAGCATCTGTGGATTCAAAAAGAATAACAGGTATTTTCCCCATATGAGAATATTTGCAAATTTGTTGCAAGTTGGAGAGGAAGTAAAGCAAATACTTATAAACAAAAGTATTTAACAAATATGTGTTACTTAACAAATGCCAGGCACTAGCGTAGAGATAATGCCCAACTTTCATAAAAATTGCAGTCCCTGGGAGGGCACATTGTAAATAATCAGTGTATATGAAAGTGTATAAGTGGGATCAGGTGCTACAAGGGAAAATGGATGGATTAATTTGAAAAAGTCTGGATTAAAGTAGGGAGGGCTCTGTTAGTGGATGAAGACAAGGGGATTAAGTGCTAGATTAGTAGTACCTGTGAAAAGCCACAGAGTAACTGACCTAATGAGGTAGAGATAATGGCTGGGGAAGTACTGTGATAGGAGGAGAAAAGATTATGAAGGACCTTGGAAACTCTGCAGGGAACTTACACATAAAACAAAGCAATTAGTGACCAAGGAAGTAACCTGTTTTTAAAATAAGCTTAAGCAGACTCATCACTTTCGTCTACAATGAGGATTTAGTCTTAGTCTTTTCACTGGAGAATTTTGCAGGTGAGGGAAAAGGTGGGAGTCAGAGAAAGCACCTGGGGACGTGTGGTAACTTGTCATTTTGTCTCTAGTTGCCTTCGGTTTTACTTACGAACTTAACTGAAAGCATAAATGGAGAGAAACTTCATGCAAAAGTCTTCTTTAGCACCTGAGTAATTAATGGGGTGCCTGGGTGGCTCAGTCAGTTAAGCGTTTGACTCTTGATTTCAGCTCAGGTCAGGATGTCATAACTCGCGAGACAGAGCCCCACGTCGGGCTCCGTGCTGACAGTGCACAGCCTGCTTGGGAGTCTCTCTTTCCCTCTCTCTCTGCCCCTCCCCTGCTTGCTCACTCTCTCTCTCTTTCTCTCAAAATACATAAATAAACTTAAAAAAATAAAAATAAAAAAATAAAATAAAATTTAAGTTATTAAGAGCAAAAATGAAAGTCATCTGATCATAGTGTTAAATTTGGATAACTCATAATAAATATTGAGCTGCTTTTCTCAGCCCTTAGATACACTTTATAAACAGTACATTTTATTATGCAATTAATGGAGCTAAATATTTTTTCAACGTACGTTATTACTGAGTAGTCGCATAAATGTAGAGTAATAGAGAATCCTAAGAATAACTTCGAAATATACGTTATTTTCCTGACTTTACCTCACCATGGTCACGAGACCACTTTTTTGGATCTAACAGCCTGACGCTTTCTAGTTTCTGGCCAGGCAAATTAAACGTGAGGAATAATAACAGATAAAAAGCTGCTTTCAGAAACACAGTTTTGTTCATTACAACTGACATTTTTCATACCAATTATTTGAATTATTTAGCATTTCCCATTCTACCCACCCCCAGAAGGGTCTTATATTTATTTTTAACAAAAGAGATCTTATCCTTTCTCAGTCCCATCCATCTTGGCAACTGCTCTTGCTTGGGACCATCCCGCGCCTAAGGCAGAAGAGGGTGGCCACAAAGACGATGAAAAAGCCACTGGAGTGAGTCAACTCTAGGCTCCAACTCACTGTGAAAAGTGGAACGTACGCACTGGGGTATAAGCAGACTGGAAATGATCACACATGGCAAGCAAAACTAGTCATCCTCCTCAACAACTGCCTGGCCTTGAGGAAATCCGAGATGGGATACTGTGCCATGTTGGCCAAAACTGGCGTCCGTCACTACAGTGGCAATACTATTGAATGGGGTGCAGTGTGTGGGAAATACTGCATAGTGTTGCACGGCGGCCGTCATGATCCAGGTGATTCTGATATCATTAGAAGCATGCGAGAACACACCGGTGAAAAGTAAACCGTGCAGAAGTTTTCCTTAATAAAACCCGCTGGAGTGCGTTAAAAAAAATAATAATAAATAAATAAATAATTTTTTTAAAAAATAATTAATTAATTAAATAAAAGGGATCTTAAAAATTAAAAAAAAACAAAATAAACTAAAAGTTCAATTGAATTGGATTTAAAATTAAAGTCAGAAAATAGAACAAAGCATTAAATAGTAATTGCCTATATAATTGACCAGATCGTGGAAGATAATTTTTATTTGAATGAATCTATGGTCTACAAATGAGGGTCAATTTGAAAATGGAATTCTAGAGTTTTTCTTTTTTTAACTTTCTAAACCACATAATTGGCTATCTGAAAATTCTATAGAAGAAGCATAATATGTCAGTGTTTTAAGTAATTCCTAGAGGAAGCAACAAAGACATTTTAATACTTGCAGAGGAAAGGCATCAAAATGACTTATGTGAGTTAATTATATTTTATATTTCTTACCTTCCCCCTCACATAATTTACCAGGGTGTCAGAATCTATCTATTTTATTAAATAAACATTAACATGAGTGCTTAGTGGACTAGCGTTTCTGTTCTTGCACCATAACGAATCTGAATGAATGTTCTAGTGACGCTGATTCAAATTGTGATGGTGAAAGCATATAGCATTAATACATCTTTCAAGGTTTTCAAAGTTTGCTTTTTCCTAAATCTGGAACTGTTGGAGGAAGGGACAAACTTAAGCCATTTTGATCAAGTGGAAGGTATACATTCTCCTCTCCAATTCAAAAGAGGAACCAGGAAAACAAAGCAGCCTGTTACCATTTTCAAGACAGACCTGAGACAAAATGGGAATGTACATTTGAATGAAGTTGGATCTTTAGTCTACTCCTTTCAAACCTAGTTTGTGGACTTCTAAATGGCAAATTTCTGGTCTTGCACAGTAGAAGATTTTCAATCTTTAATAAAGGCCACTATTTTAATGAATCTTGGGAATCCAGCCAACCTCCCTCTACTTAATAATAACAATAATAAAAATACTAATAACAAACACATATATCGCTATGGGCAATTTAATCTTCAAACCAACCCAATAAACCAGGCATTATTATCTCACGTTACAGATGAGGAAATAGAGGCACAGAGACAATAAGTAACAGTGCTAACAGCTAGGTAGTGATGGAACTGGTATTTAAACTCTGGCTCCAGATTTCATGTCCATAATAATAACATAATATTCCTCTCACTTTCAGGGCACATGAGTGGCTCAGTCAGTTAAGTGTTTGACTCTTGATTTCAGCTCAGGTCATGATCTCATAATTCATGAGATTGAGCCCTATGTCGGGCTCTGTGCTGACAGCTCAGAGCCTGGAGTGTGCTTCAGATCCTGCGTCTCCCACTCTCTCCACCCTTCCCCCACTCTCTCTCTCTGTGTCACTCAAAAGGTAAATATTAAAAAAATATTCCTCTCGTTTTCTCTGTTCTCTTAAATTTTAACATCAATCTGAGTTTTATAAATTTTTTTTAACATTTATTCATCTTTGAGAGACAGAGAGAGACAGAGCGTGAGTGGGGGAGGAGCAGAGAGAGAGGGAGACACAGAATCTGAAGCAGGCTCCAGGCTCTGAGCTGTCAGCACAGAGCCCGACGCGGGACCCCAACTCACTGGCTGCGAGATCATGACCTGAGCCGAAGTCAGACGCTTAACCGACTGAGCCACCCAGGCACCCGTCTAATATGAATTTTAGACTATAGTAAATGTAATGGGCTGGATGGTGTCCCCCCACACTCCAAAAATACATGCTTACATCTTAATCCTGTAAACTACAGATGTTACTTTACTTGGAAAAAGAGATTTTTTTTGCACGTGATTAAGTTAAACATCTTGAGATGAGAAATCATTTGGATTATCTAGGTGGACCCTAATTTTTTTTTAAGAGAGAGAATGAGGGAGGGAAGAAAGGAGGGAAGAGGGGCAGAGGGAGAGAGAGAGAGAGAGAGAGAGAGAGAGAGAGAGAGAGAGAGAGAGAGAATCTTAAGCAGGGTCCACATCCAGCACAGAGCCTGACACTGGGCTCAATCTCAAGACTAAGATCATGACTGGAGCCAAAACCAAGAGTTGGACACTTAGCTGACTAAGCCACCCAGGCACCTCATATGGGCCCTAAATTTAATGGCAAAGGCCATTGAAAGAGACAGACGCACAGCGAAAAGACACACAGAAGGGAAAGCAATGTTAAGAAAGAGACAGAAATGGAGTAATGTGGTCACAAGCCAAGAAAGCCAAAGAATGCTGACAGCCACCAGTAATTAGAAGAGGTAAAGAATGGATTCTCTTCTAGAGCCCCCAGAGGAAGCATGACCTTGCCAGATTTTGAACTCTGGCCTCCAGAACTGTGAGAGAAGAAATTTCTGTTATTTTCAGCCACCAAGTCTGTAGTAATTTGTTACAGCAGCCTCAGGAAACTAGTACAGTAAACGATGTGTTGGTTTTGGATAACTACACTGGAAACGCATTTTGAGGAACTATTAAGAGTGGTATAGCTCAGATAGACTTGTGAGAGATGATTCTTGAATATTCAAGAATTTTGCAAATTTGTTGTTAAATTGCTACCAATCAGGCAGCCCCTTACCCCCTCAGAATCACTTGCCTATTTCCCCACTACCTCTACTTGCTACACTACTGGAGCTGGGTGTTCTCTCTTGGCCTAGGTCTCATCTTTTCACAGCCCTCACTCATTGAGTCTAGTAGAGCTCTGGATTCTGGCAATAGGCAATGTTTTCCTTTCCTCAGGAGAGGCATCTTATGCCCTTTAGCAAGTTTTGATTATTACTGTTAGTGTGTATAGGGAGAAGAAGTGTGGAGAAAGCAGGATAAGAATATGAAGTGTTGCTACCAGCAAAACAGGGGCTTCTATAATAGACCTGTTAGAAACCCTAGTTAAGTATCGACACATTCAACACCTCCCCCCACCTTCTCTCTACCTGCCTCAGACACACATATACTTCTATTCTAAAATTCAGCTTATATTTCATAGGATAATTCCTGAGATCAGATATTCTTGAGTCAAAAAATGTTTCAAATCAAAAACTGGAATATTGTAACTTCCCAAAACCCATAGACATGCCTCTACTGTCTGAATATCTGTTGATTTACCCTGTATTTTTTCCTTCTATCCCAAAAGTTTTACCTAATTCCTAACTACAGGAAACCTTCCGCTGTGTATTGAATTGTGCTTGCCCAAAATTTATATGTTGAAGCCCTAAACCCTAGTTTCTCAGAATGTGACCTTATTTGGGGACAGGGTCTTTACAGACCCTAAGTATCAAGTCAAAATGATGTCATTAAAGGAGCACCTGGGTGGCTCATTTGGTTGAGTGTCAGACTTTGGCTCAGGTCATGACTTTGGCTCAGGTCATGATCTCACGGTTCATGAGTTCAGGCCCCACATCAGGCTCTGTGCTGACAACTCAGAGCCTGGAGCCTGCTTTGGATTCTGTGTCTTCCTCTCTCTCTGCCCCTCCCCTACTCGCATTCTGTCTCTGTCTGTCTCTCAAAATGAATAAAATAAAAAAAAATTTAATTGTTAGTATGTGTCCTAATTTAATATGGCTGCTATCCTTCTAAGAAGGGGACATTTAGAAACAATTATATAAGGAGGAAGATGATGTGAAGACATGGCAGGAGATGGCCATCTGTGAGACAAAGAAAGATGGAGGAACATATCTTCCCTTTCCAGTCCTTAGAAAGAGCCAAACTTGCTGATATCCTGAGTTCACATTAAGCCTCCAGAACCATGGGACAATGAATTTTGTTATATAAGCCAAACAGTTTGTGCTATTTTATTCAGCATCACCGGCAATCCCATTCAATCATGCATAATCTGAATAGAAAAATTGGACAAAGACAGAACCAAGAAAAATTATCTAGACTTACCCCACTTATGAGTATATAAAAGTGTCAGAATATACTATAAATAAAAACCCTTTATTTGACAAATACAAGGATAGTTCAGTGTTAGGAAATCTGTTGATATAACTAACTACAGTATATTAAAGGAGAAAAAAATAATCCCAGTGGACACTAATGACATACATGATAAGCTTCAATAAGCAATCTGGAAAAAACCTAGAAAAATATAAAGTATTACTGTTAAGTAATTTATAAATAAATTGATGAGTAAGTAATATTTTTAGATATCAACAGCAAATTTTAACTTAATGGTGAAATAGCAAAAATAATCCCATTAAAATCAAGAGCAATGTAAGAACAACTGTTAACAATCAGCAATATTCTGAAAGTCTTAGCCAATATAATTAGTAATTAAAACAAATGAAGCATAGTGTACAGAGAAGAAAAATTACCACTATTTTAGTAGTAGTGAAAACAGTAAAAACCAAAGAAATATACTGAGCCAATCAAATGGAACATTCAGTGATAAATAATAGATGATAGATGGTTTATAAGATAAATAATAGATGATATTTAATATCTATGATATATAAAGAGCCCCTAGACTTCAATAAGAAAGACAAACCATTGAATCGCAAAATACATAAAGAACAAGCAAGCCTCTTCTCCCCAACCGAGTCAACATAAAATTCCAATAAATGTGTGCAAAGTTTCTCAGCCCCATTCGTTATTAGTAAAAGGCAAATAAAAACAACAAGCTGCCACTTTTTTCTCATCAGATTAACAAAACGTAAAAAAGATTATCAATATGAAGCATTGGTGAGAAAGAGGAAACAATATTTAAATACATTTTGAGGGAATAAAGTTTGGTATCTGACCAAATAGAACGATAACATCAGAAAGCATGGTAATTTACAAGAGAACCAATCATTTAAACAGGTTTTACCAAGACTCTCCAAAGCAATATAAAGATAAATTCAAGAAAAAATTTACTATTGTATTCCAACCAGAGTTGCTTTAAAACATTTCTGAAGAGCCAGAACAGGCAGAACGTGAAACCTGGAAAAGAGTTGGCCTCAGTTGATCCCACTGCCAAAGTGGTATCTCCTCCACAATGGAAGAAAGTAATTTATAAAAAGGAGTTATCTGCTAGCGTAAGTTTTATGCCAAAAGTTTGGTTTGTTTTAGAAGCATATACGTTTTCAGGCTTTTCTTTCTGTATGAAAAGTATATTTCAAGTTAGAGGGTTTTTTAAACAAATATTATTTTTATAAGGTATATATATTACCTGCTAGAGTAAGTTACTTTTCCTATGGTACATGAAGGATTTTTTTTGGCATGTGTTTTTAATAAAATCTTTAACCAAAAACGTGGCAAAATAAGACATGCTTTAAAAATGGGGTGTAGATATATAGCTTTTATTGAATAGGTTAAGTAAGAAGGTTCCTTAGAAACAATGGAAAGTTTTATTTCATGGTGGGAATCTACAGGTGGTTGCCAAGACTGCTTCTTTGCAGTTGTTTGCACTCCCACCCCCCACCCATCTAGCTTCATGGGTGATGCATGTTCCTGTGATGTGCCTTAAAATCACCTGCAGAGTTTTAAAACTCTCCATGACCAAATGGCACACCAAACTGATTAAGTTAGAATCCTGGGCTGGAGTTTGGAGTCTGGGGGTGAGGCGAAGGGGATGGAGGTAAGTGGTCAATATTTTTAAAGGTCTGCAGGTGATTTCGCTGTACAATCAAGCTTGAGGACCACTGGTCTAATGTAAGCCCACCATTGTTGCTTTCCTACCATTGTTGATGGTTCAGAATGAACACTTGACCCAGGCTGGGCCACTCAAATATTCCCTTTGGAATTCTGGAACCGGAGATGAAAAAAATATTCCCTCTGAGCTGTATGTGACCTGAATATGCAAATTCAGAAACAGTTGGCAGCCATATTCCATGATGTTCCAATTCAATAGTTGAGGAAACCAGTATGTATTCTTATGGCAAACTATAGTTGTTCAGAGAGAAAGAGCCATGAGAAACAATGTGAGGAAACTTTCCTCGTTTATTACAGCAATCCAACCCTCAGGAACAGTTTTTACACTTAAATTCTGAAAGTCAACTAAATACCTTTCTAAAAATTATTTTTGTGTAAGCTAGTTCCAACTGAATTCCTGCTACTTGCAACCAATAGAATCCTAATTCGTTTGTGTCAGTAATAGAGGAGCATTTAGTGTTAAGTGTGGATACTCTGATTTTCTTTTAATATAAGGAGAGCTTTCTCAGAGAGCTGACAGTGGCAGATAGGGAAGCATGCTGCTTAGACCACCTTTGAGAACCTGCTGTTGGAACACAGCTGACTGACAGCTGCAGTTGTTCCCTCCCTGGATCCATCTGGAATGTTTCCCAGCCAATAACTAACCACAGTTACAGCATTTACGCCAGGCCACTCCTGCCTTGTGCAAAACTCTTCTGATGGACAATATTTTCAAGAAGTCCTCATCCACCTAGATGAAACTTTCTCAGAACTACACTGAGATATTAGACTCTTCCTATCAATCTATTTCCTTCTCTCTTTGTATGGGTATCAGACATACCTGGCTACCTGAAGATTCTCCCTACCCATTCCTGCTGTCTCCCACTTTTTCCTTCATAGGTGATTCTCCCGATAAATCTATTGCCTGCTGTATTTACTAGGACTGCCAAAATAAAATACTACACATCAGGTGACTTCAACAACAGAAACTTGTTTTCTCATGGTTCTGGAGGCTGGAAGTCCAAAAACCAAGGTATCAGCAGGTTTGTTTCTCCTAGGGCCTCTCTCTTCTTTGCCTTGCAGATGGCTGCCTTCTTCTCGCTATGTCCTCATATGATTTTTCCTCTGTGTGCGTACATCCTCTCTCTCTCTCTCTCTCTCTCTCTCTCTCTCTCTCTCTCTCTCTCTCTCCTTATAAGGATAGCAGTTGTATTGAATTAGGACCCCACTCTTACGACCTCACTTAACCTTAATTACTTCCTCAAATGCCCTATGTCTAAATACAGCCACACTGGGGTTTAAGGTTTTAACATACAAATTTTGTGGACATGCAATTCAGTTCATAACATCTGCCTAATACCTTCTTGGTATCTGCTTCTTGAAGCTTCCAAACTAATGCACTGAGCAAAGAGAAAAGGAGCTTTCTCAAATAGTGAGCCCTGCATCAGTGAAGGTGTTCACACAGAGCCTGAAGGATCGCTTCTCAATGATATCATCTGGTCCTACTGATTAGGTTTCTATCTGAATTCCAGACTCAAATAAGTTTTTTTTAATGTTTTATTATTTATTTTTGAGAGAGAGAGAGTAGGAGCAGGGGAGAGGCAGAGAGAGAGGGAGACACAGAATCCAAAGCGGGCTCTAGGCTCTGAGCTGTCTGCACAGAGCCTGACGTGGGACTTGAACTCACAAGCTGTGAGATGATAACCTGAGCCGAAGTCAGATGCTTAGCCAACTGAGCCATCCAGGTGCCCCCTCCCGCTTTTTTTTTAAATAAACATGAGCAGTAAAAAAGTAAACTGAAATCTGAAATACAAAGTAAAACCTGATTTAAATTAAGCCATGATATGCAAAGAGTCACAGAAGATACTTTTGCTTTCTGGGTTGGACCTCTAGTTCCTTTTTTTCCCATGACTATATTTGTACATAGGTGCAAGGTTTTCACTCATGTAGCCCAAGTACCTACAAGTGTAGAGCAAGTGTAGCTTATTGTATGTGTTCCACAACAAAACTTTCAGAAGTTTTCCTACAATCGTGTGCAGTTCATGGCCTTCAGAAACCCCACAGATAATTCTCTGGGGTAAACAACCTGATCACCAGGAAGACTTGATGTTATTATACCAATAGTTTTCAAGCAATCAGGGCCTGTAAGGCTTAATCTTCCTTACTAGAAAGGGAGGAAGGAATAAAGATGGAAGGAAAGAAAGGCAGGAGCGAGGAAGACATCTTTGTGATCTTGAAGGGAGATTCATGATTAGATGCCATGCTCTATGCACAGAGCTCTTGTGAAGCCAGATTGAGCTAAGAGTGAAATAACAATTACTATTTAAAAGTTACAGATCCCTTGGGGCGCCTGGGTGGCTCTGTTAAGCGTCTGACTCTTGATTTCAGCTCAGGTCATGATCTCTCACATCATGAGATGGAGCTCCGCCTCAGGCTATGCACTGGGCTTGGAGTCTGCTTAAGATTGATTCTTCCTCACCATCTCTCTCTCTCTGTCCATCCCCTGCTTGCAGGCTCTCTCTATCTCAAAAAAAAAAAAAAGGCTATATATCCCTAGTCTTTTCAGGCATTTCTAGAGTATTTTAAACAACAGACGGGAAAGTACAGATACCACAGAGTGTGAGGATTCAGCTCAAAATGGCCTGGCATAAGAGAAAAATTTTCTTTGAAAGCGACTATTTTTAGTTTCATATGCATCTGCCAAAGCCTTCCAAGAGCAACATGTTCAACAGCAAGTTTCACGCTTTGGGGAGATTCTGGAAAAATGTGGTGCTTGCAAGGAAAATAAAAACACATTACTTAAATTTCCAGACAATTAGTTTCCAAAACTAATTGTTCTACATGTTTTGGGGTCTATAACAAAGACAAAGGAATGTCAAAAATCGAAAGAAGCTGTTCCAAAGAGGTATAAGGAGATGGCTACATTACCTTAACGATTGATTCTACCGGAGGGTGCAATTCAAGCAAGCTTCTTCCTTCGTGGAATATGATATGACACTCTCTGTAAGTCAGTAGTTTTCATAAACTTGTCATTTGCAAATACGACTGGATTTTCTTTCCTTCACTCCTAGGGGTTGCACATTTATATAACTAGACCACTATTAATAGGCCAGCAGCCACAGGCTATGATGCTTGGATTCTCATACAACAGTGGGTTTAAAAGTTTTTGGGGTGCCTGGGTGGCTCAGTAGGTTAAGCGCCCGAGTCTTGGTTTCAGCTCAGGTCATAATCTCACGGTTTGTGAGTTTGAGCCCCGCATCAGGCTTCACACTGACAGTGCAGAGCCTGTTTGGGATTCTCTCTCTCCCCCTCTCTCTATCTCTGCCCCTCCCCCGTTCTCTCTCTCTCTCTCTCTCTCTCTCTCTCTCTCTCTCTCCCTCTCTCTCTCAGAATAAATAAAAACTTAAAGAAAAAATGAAATGTAAGTTCTCACTGTTCCAATTGTAGCATCGCTCTCACACCATGTTTAAGAGTGCCCTCTCTCCTCTGCATTGCCCCAGATGTAATTCCTGACAATTCCTTTTGGTGTAAACTGACCGAGCCCCTAATTTCAAAGAGGTCAGAAATAAGGCAAGAAACATGCCAGCGATGCTAGTGGCAAGCCCTTCCATCCATTCCTGGCAGAATGGTACAAGAGCATGCCTATGAATTCCCATAGAGGATTCCTTGGTGATGATTTTGGGGACACTCTGGGGTGTACCCTATTTAGCAGATACTTGGCCGAGAGCTCCGCCTCCCAGCATGGAACATCATCTCCAGCCCCAAGTCTTACAGTTGCCACCCTCACCTTGGGTAAACTGAATGCGCCCCCTCTACTTCTTGCCTTCCTCTGTATTTCTGGTTCTCTTTCTTTCTTTTTCTCTCTCTCATTTCTTACTTTTTCCTCTCTTAATTATTACTATGTTCTTCTTGTTCCTGCGTTCTCTTCCCGGACACATTCTCTTTATTTCTACATCTGCCCCTTTCTTGTTTTTCTTCTAGCACTCTTTCCCTCCTTCTCTCCATTCATATTTGTTCCTTCTGTCTGTCTGCCTATGCTTGGCTCATCTCCTCCCTACTTCTTTTTTTCTTTCTATGCTCATCTAGTCTTTTCTGTTTGTCTCTTTCTACCTTTCTTCTTTCGCTTTTTCCTTTTAAATGTCTTTTCTTTTTTAATGTTTATTTTTGAGAGAGAGGGAGAGAGACACAGATTGTGAGCTGGGGAGGGGCAGAGAGCCCGACGTGGGGCTGGAACTCACAGACCGGGAGATCATGACCTGAGCCGAAGTCAGACGCTTAACCGAATGAGCCAACTGGGTGCCCCTAAACTTCTTCTTATAAATTATTATCTCTATTTCATTATCTCAGTCTCTCTCTAATCCCTTTTCTATGTGGATCTCAGTTTGTCACTACTAATATCACCTACTCCTATCTAAGTGTCTGGAGGAAAGTAGATATTTCATTTCTTTTTATATTTTTTCTCTATATCATATTCTCTTCACCAATATCTGTCTGTGTCCTTTGCTTTTTCTCTTTCCTTTTCTTCATTTTGTATCTTAGCAAATCTTTCAGTGAATCTGTTTTCGTATCTTTCTCATCTCCTCTCATTTTCTCTGTCCTTTCCTCTCCTCCTGGTTTGGTTCACACACACTCTCATACCTGTCTCTCTCTTTCTCCTATCTCCACTTTTCACTGATTTTTTGCTTTATGTCTGTTTTCCTGTGTGCCCCCGTGAGCTCACATGCACATGGGAAGGAGACAGAGGGAAGAACCCAGAGGCTGGATCCGTGCCTTGTGACTCTGTTTATCCACGGGAATCTTCTGATTCAGTTGTCTGCAATGGGGCCAGTGAATCGAATAAGCATCTTGGGTTGAGATTCACCAGTTTAATGATAAAAGCTCTTGACAACTAGGATTAATCATCTGTACTTCATGCAATAATCAATAGGGAAATAAGGGAGATTTTGAGAATTATGCTGAAATAAGATCTCTGTGTGAGACATTACCAAAACATTATGGGAAAGAGGACTTGGAAGCAGAGAAACTAATGGAAATTCATATGTTCATATATATGTATATATATGTGTATGAATATATATACTTAATGTTTATTTTGAGTGTGTGTGTGTGTATGTGTGTGTGTGTGAGAGAGAGAGAGAGAGAGAGAGAGAGAGAGAGAGAGAGAGAGAGAAAGAGAGAGAATGAGCAGGGGAGGGGCAGAGAGAGAAGGAGAGAGAAGGGAGGGGCAGAGAGAATCCCAAGCAGGCTTCATGCTCAGGGCAGAGCCCAATGCAGACTCAATCTCACGACTGTGAGGTCAAGATCTGAACCAAAACCAAGAGTCAGATGCTTAACTGACTGAGCCACCCAGGTGCCCCAAGAAATTCATATGTATCTTATTAGGCCTAATATAAATAGCAACTCACTAGGCTTGCACTTGTAATCAATTTCTCCCTCACCAAAACCCCCTGCATATGGTTTATTCCCCTGTTGCACCTCTTACCAAACTCAGGCTCATATTTGAATTATTTGTACCATTTCTCTACTATCTCCTAGACTGTGAATATTTTTATGGGAGGACTAGAACATTTTCTCCATTGTTTTCCTAGGACAATATATAGCCCAGAGTTCTAATTATATACATTTTCAGAGTCATTGTCAGCATTTCCTTAATTTAATTAAGTAATATTAATTTGTCTTCAAAACTATCAAATTAATATTATCAGCTGAGACTCAAAGACATAGCAAGTTATATATAGAACTGAATACAGAATTTGTTCACACCAACAATTAACATTTACTGAGTGGTGGGATAACTGGTAAGGATATAAGAGCAATATAGATTTTTGAATTTGGACGTGGACTCTTGATTCAGACGACCTAGTTTGGATCGCCTCCTGGTAACCTGCTAGCCACACGTACAAAGCAGGCTAGGACTGTACCTATTTTCCAGAACAGCCAGCTGTTAATCCTCTGTGGCTGCCTTGTCCATGCTGAGTTGGCTCAGTAGGGTCTTCATCCCTGAAGGCTCCAGCCTCAACCCATGTTCAATATAGCTCTGTTTAATTACATTTTATATTTATTATTTATATCTGTATAAAATAATTTATTATTATTTTACATTTATTTATTATTTGGCAACTCCAGATAATGATATTAGATTCTTCCTATGTCATTTAAATATTGACCCAACCCCCTGAAGATCAACTTGAAAAAAGATCAGATGTATCCAGTGGTTTTTCCGTCTGGAGACTACTAACAGAATAAGATTTCAGATCCCACCATTTGAAACTTTAGTAAGAAAAAGGATTTATCCCCTTCTATAGGAGAAGATCCAATTTTCAAATGTAAGTTCTCTGGGAAGCCTTGAAGTCTGGTATAACAACTAACCCATGTGCAAAATCATTGTCGGCTGAATCTTGTTTGTAAGAAACACCCCCCGCCCCAAGCCACATGTACATGCATCGCAAAGAAAGATGGAGCCTCTATGAAGGTCACTGCATGTTGGAAGTTTTCTGTTTCTGATGGGAAATGTGGAACTGATCCCTATAGCTGTCCTCGTATCTGGGCATAATTAAGCAAGAATGTGAAAACTCCTCCGCAAAGAAAACTCATTTCCCTTCCTTCCTTTCCCTTTTTCCCTTTCCATATGCTTTCAGTTTTTGTACTTCTTTGCTTTTTTACATCAACATAATTGTCCATAGCTGTTGCCTGAATTCATCACCCATAGTACACCGTAGTAATTGGGAGAAAGATTACAGCCAGTAAGATGAGCTAGCACAATTTCTGGCATGAGTCAAACACTCAACACATACTACCTTTGCTTTTCTTCCCTTTCTGAGCTCCAGCATACACCTTACCCATAACTACTGATCAAATATTTGAGCTTTACACCTTTCAACTAAAGAACTACTGTACTGTATAAAGACTCACATGTATATTACATAATTATACCTTCTGTTCAAAGAGTTGATAGAATATAGATATGATTCACATAATTTTTAGAAAATACCCCAGTCGATTATGTTTTACATGCTATAAAATATCTACAGTAGAAAAAAAAATTTGTTTCCAAAACTATCAATGAAACCTTTGGTACCTACCTAATGTGACTGGTAGGTTTGGGAGTGATAAAACTGCCACTGGAAATGCATTACCAACAAGGACTTGGCATCCTTACCTCCTCATTCCAAAGACACAAGCTTAACTATGTCCCCGTGTGGTTATCCTTTCATTACATCTGTTTTACTTTTCAGAGTTCATTGCCCTTCAACAATCACATGCTGGCAAGTGACCCTGGTAATTGAAGTTTGATTCAAGAATAACTATGAACGTCCACCTCATTCGTTCTCTCATTCATCCTTTCCACTTAGGTTCTGCCTTTTCTAATCTAGAGCTTGTGCGCCCCCACACAGCCAAATTTAAGGAGTGTACCCGTCCCGGGTTTCCACGCCCATTCCAGCACAATCTAGTATCTCATCCTCGTGAACTCCAATTACTAACCAGCAAGAACCATGAGCTCTCGTAAACAGGTGTCCCACTTGTTTTGTAACTCACGAGAGCCACCGGTTAAAATGTGAAGCTAAGAGAAAGAAAAATGAAGCCAAAACTGGTCCGCCTGAGGAGCTGCTGGGAATAAAGCTTTAAAGCCTTCCACTCAATTCATACTTAGGCCACTGTCTCTCCTTCTGCCTTCATTGGGAAATAACGAAAATAAATAAAATAGTATCTGCTATGATCACAAGTATTTAGTACATGCACTTTTGTTTGAGTTTACTTCCCTGCCTTCCAAAAAAACACAGATATTTAAGCACCAACTCATGGTGATAAAATTAAATTTTACTTTTGCAAACATACACATGAAGAAATGTCATTTGTAGCAAAAAAAAATTCAAATTAGAAATGTTTGTGTATTTCATTATTTAATTTCTAGGCAGCAATAGAGGTAAGAATTTTTTAATGTGGTTTGTATCACAAAAGGGTCTTGTTCTCTTGAAAACCAACCTTTTTTGAAATTCCAGGAAAGTCGAAGTACCATAAAATAATCAAGGCCTGCACACTGCAGGTAAAAACCCTTCAGCTATTATTGAAACGTAAGTATAATTACACACAGGAAAAAAATATCATCAGCACAGGAAAGATGCCTTAAGAATTCTTTGTTTTTTTCAAAACTGATGGACATGAGTGAGCTCTAATATCATTATGCTTAGAAATGGCTTCATCCAGATCCAACTGAACACCATTAATGCTCATTTCCATACAGCCATTATAAAAAGCATTCACTGGCGTGGCGCTGAACGGAATATCTGTAAGAACAGAACATTAAAATATTAGCCCAAGACGTTTGGCAACTTATTTGCTTACAACTAGAGGAACTATTCAGACTTCCCATTTCCAACCTAATTCTAATCATAAAGCAAATGTTAGTAATGTTATTCTATCCAATAAATTTATATTAAGTGACTCATGTATATAAAGTATTGTGCCTGGTACTGGATTCAGCATATCATGAGTTCCTCTGATTTCATAAACACAATCAGTCTCATCAAAACCTAAGTAAACACACTTGAAAAAGAGTCGAAAAGAGCATATTCTTACTTGCGATGTTCTACTTTATTATTTTCTCTTTTAAAAATTTTTTTTGAGAGAGAGAGAGCATGAGAGTAGGAGAGAGGGTCAGAGATAGACAGAGAGAGAGAGAAAGAGAGAGACAGAGAGAGACAGAGAGAGAATCTCAAGCAGGCTCCATGCTCAGTGTGGAGCCAGATGTGGGGCTCGATCCCATGACCCTGGGATCATGACCTGAGCCGAAATCAAGAGTCGGACACTTAACTGACTGAACCGCCCGGGCGCCCTTATTATTTTCTCTTTAAATTTGAACAATAGTTTATAAGCATTTTTAAATCATTTTTTCAAATCCAAACTATAGCTACTTGGAAATCTTTTTAAAATGTCATGATAAATATATCTCTTTTATTATTGCTAGAATAAAAGCAGATTTCTGTATTTTCCCAAAAAATAGCTTCTTGCTGAGCATAAAATGGCAACTCATGATAGGGAATTCACTTTTATGTGCTGTTTGGTGTTTTAAAAAATAATTTTAATAATGCTTCAGTGACTAGTTTAGGGTCTTTGGGCCTTTCTACACTTTCACTTTCTTCATCAGACTTAATACTTGAGTTACACCCTTGAATTCCTAAGAGCTATGATTCATCGTAACAACATCCATCTCTATACTTGCTTCTTTTTTGGCATCTTCTCTCCATCAATTTAGTTCCCAATGCACATTTTTCAGCCTTTATTCTTCTTCCTTAGTGCCTTATGCAAAAAATATTCAGTTCAAATTTTCTACCTCTAGTTTGCCAATACAGTGAATAAAGTCCATACTTTTTTAGGGGCTCACAGCATTTTTTATGAAACCCTTTCAAGTCTGGCAGAGCATCAAAGATTATGCCACTATTATAAAAATCCTCAGAATCGTCAATTTTCCCTGATTTTTAATTCATAACATTCAATTCAATATGCCTATTTTGCATGTTAACTGGTAATTTACCTATCCCATTGTTTCTACTCCTAATATCTCAATTGTCACAGTTCTCCTCAATTTTCCTCACTCTTTTTCTAAACACATCTTACCTGAAGTCAATCTAAAGTGTTGGTGAAAAAGTCCTGGAACCACTAAAATTTGACAGTTTTACCTCTTTTGAACTCTTTTGTTGTCTGATTTACAAAAATTGCATTCAACTAATTTGTAAATAAGGAGGTAGATTTTGATACAGAATTTATCTATTTGAACAATAATTATACTTCCTAATAATTATCCACAGTAACTTAAGTAACTTTGTAATAATTAACAATGATAGATTTTCTATCTGTCTAATCTATCACTTTAAAAAAAATTTATGTTTATTTTTTTAACGTTTATTTATTTTTTTTGAGAGAGAGACAGAGAGAGAGACAGAGAGAGAGACAGAGAGAGAGAGACTGTGAGCAGGGGAAGGGCAGAGAGAGAGAGGGAGACACAGAAACCGAAGCAGGCTCCAGGCTCCAAGCTGTCAGCAAAGAGCCTGATGCGGGGCTGGAACTCACAAGCTGTGAGATCATGACTTGAGCTGAAGTCAGATGCTTAACCGACTGAGCCACCCAGGCACCCCATAATCTATCACTTTCATAGAATCTTTACTTCTATTCCTCAAAAACCCAGATAAAATTTCCATATACAAAAATGAAGGCCCTGAGCAGTTAAAGTAATATAATGAAGATTACTAGAAGTCCAGACATCAAACTCAGAATTTTCCTAGGAGAATAACCTGAAAATGGTACCAGAAAATATTCCTCAAAAACTCTCTCCCTCAATTATTTTTTGCCATTTAAAATGAAAGATCGATGCCAATCTCATATTTTCCAATATTAAGTTAAAGATGAATGTGCTCTTCCTCCAGTTTTCCCCATCTTATGGTAAATGGAATCTCCACCCATGAAACTGGACATGCCAGATACCTAAGAAGGGGATCCCTACACCTGCCTTTCTACCCTATTAAAATTTTTAATGTTTATTTATTTGTTTTGAAGGGGGAAGCATGGGGGGGGGGCAGAGAGAGAGGGAGAGAGAGAATCCCAAGCAAGCTCCGCACTGTCAACACAGAGCCTGATGCAGGACTTGATCTCACAAACAGTGAGATCATGACCTGAGCTGAAATCAAGAGTTGCTCAACCAACTGAGAAACCCAGGTGCCCCAAATCCTATTAATTTTGTTTTCCACATACATCTCCAATGTGCCATCTTCACTGCCATCATCCTAGTCCGGCAGCTTTCTCATCTGTAATATGGGGATAATAATAGCACCTACCTCACAGGTCTATTTAAAATTAAAATTAAACAAATGGATCCATTTGAAGCAGTCTGAACATGCCCAGACTGGTCACTAGGCACTGATTGATGACGGTATGCTTGTTGCTTCTGTTTGTTACTACTTCATTAGCCCCCAGCTCATCTCATCCACTTTTGCCTTCCACCTGTCCATCTCCATCCATCACGCATGGTATATTGATATACCATTTGCTTGCCTACAAATTTTTAAAGACTCCCATGGCTCTTACAAGAAGACTCAGGACCCCAGACCAGGTCTACAAATCCTCACCCAGTTCACAGCCTCATCTTGTACTACCATCCCCTTGCTCAATATGCTCGCACCACACCCATCTTCTATATATTCCTCAAGCGTGTCAATCCCCCATTCTGCCCGCATACAGACCATTTCACTTGCATATTAATTCCAATTCCTACCCCATTACTTGGTTAAGTTTAATCCTTCAATTTATCATATTTACATCTTAGCCTTTTCTGTAGAGAGCTCATTCCTGGCCCCCACAACCAGACCAAGTCCCCATTTTCAGGCTCTAAGAGCAATACCCACTATTCCTTCATAGGAGTTATCACTATTTTAACTATCCTCATATTTTCCTAACTGGTTATTTAATGACTGCCTCTACCACTAGATTGTAAAAGGTTTAGAAACAGGGATCATATCTTTTTTTTTATTACTATGTCCCTGGTACCTGGGATGTAGGTTCTTAATAAATATAAGGTAAACAAATGATGGATGAATTAAAGAATAAATGTTAAACTCACAAGACTATTTGAGGATGAACTGAAATAAGAAATATGTTTTTTTTAATTTTTTTAATGTTTATTTATTTCTGAGACAGAGAGAGACAGAGGATGAGTGGGGGAGGGGCAGAGAGAGAGGGGGACACAGAATCCGAAGCAGGCTCAGGCTCCGAGCTGTCAGCACAGAGCCTGACGCAGGGCTTGAACTCATGGACCGAGAGGTCATGACCTGAGCTGAAGTTGGACGTTCAACCAACTGAGCCACCCAGGAGCTCCAATAATAAATATGTTCTGACTAGGATAGTCAGCAAAACTTGGTTAGTTTTAGTTCACTATTAAAAACAATTAATAAACAAAATGTACCAATAAAATGTCAATATAAATCCCCAGGAAAAGACTAATGGATACCGTAATTTTGTCTTCCCTTCTAATGCCCTTTTATTAAAATGAAAATTTTAAAATAGTATCAATTTGATTAAAAACATACTTTGAAAGATGTTTTAAAGATAACTTTGAAAAAAAAAAGTAAGAAGATACCTGGAAGGCCACCCAGGTAAGTGGACACTCTTTCTTTCATTGCTATGTCCAAAATGGCAAGTTGACTTTGAAGGTCTTCGGAGTAGATGATATCTTTTTTAAGTGGAGTCAACAGTTCCAGACTGGTTCTGTTGACCCTTACTTCCAGATGGAATTGTTCATTGGAACACAGACTTATGGCCTCTACCCGAGATACTACCATATTTTCGACAGATACCAGGATATCCTGAAAATCAGAGCAAAGACAGAATATAAGCAAGTATAAATGGTAATGCCACTTAAGAGTGACTTTGGGGTTTTTAAGTTCAAAAACTGACTTACAATGAGGAAAAAATAAGTATGATAGAGCCTCCCAATTTAAATTTTATAATTTTGTTATAATAATCATAACTTTAAAATATACATTAGCTTTACGAATTTCAGGGTCAGCTAAGATGTATAGTGGCTTCTAAAACTTCAGTAAGCCAAGAGAGTTGTTTGCCTAAACTCATGTCTTAAGCGATATTTTTCTGTTTGTGAGCCTTCCTAACTTCAACACTTACATGTGAAAGAGGAAGGAGCTGAATAACCCTTTGTTGGGGAAAAGACTTGGAAAATGTAAAGTGCGTTAGTAAGCACATGCCAGCAAGACTGAAAAGGTTTTGTGTGCCACACAAGCAATCCTGTAAGACTTGGGACAAAGTGAGCGAAGAACTCCTGAGAGGGAAAAGCCAGGGTTCACCAGAACTAAGTTAGAGTATTCACCAGATGATATTCAAAACACAGAATGTTTTCATTTTGTTAACTTTTCAAAGTGCTGATACACAAAATCACTCAACTTGTTGACAGTGATCTATGCATATAACATATGTGTATGTAGAGGAAATGTAAAAAGACAGCAAATAAAATGGGGACTAGGAACATGGATGTTATGAGACGGTAGAAAGATAGTCTGAAATACTTACTTAAGAATCCAAGATACCTATGTTAAGTCTCTACTTCACAAATACAGGCTGTCTGAGGAAATCTGTTACCGTTATACATGTCTATATCCTTGAACTCACTAATAGGAGTCTTAAAATGGCCAGCTGACAAACTGTTCCAGAATGATCAATAGTCGGTGAAATAATGTTATGAAACGCTGCACACAGATCTTGAGAAGGCAGTCTGACATGGAAATGAAGAAGGAGAAGGAGGAGAAGGAGGGGGAGCAGGAGGAGGGCGGTGGGGGGAGAAGCAGCAGCAGCAGCCATGGAGTCAAACACGGAAAAGACCAAATAAACATCAAAGACATGGCATGCCTTAATGTCCTCTACTGCATGGATGTAGTGCTGAAGATAGGATTTCCATTTCATTAAAAAAAAAAAAAAAAAAAGGCAAACAAAAAGTTGAAATCAAGTTGAAATCTAAAACGTAGTAAGCTCCTAGTGGTAGACTGGAGATAAAAACTTGGCAGGATCTCTTAGGTTGCTTATGCTTAACCACCAGCAACTCTCTGCAATCATCATTAGTCTGCAAACAGCACATCTTTGTATTATTGCAGACATGATTCAATTACATGTCTCTTTCCAAAAGCTACAGAGAACATCCAAACCAACCTGGGCATAAACACAAGCTTCTTGTTATAACTTGTTGGAATCCACTGTCGATGACACATGGTCAGAGCTATTAGCCTCTAATAGAAGGCTGAATAATACAGATCTTCTGATAACGGTCATGTTTGCTTTTATCCAAGAGGTTTTTTCCTGTTCTTCCTCCTAATTTGAAATCAGAGTTGCCAGCAAGAAGCCAGGTGGACTGGTTTTACTTTTCTCTAGTTCTTTCTAATTTACTCATGGGAGAAAAGATTAAAAGTGCCAGAGAGCACAAAACATTATAATTAGGCACAGAATATCTGCGAGTGAATTTTAATCAGACTCACTTTTATGTTGTTAGCACAGACTCCCATGATAACTTCCAGAACTCTAAATAAAGGTGGATCTCTATGAACTCTGGGAAACCTCGCGGCAGCCTGTGTGTGAGTCTACCTAATCTTGGCTGTAGATGCAGTAACAGGCTTTTTAATTTCTCCTACTTCTTAGATCAGACCTTGGAAATAAGCCAGTAAGAAAGTAATAATAATGGACATTTATGGAGTCTTTACTGATGTACTAGAGACTGTGTGCCAAATACTTTGCATATGTTATCTCATTTAATCTTCAAAATAGCACTTTGACGTAAATACTGCTAATATATCCACTTTACAGATAACAAAACAAAACAGAAAAACAAGAATCACTAAGGTTTAGTAAAGTTACCTGAAGCTTTTCAGAGGCGGAGTCTACCAAAGACAAGGCAAAGGGCACGGTGTAACCAGAAACCAAGGCGAACATAACACCAGTGCCCGCGGATGGACGAATATTCAAGGACACGTTTACTTGCCAGCCCTCAGCATTGGATATATTATCTGTTTAAAAAATAAAACAGAAGCAGGATCAGTGTACTCCTAAAGTACACCAGAAGGAATTATTCCAATCCTATTCATACTCAAAGCCATTTTCGTGTAATACTAAAGATTTTAGTTCTCCTTTCTCAATGATCTATATAACTTAGGCAAAAAACAAAAAAACAAAAAAACAAAAAAAAAAACACAGAAAAACAAAAGCCATTTTTTTTTAAATGCAGGCAAAAAACAAATAAATAAAGCCCCATTCTTCTGGTCTTTCTGGAATAAAATTCTAGATGTGGTATTTCAGATTATTATGAATTTTCCCTGTTTGCTATTTTACAGATATTCCTTGCGCCTGTATAATCACCAGTGGTCAAATCTCAAGGTGGTCATATTTGAAAGCACACATTTAGAAGGAAGTTCACTGAATTTATTATAATATTTCTGAGGGAACACTTAGGTATAGCCCTACCACCCCACCATTCCTCATCCTTAAAGTTGGGGGGGGGTCAGTTCAAAGCAGAGGGAAGGAAAAATTAGGATTTATACAAAGGGGAGTTAGATATTTGATAGCAGAGAAATACTCTGAAATCAATTCTGGACTCTGAAATTCTAACAGGAACTCTTCTCCTGTGATTCTCTTGTCATAATAGTTAGTTAACATCCTTTTTATTCATTACTAGGTTAATTGTCTATCCCACTAGAGTACAGGCTCTATATGTCTCTAAAACCATGTTGTTCTCCACAGCAGTCACTCAACAAATATGTGTTGAATTGATATGTTTCCAAAATAGTGTAATTCCTAAAAATATTAATCCACAATTTGAATGAAGTCTTCCTTATTTAATAAGAAGTAATATATAGCAATAGCCCAAATACTGCTTGTAGATTTTGAAAAAGTAAATGTCAATGGAGAAAATAATGACCCCCTGACAAGATGATCTTCCACTTAGCCACATCTAATGCTATTACATTTTTTCCTCCTAATCCTTAATTTCCACTCAAGAGAAAAAAAAAAAAATATATATATATATATATAATATAATCATTTTGAAATAAGTAAATTTACAGTAAGATATTAACAAACTAAAACTAAAATAAACATGCAAATGTACAGAAATTATAAAGTAACTTTAAATATTAATTTAAAAGTTGGTCACTTTTGGGCAGTATGGTACTGGCACAAAACCAAACACTTAAATCAATAGAAAAGAAGAGAGAACCCAGAAATGGATCCACAAATGTATGACTAATTAATCTTTGAAAAAGTAGGAAAGAATATCCAATGAAATAAAGACAGTCTTTTCAGCAAATGGTGTTGAGAAAACTGGACAGCAACATGCAGAAGATTGAACCTGGTCACTTTCTTACATCATTCACAAAAATAAACTCAAAATGGATGAAACACCTAAACGTAAGACAGGAAGCCATCAAAATCCTAGAGGAGAAAGCAGTCAAAAACCTCTTTGACATCAGCCACAGCAACTTCTTACTCAACACGTCTCTGGAGGCAAGGGAAACAAAAGCAAAAACGAACTATTGGGACCTCTTCAAGATATAAAGCTTCTGCGCAGTGAAGGAAACAATCAACAAAACTAAAAGGCAACCAACAGAATGGGAGAAGATACTTGCAAACGACATATCAGATAAAGGGTTACTATCCAAAATCTATAAAGAACATATCAAACTCAACACCCAAAAAACAAATAATCCAGTGAAGAAATGGGCAAAAGACACGAATAGACACTCTTCCAAAGAAGACATCCAGATGGCTAGCAGACACATGAAAAGATCCTCAACATCACTTATCATCAGGGAAATACAAATCAAAACCACAATGAGATATGACCTCATACCAGTCAGAATGACTAAAATGAACAACTCAGGCAATGACAGATGTTGGTGAGGATGCGGAGAAATCCCACTACTGGTATGAATGCAAACTGGTGCAACCACTCTGGAAAGCAGCATGGAGGTTCCTCAAAAAATTAAAAATAGAACTACCTTACGACCCAGCAATTGCACTACTAGGTATTTATCCAAAGGATACACGTGTGCTGTTTTGAAGGGAAACATGCACCCCAATGTTTATAGCAGTGCTATTGATAATAGCCAAAGTATGGAAAGAGCCCAAATGTCCATCAACTGATGAATGGGTAAAGAAGAGGTAGTGTGTGTGTGTGTGTGTGTGTGTGTGTGTGTGTGTGTGTGTATACATACACATATATATACATATATAAATATATATATACATATACACACACACAATGGAATATGACTTGGCAATCAAGAGAATGAAATCTTGCCATTTGCAACAACGTGGATAGAATTAGAGTATATTATGCTAAGTAAAATTAGTCAGAGAAAGACATCATTTGACTTCACTCATGTGGAATTTAAGATATGAAACAGATGAACATAAGAGAAGGGAAGTAAAAAAAATATAAAAACAGGGATGGGGCAAACCATAAGATGCTCTTAAATATAGAGAACAAACTGAGTGTTGCTGGAGGGGTTTGGGGTGGGGGATGGGCTAAATGGACAAAGGACATTAAGGAAGACACTTGGTGGGATGAGCACTGGGTATTATGTGGAGGGGATGAATCACTGGAATCTACTCCTGAAACATTATTGCACTATATGCTAACTAATTTGGATATAAAATATTTTAAAAAGTTGGATCAGTTTCAAGTTATCCATGAAATAGCTAATTACTTATGAAAGTGATTTTTTTAGACACGATATAACTATTTTCATTTTCTTTTTTTTAATGTTTATTTATTTTTGACAGACAGAGACAGAGCACAAGTAGGGTAGAGGCATAGAGGGGGAGACACAGAATCTGAAGCAGGCTCCAGGCTCTGAGCTGTCAGTACAGAGCCCGATGCAGGGCTTGAACTCATAAACCGTGAGATCATGACCTGAGCGGAAGTAGGAGGCTTAACCGACTAAGCCACCCAGTCGCCCCTCATTTTCTCTTCAGGGAGTTTTTCCTTCAAGCAAATTATTGTGGGCCTAGTTTTTTCCTGCATTCAGCCATCAACTTTAGTTAAAACATTTTTTAAAAATCATACACAGAACTAATGTTGAAGACATTGCATTAACTTATGTTAGGAATACAGAAAGTACCAGCGTAAGATTCATCCTTAAAACTGTAGCAATACTTCGTAGACTGCAAATAAACACATTTCACATATAATTTTTTTCTTGGGGCGCCTGGGTGGTCCAGTCAGTTAAGCATCCGACTTCAGCTCAGGTCATGATCTCACAGCTTGTGGGTTTGAGCCCCGTGTCAGGCTCTGCGCTGACAGCTTCAGAGCCTTGAGCCTGCTTCGGATTCTGTGTCTCCCTCTCTCTCTGCCCCTCCCCTGCTCTCTCTGTCGAAAATAAACATTAAAAATATATATATATAATATATATATATATATAATATATATAATTTTTTCTTAAAGCAGAGATATCAGAATAACATTAAATTTATGACGCAAAATTTAGTCACTCAAATAACGGACTCCTAAACAGAAAAAGACAAAGAACCTAATAAGATAGTTAAGATATAAAAATAGCTAATTAGCATCTGGAGAGATATTCAACTTCAGTAGAAACTGGGATAACCATACATAAAACTACAAATTGTAATTTTTCAACTCTCAGATTGGAAACAAATCTCAAGCACAAACTCTCTTATTCTGTTGGTAGGAGTGTAAATTCATAAAACATTTTTGGAAAAGCATCTAACTGAGCAACAGGAACTATACATTTGCATAATCTTTGACGGACAGAATCTAAGATTCTCTCCTACAGAATTAATCATATAAAAGTACAAAGATGTATGTCCTAGGATATTACAGATATATTATTTGTACACACAAAAACCTGGATCAGTCTGGCAAGAGCTCCTGTTCTGCTTAAGACTGTAGACAAAACTGGAAATAGCACTGCTCCTGCCCTTACAACCACAACAACAAAAGACCAATTATATACTTAAACACAATTTTCTTGAACTGTCAAGGAGCTGTGGTTGCAGAGCAACTAACAAAGTAGAAATCTGAAGAAAGATAAGTGCTTCCATGGAAAGACAGGAAGAGTCTCCTCTCTTACTCAGAGCAGACACCAGATGCTATACAATTTGATGAGAAGAATTGAAATAAAAATATTAACAAACTGATAATTCCAAATGGGGGCTCATAGGAGAATACAGAAACCCTGGGAACTGCAGGCACATGAGGAATCCACACCCATTTATAGGCTCTTCTTCATAGACCTTAAATGGGTACTCAAGAGAAAAATGGGGCAGAGAAAGAAATTAGAGAAAGCTTCCCTCCTGGTGCAGGCCTAGAAGAGAGGAGTAGTAACCTGAAGGGAGTATACAAGTCCCACCCAGATCCTTCTCTGTCTTCTTTAGGCAACAAAAGCCTTACAGCTTTGGGAGAAAGGCAACAAACTTTGTCATTATTAGGACACATGCAAAGACCCATTACATCTGCAGGTTAGGGAAAGGAAACTGGAAAAAAAAAAAAACAAAAACAAAACAAACAACCAAAGAGCACCTACCATGGAAAAGAAGCAGAAAAACATCTTGAGTCTTGACCATTAGATAGCTCCCCCACTGGTGGTTGGGAGGGGGGAAAAGAAAAGTCAAAGGGTACAACATCCGCCAAAAATTGAATCTGTACCAGAACATTAGAGAATGCCCTCCAGACCCCATTGCCTTGCTAGCAAATGTCAAGTAACGAGAGCATTCTTCTGGGGTGAAGCAAGACCATGGAGAGACACTTTCTTGAGGCATACCCTAAACAGAATACCTAAAACTAACGATGGATCAGCTATTAAGAAAAATCCTCTAGAAACCATTCCCTACCATAAGCACTAGGTAACAATAAAGGAATTTGAAGAATACTCGTGGAAACAAGAAAGCTTAAGCAGCTCAACTCTTGATGAGACTGGTTCAACCACTTTATTAAGGGCCTAGCAAAAGCAGAAATATGCTCATTTCCAAACAAAAATATTATTTATCTGTCTCTACTATTCTACATACGTTGCTCATTTTTAAACCAAAAATTATCCAATTCAGAAGGAAACAAAGAAAAACAACACATCGTCAAGAGACAAAGCAGTCAACATGACCAGTCTTAGCTATGACTCAGATATCGGACCTATCAGACAGGGAATTGAAAATAATTATGAATAATAAGTTGAAGGCTCAGGTAGAAAATGTGTACAGATGGGCAATTTCAACAGAGGGGTGGACATTTTAAGAAACAGTTACATGAAAATGCCAGAAATGAAGACAAATCCTTTTGATGCATTAATCAATAGACTCAATACAACTGAGAAATGGGTGAACCTTAAAATAGGTTAATCGAATTTACTTGAAATTGATCGGGTTATGTGCCAATAATCTTTAAATAATAACATAAGCATATTCAACTACTTTTTCCCCCTAATATACTTCAAAAAGTTAATTTAAAAAATATATAACAATATGAATTAGCCTAACACCATTCCTGGCACATAGTAAGTACTCCATAATGTTTACTGAAGGAATTATTGAAGTTTGTCAATGAATAAATTGAGTCATTAATGAGAAAAGAGAAGTAAAATGAGAAATCACTTACTATAATCTATGCTAAATAGGGCAACTCCAGAACCAGGATAGTAGGAACCCTTCTCCACAGTGACAAGACAATGCTTATTTTGTTTTTCTTGAATAATTTCCTTTACTCCCGAAGCTCCTTGATTCATCAAATTCCAGCCTCGTATACATCCATCTAGACGAGGGTTAATCTAACCAATTGAAATATAGGTCAAGGAGTGCAACTTAAACAAGTCAGACTCAGAGTGGTTTAACTGAATATGGATGCAGTTTTCATTTAGAGGGAAAACCCTTTCTTTGACGACATTTTTAAATATCTTAAATGTTTCAAATTTTATCTAATTTTTTAAGGTATCCTTCAGATGGACAGTCTTCTTCAGTTTATGCCATCACAGAGCCCCACTGGGATCCTAATGATTTTTAACACCTCAAGTCCTACTGGCCTTTCCCAGCCAGAGATGGTTTTTCTGCTCTCAAGTTCCATGTACGCTACTAGTTGTGGCCCTGGGCTGTAAGCTGCTTTCTTTAGTTGCATTTATAATATAGGTTTGTCTTGCCATCAGACCCTGACTGTCTTCAGGAACCAAAGTGTTTGCTTTCTTCAGTCAAAAAAGCATCCAGACTCGAGACACACAGTAGCCATTTTACCAATAGGTTTTGAATAATTTATTTTACTTTTAAAATGTCTTGATTTCTCAATTTCAAAGGAACAGATATATTCACTCTGACATGGGTTAACCAATTCGGGTTTTATACCATATTGCAGAAATCTTTCAAAAGCTATGGTAACTGAATTGCCATGAGTAAAAGATGGATATAAAATAGTAAATATTTAAGGTAAATCAGCAAGTATAATTGGCAGGCCCGTGACTTCAAATGAAATTTTTAAAGCTCTTCAAGGACAGTGATTAGTCTCCTTCATAAAACCTATTCCATGGTTATTAGACAAACATCATATGCAGAAAATCATCTTTAATTTATAACTTCAATTTATGACAGGCTGAAGTTGTACTCCCAGCAAAGATTTTTTTTAAGATTTTTAGAAGTTCTATCCTACATGCTATTCTATCTCCCAAATTTTAAGTCCTAAAATAGACCTAAGAAAATTCTTTGACTGGCTTCCATAAAATATTGTATTTTTGGACTCAAATAAATGTATTTGTATCTGCAATAGCTGAATATGGACAGTTATGTTGACACTGAATTGATGCTTGAGAATTGAAAAGGCCTACTTCTCCATGAGTAACACTGGGGATTTAAATAGGCTCAAAAACACGACATTCATTTTCTTATTTCCTTAATACAATTTCAAGGATCACTATGTGATTTTTCCTTGTTCAATTCAAGTTGTCACTTGGTGTGTCCAACAAAATAACTTCTTTGACTATAAGAAAAACACATCTTCAAATCTATTACAGACAAGAGGAATTCATCCATGATAAATGATAGAAGCTTGGATCATTACCGGTTTAATGAGTACATTCTCCCCTTTCCGAGGTAATCCTGCAAAATAAACTTTAGTTTCTAGAAATCCATTTGCAGGTTTAAAAAGGCTTCTGGGTTTATTTATATTCATTACGGCTTCTTTAGCTATTTTTACACTAATACTGTATTCTAATTCTTCCACAGAGACCTACAATTAAAAATACAGAAATTATCAAACAACCAAACATCACTGCATGTCATTTGAAACACTAAGATTGAAAAAATCCTGGTATTATTCCAGTAAATAGTTTTTCAAAATAATCATTTTAATGTAATAATTAATTTGTCATAAACCCATTTGAAATGTCTAATTACTATAAAGGTGGTAAAAATGTGTTTTAAAGTGATAATTCTTGTCTGAAAAGTAAATGAATATTTTAAGGTAAAAAAATCAATATTATTCTTTTAAATTTAAACATTCAATTATAATACATCTTTCAACCCCAGTGTGTAATTATACAAAATCTTAGGAAACTTTTAAGTGTTCTTATTTTGCAATTGTCTGGAAGTATACATATGGAATCAATAAGGGAAATAAATTTTTAATATGAATTATGAGAAATCAGTATCTCTAGTGTTCCGTTCATTACATACAAATTATATTTTATTTCAAAATTCAAAAGTAATTGAGGTCATAAGGAAACACAACACATAAAATTAAATTGGGTTTTTCCAATTTTGAAAGTGGTTTGGTTTTTTAAAAAAGATTGAAAGTGATGGCAAACAACAATAAAAAATCCTCCCAAAAAGACGACTTGAAGAACCAATCTCCTCAAGCAAAACTCTAGCACTCAAAATGAAAACTCTTCTTTTACTCATCAGTAATGGAAGTGAAAAGTAGGCGTGTTAAAGCACCACTATAGAAAGAGAGAAAATTATGCTCTAATGTAAAATAACTTTGGTAACATTTACAGATTTAAAGTTGGTCAATGCCCTGTCCTCAATGCAGCCAATCAGTATCATTTTACTCAAATGACTATTCCCTTCTGGAGAAATTTTTTTTTTCAATATATGAAGTTTATTGTCAAATTGGTTTCCATACAACACCCGGTGCTCATCCCAAAAGGCGCCCTCCTCAATACCCATCACCCACCCTCCCCTCCCTCCCACCCCCCATCAACCCTCAGTTTGTTCTCAGTTTTTAAGAATCTCTTATGCTTTGGCTCTCTTCCACTCTAACCTCTTTTTTTTTCCTTCCCCTCCCCCATGGGTTTCTGTTAAGTTTCTCAGGATCCACGTAAGAGTGAAACCATATGGTATCTGTCTTTCTCTGTATGACTTATTTCACTTAGCATCACACTCTCCCCTTCTGGAGAAATTTAAGTTAGCCTCTAGAACCTCAGTCTAGCTTGCTTCTGGAAGTCTTACCACTCCATCTCTGTCTCTTTTGGGGGCTCCTCCTTTTCTTTTCAACCTCTACAATAAGCCCCAGAGCTCAGTTCTCAGACCTTTTTCCCCTTAGTCATGCAAATACTTTTAAATGGGGGCTCTACTCTCCCACTCTAGGGCATTTGGAAAATTTGGGGGTGGGGAGGGTACTTAGCTGTTGCAATGAGTAGGATGCATGCTGACATTGCAAGATGCTGGATACCTGTAATAGGGAGGATCGTCATGCAAAATAATAAAATGCCCAATATCCTGCAAACCTTCTGAATATCCCTGCAGGATATTCATGCAGAGTGTACTCATGCTTATCTGAGTTTGGCATATATGAACACAAAACATTTTTTGTACCATTTCAGCATTCACTGAATTTTTCAAGAATATCAACAGTTTTGCAAACCAAGGATAAACTGATGTTTGTTTTGCGTGGATCTTTACCAAGAGTTTCTCACTATTTTGGAAGATCACCTTTACTGATGGTATCTATGCATTTACAGTATTTGAATTGCCAATACAATACTCCAGCATGAGTCTTCATTTGCAGCTTTCACATTATTCTACATATAGGAGCAAGCTTTGACAAATACTGTACTTGCACTTGAGCCCTTATATACTGAAATATGTATTATTTTCTTATAAATTACTTCCCTTTATTTCTTTGTATAGTAATTAGGGTATTATATTGGTTTCTACTAGGGATATGCAAAAGTAGCTTACATTATTGATGCATTTCATTATAGGACAGGAAAGGAGCATTATGAATATACGGGCACTCGATGAGACAGTTTAGAACCACAGATAAACAATAATCAATCTCATGGCTGTTAAACCCCTCTTTATGTTGAACATTCAAAACTTTTTATCTACCTTAAATTGAAGGCTGAAGCTCAAAAGTATATCCAGAATCTGATCACTTCTCACCACCTACCATCAACGCTCTACTCAGAGATGCCATCTTCTCTCCACTGAGTTACTACAGTGGTCCAGTGGTCTCATAAGCCCATATCTTGTCTCATTCTTACTCTCTACTATCTAGTTTCCACAAAGTCATCATGTCCTGATTAGGATTATCTTCTTTTTTTTAGTGTTTGCTTATTTTGAGGGGGGGGGGGAGAGGGAGAGGGGCAGAGACAGAGTGAGAGACAGAGAATCTCAAGCAGGCTCCACACTGTCAGTGCAGAGCCCGACATGGGGCTCGATCCCACAGACCATAAGATCATGATCTCAGCTGAAATCAAGAGTCGAAACTCAATCAACTGAGCCACCCAGGTGCCCCTAGAATTGATTATCTTTTAACATACATGCAAATTAAATCATGTCACTTCTCAAAATCATCTTAGGTCTTTCTACTTAGCATAAAATCTAATTTCTCAATAGAGTCCCCATGGCCCTACCTGGTGTTATTCCAGACCACATTTCTAACCTCATTTTCTATTCCTCCCTCCCTCCCTTACTCCACTGCATCTATGCTGAGCTTTGCGTTGTTCCTCAAATACAACAATCACATCCGCTTGCCTGATGGTCTGTACTTGCTGTTCATATGGCACAGAATCATCTTGCCCCATATATTGCTCATGATTGTGCCCTCAAGTCTCCGGTCAGGTGTGATTTCATCGGAGATGGCTTTCCTGATTCCACATGCACACTCACCATCATGACTCTTGCCTGGCCTTGCTCTTCCTTTTCCTCTGAGCACTAACCACTATCTGACGTAGCTATTTTGTTCATGCATTCGTGGTTAACATCTCACCACTAGAGTGCAAGCTCCACAAGAGTGGTGATTTTGTTTTAATCACTATTGTAGCCTCACTACCTAGAAGAAGGAACAGCACATAAAGGACTCAATAAATACCTTTTTGAATGAATAAAAATATGGTACAAAGTACAAATTTCCCACCAATATTGGAATTATACCTAAATATGAGATGTAATGACTTATAATATAGCCTTATTTATTTCTATGGTTTATAACCATTTTAATTAACAATTACCCACATTCTATTTATCTCAATTACAACAATCCTAAGCTCTACATTTTAAATTCTTATTTTCAAAGTATTTTATTTGAGGGGCACCTGGGTGGCTCAGTTGGTTAAACATCTGACTTCGGCTCAGGTTATGATCTCACTGTTTGTGAGTTCGAGCCCCGCATCAGGCTCTGTGCTGACAGCTTGGAGCCTGGAACCTGCTTCAGATTCTGTGTCTCCTTCTCTCTCTGCCCCCACCCCAAGCTTGCACTCTGTCTCTGTCTCTCAAATATGAATAAACATTAAAAAAGTTTAAAGTATTTTATTTGAAATTTTAAAATTATTTAAAATTATTTAAAATTAGTGAAGCAAATGGTACTAAGTGAACACTCCAGTTTGTTTAATGTAACTTAAGTATTAATGCTTAATGATTAATATAACTTAACTTTGTCAATTAAAGCATTTACTTAAAATATCTATTTATTTGAGATAATTTCGGTGTCTGCATAAATTTGCCTGAAACTGTACAAGTTATTAACAAACCAACAAAACCGTAAAATGGTAAAAATACCATGAAGTAATATTTTTTAAATGAAAGATAGGGAGAAAAGAAATCTTATTTAAATGGCGGGGGAGAAAATCCATAAATTCCTAAAATATCAAATTAAGAATTTTTAAAAACTAGCCAGCATCAAATTTATTACCAGATTAAAGTTTTTCTCTGATTTCCTTATTATTCTTAAATTTTTAATGTCAAGTTGTATTCAATTTACAAAGGGAAATTTTATGTTTTATTTAAAACATGGGCATATCATTAAATAATAGTTTATTTTTAATAAGAATCATAAATATAGAAGACAAAATGTATGGAACTGAATAGCTAGCTGCCTTCTATCCAATCCAGAATCCTGCGTCTAACATATCATTCATGGATAATTCATTAGTAAACACTATCTGCAACTCAAGATGTTAGCCTTGCAGGTAAATATTTACCTTCTTTATATATATTCTATATTACCTAAAAGGTATCTAAATTCTCCTCCAAACAGCTGACATTTTCAATTTGTATCAATTGATCAGAAAAATTCTGTTTGCTCTCTTTTGCTGAAAAAGTGATTTTAGTGATTTTTAGATAGGAGATGTGGGGACACGAGGCAATAAAATGTATTCTTCAGGAGTGCCTGGGTGGCTCAGTCGGTTAAGTGTCCGACTTTGGCTCAAGTCATGATCTCGTGGTCCATGAGTTCAAGCCCCACTTCGAGCTCTGCACTGACTATGCAGGGTATGCTTGCCTTTCTGTCTTCCTCTTTCTGTGCCCCTCCCCTGCTCAAGCTTGCCATCTCAAAATAAATAAATAAACTTAAAAAAATGGGGCACCTGGGTGCCTCAGTCGGTTGAGCGTCCAACTTTGGCTCAGGTCATGATCTCACGGTTTGTGAATCTGAGCCCCACGTCAGGCTTTACTGACAGCTCAGGGTCTGGAGCCTGCTTTGGATTCTGTGTCTCCCTCTCTGTCTCTGCCCCTCCCCCACTTGTGTGTGTGTGCGCGTGCGCTCTCTCTCTCGCAAAAATAAACATTAAAAAAATTTTAAAAAAAACTTAAAAATGTATTCTCTAGGACAGTGGAGGAATAGCTGTATGAGCCAAGTATTCTACGTATAGATGCAGTAGGAAAGATGTAGTGGCAAAGCTACGCTAATGAGAGCATTTGGAGAAGCCAGAAAATTTTAGTGATTTCTCTGACAGTTGCATCTGATCATGCGCAGACACTGTTTGGTCAAGAGTCAAGAGCCCCGGGGCACCTGGGCGGCTCAGTTGGTTAAGCATCCAACTCTTTGTTTTGGCTCAAGTTGTGATCTCACGGTTCCTGGGTTTGAGCCCCACATCAGGCTCTCCACTGACAGTGTAGAGCCTGCTTGGGATTCTCTCTTCCTCTCTCTCTACCCCTCCCCGACTACCCGCTGTCCCTGTCTCTGTCAAAATAAAATAAACTTAAAAAAAAAAAGTGTATTTAAGAGTCCAGAGCCCCAAATCTATGGCTATCAAAGGACAGATAGCCCCATTTTTGGTAAACCATATCTGTGTGCAACTGTACCTAATTTGCTACCTGTACTGTAATGATTTCACATTATATTGTATCAGTTCATAAGGCATCACCTGTTAAATTGTGAGGTACCAAGTAAGCTCAAGAGCAAGGAAAATCTCTTGCCATAGCTCTAGTGCCTTGAACTCAGGAACGTAGCATTTTCATCAATTCTTTGTTTTAAGTTGATTTATTTTGAGAGAGAAAGAGACAGATGGCACATGTGAACATGAGTGGCGGAGGGCCAGGGAGGGAGAGAGAGAGAATCCCAAGCCGACTCCGCACCGACAGCACAGGGCCGGATGCAGGGCTGGAACTCACAAACCGTGAGATCAATGACCTGAACCAAAATCAAGAGTCAGATGCTTAACCGACTGAGCCACCCAGGAGCCCCAGGCACTTAACATTTTAGAAGTGCTCACTAAAGGCTTAGTTAATATATGAGTGCACGAGTGGGTAAATAAAGAAATGAAATAATGTAGTGATGATGTCACATGTCTTTTCAATATAGACCTCTTGCCAGATCCCACAGGCATATAAAGTGTCTCTTTTGGGTACCACGTTCTAAGGTGAAGCTGATTTCTCAGTTAGAACCTGCTGAAAACAGCAATGACTCTTGCAGAAAAGAGTTCTCCCCATTATAGATGAAAGTATTCCCTTCACGAAAACTTCCATTTTAGGCTCACTTTTAGTGATTATCTAAAAGAGCACTGTAATTGGTACTGGCTGGTATATACTCTCTCTACAAATTGGTTCCTTATCTATATGCTAATATTCAAAATTGAATTAATTACTCTAGGTACTAGTCTTTCGATGTGTATTTCTATGTTACTATTGCATTTCTCTTTCATTTAAAAAATATTGGTGGCTATTCGGTATTTTTGTCCTTGATCTGTAGTATCTTTGCATAAACTGTTATGCCCGCTAATAACCTATAGGAGAGACATCAATAAGTCATTAAAAAAGGTAAAAAGTTATAGAGTAGTTTAAGCAAATAACTGAAAACAATGTTACAAAAATCCTAAATATATTCTGTGACATTATCATTTCTCAGACTGTTTCAAGGATTTGCAGCGTATGTAGTATACTTCATATAACATCAAATAAATCAACTCCATTTTGATTTGGTATCACGATAGAAATAAATTATTAATGATGTTAAACTGTGTTAAAGTAGAGATATTCTTTCTAAAATCTGTAAAACATACCGTATTCCATAGACCATTATTAATAACTTTGCCTCCAGTTGTGATTTTGGTTGCATATTCATTCTTAAACTGAATTTCAATCTTTCCATCACGAAGAGCAATCAGGAACCAACATGAGTGGTCAAGAGATTCTGCGTACAGGATAACACCTTCTGAATCATAGGTCCGGAAATCAAATTCAGCTGAAAATCTATATAATGGGCAAAGAGAGAGCCTTAACAGAGAAATAGGGAATGCTTAATGCATTATTCTTTTTCTCTTATACTAGAAACAGTAATATGTTGAAAGAGTCAAGTATTTCTTTCTTTCCTGGAATTAGTAAAAAAGTAGAGCACAATTAGACTGTTCATGTGTTATCTCTGGCTCTGTGTATGCTCAAAATCAAGGTATTCTATTTTCTTTCATATTCTTGGAGACTTTTTCTCCAGTGAACAGATGCTTTGGTACTTTTTCATCTCTTTTTGGCATTTGTTTTGAAGGTACTCTTGTAAATGCTGGAATTCATACATATGTTCAAAATATTAGATATATTGTATCTCTCCTGGAGCTTTTTATACACTATATAATCTGATGTTAAGATTCCTTTTTTTTTTTTTTTTTTTTTTTTGGCTGTATCCTTGATTAGTAAAAGATGTTACCATCTCATGATTGGTTTATACATCAAAAGGCCCGTTTTCCCTGTGACTTCATATATGTCAGGAAGGAATCACTCACAGAGATATACAAAACAGCATCTGGATGACTGCAAACATAATTAAGTCTTTGTGTGTGGTAAGAAAAGTAAAGTAAAAAACTCTAAGATAGATCTGTTAGCTTGATTTAAAAAAGTTCTCCAAAGCTTTAATTGTATAAATCATTACACTAGAGCACATGGAAGGAGACCTGAAAAGATATAGTCTAGTCATATGTTTGGGGGTACCTGAGTTTGGGTAATGTCTGTTGCTATTAAGACACTGAGTATATATGTAGCTATTACAGGGGAGGAAATATCTTAGAAATGCTGGGTTAAAAACTAACATGTATCCGGGCCCCTGGGCAGCTCATTCAGTTAAGCGTCCAACTCTTCTTGATTTCGGTTCAGGTCATAATCTCACAGTTTGTGAGTTTGAGCCCCATATCGGGCTCCACGCTGACAGTGCAGAGTCTGATTGGGATTCTTTCTCTCCTCCTCTTTCCTTGCCCCTCCCATGCTTTCCCTTTCCCTCTCTCTCTCTCTCAAAATAAATAAATTTTAAGAAAAAATAACATGTATTGATTAGTGCCCTATGACACTGTAATGAAAATTAGCATTAACATTTCCAAGAAACCATCAAATCAAAATGATTGAAAAAAGACAAACAGGGAATAGAAAAAAAATAGTTGTATAACTGTTAGTCACTTGAATTAAATTAAAATAAAGGTGATTTAAGTTAAAAAAAAAAGTCAGGACTTCATAGAGGCACTATATGCAATGGGGAACAGACTTAACTTCAAATAGAACAAAGAAAGGCTGATGAAATAAATGTTTTAGTCTTTAGAATTCCAAAGAAATATTTTAAAGAGGTTATGTGGAGGGAAGTATGTTGGACAGATAACAATGTAGTAGGGATTTACTGAACTAAGATTATTTTGTTTATTTACTTTTGCTTAGGATAAGGACCTCTATTCTCTTTCATAATCATCACATTTTGCTGATGTGAAGCAGGTATTATCTTGTCAAAACCCAAATCTGCGTATGCTCAGGATCTTCCAGAAGTTGATCCTCTTAGGGAGATAATTTCCTTCTCTTTGCAAAATCATGCTACACCAGTAACACAAAGAGTTGTGTTCTACATTCTTTCTGTCTGGAATACATCAGCATACCCCGGGGAACAATTCATTCTTTCTCTGAAGTTTTGTAGAATGAAAAAGAAGACTGAATTTGTTAACTTTAGGGTGGGATAAGTATTTGATCATTGGAGACTGAGCTGAAGGAATTTGCAAAAAAAAAAAAAAAAAAAAAAAAAAAAAAAAGGAAAAAAGCCACAACAAAGCACTAGTTATTCTTTGTATTGGTTACCAGGTGGCAGTTTATAAACAGTTCATCAAGTTGTATATTTAAGATACGTGTTTATTTCTATACACATATATATATTAAACTTCAATAAAAAAGTTTAAACTATATAAATAAAGGACAAATAAATACTGGAAAAAATAATAATTTGGCTTATGTTATTCCGTGTTACAGCCCAAGCTATTGTGAATTGTCAGAAATGAACCCCCCTGACAGTGACTAAAGGTATGCAATAATTAACCTTTTTCTCTCTCATCCTCATTATTATCTTAGCAAGGAAATGTTGTCTCCAGTCTATGTCACTAGATGACATTATTTGCTCTGAGATACTAAAGGGGAAAACCAAGTCTTGGTAGATAAAAGAGTGTTGAAGGAGCACAATTACATTAGTGAATTTTAGAATAATGCTCCTTAAGGATACAATTTCTATGAATTTAGTTGAATTATTTAATGAATAATCATTCACGTATCTAATGAATTAAATTGTACATATGCATGCTTATCTAATTAAAATATTTTAAAATATGGATTCTGTAATCAGTCTTAAATACATTCTCTTTCTATTATTACAACAAAATTCTAATTTCCTTTTTTCTAGTTTCAATCATATATGACTCTTAGAAAATTTGATAATTAAAGGAGAATCATGACTCTAAATCATCAACAACTATTCTTTCCCTAGACACAACCTAACTACAGGAATAGCAGATAAGCTACTCAGACAATCAACTAAAATCATGTGATGTGTTTCTTTAAAATACCACTTACACAGTCTTATGAATTTTCCTTAGTAATTATGAATACAGCTATATTCTGAAAGCAATACTTTCAGTATTTTCTTTTTACTTAGCTTTTATAACATGTATAAAGAAGAATGAAAATTTGACAAATATATTAAATCTACTTTCCCAACTTCTTAGTATATTTGTATTCACTAGAAATGGAAGAAGGATGGATTAAGGTACAATGATCATTGGGGAAGGTCAGCCTAGAATGACCCAAATGATTTTAGCATGAAAATTACATGTGTGAAGGGGTGAATTAACGTTAGGGTTCCCTAAATTATCTGATTGATAATATATCTAAATTATCTAATTGGGAGTGCAATTTCATATATTTCAAACCTTTTTGGTCACTTTTCTTCTGTCCTTACCTGCTTACCTCTAGAGATTATCACTGATATTGGTACCTCACCTGGTGATTTCCGGCAAACGAAATTTTAAATATAAAACCACCCCTACGAACTGCTCTGCCAAGTAAAGTAATTCATAATTTTTGTCAAGGTTCAAGGGAAGGCACACTGGAACAGCCTGGAGAAAAGGAAACAAAGCACATAAAAAAATGCATAGATTATTGCTTGCTGTTTGTGTCAGGTTATACATTCTTTCTCTGGTTCCTAGTGATCTTGTCAAATGTATTCTTTGGGATACATTAAATAAAGAACACCCTTGGTAATAAAGCAACAGCTTTTACTTCCTTATATAGTCCACAAGTAAAACCTCCCAGAACACATGTTTTAAAGTCTTGTTCAATGTGTGTGGCTTTATATTTTTGTCCTTAATATTTCCTTTGCAAATCTCAGCCCAAAACACAACCTTTTCCTTCCAGTAACAACATGTATCCCCTTAACTAATTGCAGTTCTGATGCTTTCAAAGAATTACATTGGAAGAAAAAAAAAAAACTGGAGTCAGAAATCATGGAAGAATTAATATACCAATAAGTAGCATCTCATACACTCATTCATTTATTAAGAAAAAATTTTCTGAGCAAAAATATACTATCTAGACAGTGAAGCTGAAGTAGGGAAGTTGAAGGAAATCCATTTTAGAAAGGCTCCATTTCTGCTATTTTCTTGCCAGGCCCTATTTACTCATGTTTTCTATTTCACTTTGAGTCTATATAGAAGTAGCCATATTCCCACTCCAGGGGGGAAACAAGAAAATTGATCATTTTCTGAATTTTGTCCTAGGGCCCCCAAACACCTGATAACATCTAAGAAGAGCCAGATCCCAAACATGTTGCAGGACATTAGCCTCGGATAAACCCCAGCTGATGCTGGCGTCAACACCCCCTACCTCCTATGATTATAAAATAACGACTATTACCCACCACCACTTGCCTTTGATTGGACCCTATCTAGATTCCTGAAGGAACATGTATTCTGGACCCTTTCCAATATAAACCCCTAACCCTAAACAATGAAGAGACTCATTCTCTTTTCCTTTCTGTGTCCCCCAGACACTGTCTGCTATGCGCTGTTATTCATGCTATTCAATAAACTCTGCTTTCACTTTCTCCGGTTTGCATTTGATTTCTACCCTTTGCAAAGCCAAGAGACCTCTTGGATGATCCCGTGGGGACACCCCACCCCACCTCAACCCAGGTTCTCGGACTCAGCCTGACAGCATCAAAGAGAATGCCTAGAAAACCTAGATAGGATAAATATAAGCAAATAGATTGTGTTAGTCTCCAAGGAATTTACAAAAAAGTGATTCAGAGTCATTAAATTTAATATCAAGTATTTTTTTCCTAAGAGTAACACCAAACATTAAAATGGAAAGATTTTGGGGCGCCTGGGTGGCTCAGTCGGTTAAGCGTCCAACTTCAGCTCAGGTCACGATCTCACAGCTTGAGTGTTGGACCCCTGCATCAGCCCCCTTCCTGACAGCTCAGAGCCTGGAACCTGCTTCAGATTCTGTGTCGCCCTCTCTCTCTGCTCCTCTCCCGCTCATGCTCTGTCTCTCTCGGTCTCTCAAAAATAAATAAACATTAAAAAAATTTAAAAAAATAATAGAATGGAAAGATTTTTAGGGATAAGTTTCCAGGCATACATACAGGGATGTTCTGGTGGAACTGTGCACACGGCACGGAAACATCTCATCTCCTCTTAGAACTTTAACAAACCTATTCTAAGGAAGATGGTGATGTGTAACTACTATGAATACTAAAATAATAAAAGGTTAAATTACAAAGAAGACATTCACGTGGCATGGAATTCCATTCAATAAAATCAAAGTTACTACAAAGATAAAGTATAATCTCAACTTCCCTGTCTTTACCAAGGAGGTAGCATATATTGAATGTTTCATTCTTGGACATAGACAGTTTTATCTTGGTAACAGATACAGAGGTTTGTGTATATACATGATTAAATCATTATTGAGGTGGGGTTTTTTTGTTTGTTTTTTGTTTTATTTTCTTACTGTCTGCTTCATGATCATATAACATTTTACCTTCACTTATGAAAAGAAATGCCGGAGTTGGACCAAGAATCACTAACACATGATCCTTCGTTAGGGGGAGAAACGCTTCAGATGTTGATCTATTTATTTCAGTGAAGGAAAAGCTACCCCCAACATTCAATTCCTGGATCAATAATGAATTAAATCCAAGTAACCAAAAGCAAGTTTGAGACATACAGATTAACAAAATCAACCTCTCTGAATTTTGATGTACTTAAACCTCACTGAATCCTACCCTGACAGTTATTTCCACCTGAGATTTTATGAGCCCTCTTGCAAGTACCAACATGACGAAATGTGATCAGACTCGTCAAGAGTGGGATAAAGTTTACGTAGGAAAATGTTTCTGCTAAGGTTTCTACATAAGATTTTTTTCCTCACAAAGAGAAGTATGAACTTTAGCTTGCCTTAATTTTTTAAATAAACATACACATTGGATTTTGTAAATGTATAGGCTATACAGATGAGTGCTCGCTAAACTATGACCTTGCAGCCTTTTTTAAACCTAGTCACTAATTATCCCCAATATTTATGGCTTACATGACCAAAATGAGTAAGTAGGCTGTGACTCTGAGCCTGCTAAATCTATAGCAATTATTATAGAATATCTGTATTTCCCCGACTTACCTCAGCTATATGGAAATAAGTACCCAGTTCTCTCTTTTTAGAAAAGAGACGGGAAGTTTAACGTTGCAAAATGTTACCTCACAACTCCTGTGATCTTGGGCAAGTTTGAATCCTTTTTTCCCATCACAATAACAAGAGTAACCTCCAGGGTAATTGACACAAAGTTGAGCACACATGTTCTCAGAGCATTCATCCACATCTGGGGTAAAAGAGAACATAAATCTTAATATCTTCTAAATGTTCAATCCAAGAGGAGTATTCTGATGTTAGTGTAAGATAATCAGTGATAATAGATTCTTTAGTGAAAGGAATCTCTGTGACATGAAATCACATTTCAACACTTGGCAGAAATTTAAATGAGTTACAAGCGTAATGCCTATCTATTTATACACCTAAAGCAACAAATGTAATGTATAACTTTCAGCAATAAATAATTAGTAAAAATATAACAACTACACTAATTTTCCAATTTTTGAATTTGAGGGAAAAAAGACTAAGAGTCTCGGGGTAACTATCATTTCTGACTAAATAAATTCCATTAAGACTGCTTCACCATTCTTTTCTTGGAAGAAAAGAAAGGGAAGGGTAAGGAAGGGAGAAGAGAGGAAGGGGAGGAGGAGCAGATAGTGAAGAGAGGGGAAGGGGAAAAAGATCCCTCTTAACTGAAGGTTAATGTAATCGGGTATTAAATAATATCGAGAACATCTGACTTTCCATAATGCAGTGATTAATGGTGGCAATATATTTAAGGTTCTATCTTTATTTCTTATCAATTAAAAAAGAAAAACACACCTCACGGTACTATAATCTCCCATATCGTGAAATCTTTGATATGGCCCTGTCCTCACTCCATATTTTGAGAAAATCATTCTTGAAAAGTTGTAATGATACACTTCATCTAAAGTACACTTCAGAGCTACGTAGGATCCTTGATATTTTCGGTGAATGCACCCTGCAATCTTTGAAAGTTCCCAAGTACATAAACGCATATATTCATGGCATATAAATTCCCCCATAAAAATGCCTCAACATACAACTCCAAAATTAGTGATCCCTTAGCATTAAAATTAATTGGCATATAATTCAGTGTGCCTGGGTAGCTCAGTCAGCTATGCATCTGACTTCAGCTCAGGTCATTATCTTACGGTTCAGGCTGACAGCTCAGAGCCTGAAGCCTGCTTCGGATTTTGTGTCTCCCTCTCTCCCTCTCTGCCCCTTCCCTGCTTGTGCTCGCTCTCTCTCTCTCTCTCTCTCTCAAAAATAAATAAACATTAAAAAAAAGAACCTATTGCCAAATCCAAAGTAATAAACGATTTACAAAAAAAAATAAATGACATATAAAGTACTCTGAATATTGTACATAGGTACCACACATGTATCTTTTTAAAAAAAAAAAAAATCTGTCATTCTTGAATAAAACTAAAATATACACAATGAAGTTGGCTAATAATAAATCTGAATATCACCACAGTAATTTCTATCTGGAGTCGTGGGAGAAGAGAGATGGTATGTGGAGGGCATAATTTTTGATGAGTGTATGGGAGGTAAAACATCAAAATATCAAGAGAAGCACATATATTTGAGAAAAAAAAAAACCTATTCTGGAATTACTATTGATTTAGGCAAATTAATATAGAGAGGAATTAGATTAAAGGTTATCTCCCAAAAAGTAGATAGAGACGGAAGGTAGATTAGAGTTTAGGAGAGGAAGGAGGGGAAACTTATTGCTTAATGGTTACAGAGTTCTGTTTGGGATGATGAAAAGTTTTGGAAACAGATAGCCTTGATGGCTCCATAACCATGTAGAAGCAATTAATGCCACTGAATTGTACCCTTAAAAATGGTTAAAAGGGTATCTTATATCATGTATACATATATATATACATGTATATATATCTCCACTATGAAAAATCACTATTGATTTGATTAGTTTTAATTATGATATTAAGTTTATTTTGAAATTTTACAAAATTTAAAGGAGGATATGAGTCTATTTGCATATATCCATAATAAAAAAAAAATCCCCCAAATATCTAAGCCTCTGGGGCACACCTGGCAGCGCGCCTTCAGCCAAATGAAGTAATGAGTCCAAAGGGCTCTCCCAAATGCGCAGGTGCTGACAGTACTAATCAATACTTCTCAAATTTCTAGAGCTCAGTTATTTAATTATGATGAGATTTTTCTTTTACACGTATTTAATTATCACAGAACTACGTCATTTCCTATTTGAGAATAAATGACATAATAATACGCGCACAGAAAATCATCCAAAAGCTTGGCATACACCTGAAGGTTTCTAACCATCCATGTAACACCCGTGTGATTTTTCAACTTATCTTTCATTTGCTTATGTTTTTCCTTCCAGGTTGAAATGCTTTTCATCTTTGAATATTATTTAAATGATGTGAACGTATTTTTATCATCCACGGGAGATCTCCAATTCATACACAGCTTTGAAGGCAAACAGACTGCACAACCCCAGACCTAAAGACCATGTGTCTTACGTACTGTTATTCTGGAAGGAAGCCAATGACCCCCAAACCGACCAAGCTACATCACGGAGCTTGCCATCGTAGAACATCTGATTGCTGATTTCAAACAGAACCAGTGCTTCTAATAGGAAAGCAGGACTCAAACCCACCCTCTGCGCCATCAACAATGATGCCACCACAACTCTACCTTCACAAGACTTTAATGTGGGGTTATATCTGTAGCCTTCAGCACATTCACATTCAAAGTCTCCTGGAATGTTCTTGCACACAGCTGTGCCACAAATGTCTGGCTTCATTGAGCATTCATCCACATCTATAAATGAAACCAAGAGATTAAAAAAAATATATTTTTTCCCATACCAGAGAATACTAGCAAAGAATGCTTGATTTGTGTTTCCTGGATCTAGTTTAACATATGTAATGAGAAAAGAGAGTGGTCTGGGAATAACAAAATTTTAAATCTGTCACCATGTTTTAGTTTACTAAATATGAGTTCTTCATACACACATACAGGGAATTTGATGTTTGCTATGTTCTTAGGGCTGTAGTTATTTTCTTATCTACCGGGTTACATTACATGAATAAATGGGAGAAAAGATTCACCATATTCTTAATATATACCCCTAAATGCATGTTTTTGAAGTATGTTCTTAAAAGTAGATTCACTCTGTATTATCACAATCATAAAAAATAAAAAAGAGGTGGCTCATCAGTCACTTCTTCCTTTGGAAATATACCGTAGCTAAATCTACATACTATTATTGTTGGCTAAAGTATTCAAGAGTGATTCAAATTTAAAATGGAATTGAAGGGGCGCCTGGGTGGCTCAGTCGGTTGGGCGGCCAACTTCAGCTCAGGTCATGATCTCGCGGTCCGTGAGTTCGAGCCCCGCGTCGGGCTCTGTGCTGACAGCTCAGAGCCTGGAGCCTGTTTCCGATTCTGTGTCTCCCTCTCTCTGACCCTCCCCTGTTCATGCTCTGTCTCTCTCTGTCTCAAAAATAAATAAACGTTAAAAAAATTTTTTTTTAAATGGAATTGAGTAAGGTCTCAAAGTATTTATAAAATCCCAATACAAACTTTAGTGCTAAATTAATATCCAGACATTTCAGACGCATTTATTATATTACATGGTAGAGTAGGAAATAAAGTATTGATTGCAGCTAGTCACTAGATAAAAACATCTATGAGAAAAACAAAGCAAGAGACAGAAATAGTTCAATGGAGATGTAATTATTTTAGTGAACTTTTCTCATCTGTAATCTCTGGAGACAGACAAGTTCAGAATAGGAAAAATATTTTCTACTCTAAAAAATTGAAAGTTTAATTTTTTCACAGACTAATAACCAAAATTTCAGATAATACTCTAGCTAAAAAAAAAGCATGCACAGAAATAATTGAATCAATTCCTGTGGTAAGGGAATTTTTCTGTATCATGACTGTATCAATGTCAATGTCATAGGTGTGATATTGTACTGTAGTTTTGTAGAATGTTACTATTAAAGGAAACTCAGGAAAGAGTACATGGGATCTCTTTTTATAATTTCTTGCAACTGTATGTAAATCTACAATTACCTCATATAAAATATTCATTTTTTTTAAAGAGCTATAAAATCCATATTTTTAAATGAAAGTAGGGGCGCCTGGGTGACTCAGTGGATTGAGCGACCAACTTCAGCTCAGGTCATAATCTCATGGTTTATGAGTTCGAACCCTGCATCGGGCTCTGTGCTGACAGCTCAGAGCCTGGAGCCTGCTTTACATTCTGTGTCCATCTCTCTCTCTACCCCTCCCCTGCTCACGCTCGGTCTCTCAAAAATAAATAAACGTTAAAAATAAAATAAAATAGTAAAAACATATGACTAAAATTATTTGGTTTCAGGCATATTGCAGAGAATTACTTAAATCATATGAGTCCAAGTTATAGTACGTTGATTTTATTACTCTACACTGACATCTAATGTCTGATAAAAAGTTTCATTCTTCCATTTTTAGACAATTACTGGCAACTTGATCTCAAGCATATCCACATCTTGGCAAAGGCCTTATTGTAATAGCTATACACATATTCTTCTATCACCTAGTTTACAGATAAAGACTGTAAATCAGGATGCCTGGTTGGATCAGTCAGTTAAGCATCAGACTTCAGCTCAGGTCATGATCTTATGGTCCAGGGGTTCGAGCCCCGTATCAGACACTGTGCTTGGAGCCTGCTTTGGATTCTGTGCCTACTTCTCTCTCTATCCCTCTCCCACCTCATGCTCCGTCTCTCTCTCTCTCTCTCTCTCTCTCTCTCTCTCTCTCAAAAAACAAACATTAAAAAAAAACAGATTAATAAGAAAAAAATATTTGAAAAAAAGACTGCGTAAATGAAGTATACCAGAACACATGTTCTAGTCATCAGGGACATTCTATGTGTGAGAACTTCTTGTAATAATTTGTATACATGTGTATTAACTCAATGGATAAGAATTAAATACCTTTTAATTAAAAATATAAGTTACAACTTCTTTAGAAGAACAGACCATTCAAGTACTAAGATGCAGAAGTATAAATGGGTATTATTTGCTTATAGAATGCATATGGTTCCTGCATTATGATGGCTTTCTATAATGTGTTCTAACAATACTGGTATTCTAAATTTCTAACTTCAAACAGACCTTCAAATAGGCAGATGAGAAAGGTGTATAGTCACACATTGGGACAATGGTTCAGGAATAATTGTTAATGAATGCAGTTCACTTTAGAGTCATTTAACTGCACTTTAAATAATATAGTAAATTATACTAAACATTATAGTACGATGAGGGACAGATCATGTCTTGAATATGAATTCAATCTGGGGATTTCCCAAAGCAGATATGAATAAAGTTGAACAAGGATACTTTATGTTTTAACTTACTAAATTTTCAACCTCACAGCAAAAAGAAGAGGAATAGGAGGAAGGAGGAAGGAAGAAGGAAGGAAGGAAGAAAGGAAGGAAGGAAGGAAGGAAGGAAGGAAGGAAGGAAGGAAGGAAGGAAGAATGGAAGGAAGGAAGGAAGGAGGGAAGGAAGGAGGCATGGGAGGGAGGAAGGAAGGAAAGGGAAAATTGCTCCCAATTTCTAAAGGCAAAATTTAACTCCAGGCTGGGAAATTTCATTTTTAGTCATCCACACACTTAGCACAAATATTTGAATATTTACCTATGGCAGATAAAGGAGTCAAATAGAAAGGACAATAGGCAGAAAGAAAAAGTAAAAATTGAAGGGAAACATAAAGACAACGAAAAACAAAAGAAATGCACTAGTAAAATGACTTACTGAAATAACCTGACAGGAATTTTTTTTTAATCTGAAGGAAAAAAATAGTTATGACCAAAGATGAGATCTTAAAGGTATAAAGAGAAAGAAAACAAGTTCTTCATCTTTCCCAAAACTGCAACAGGAGATAAGGTGCAAGAGGAAAGGTTTATACTGGATACGCAAAAGGTATTTCTAACAAGGAACTATGACCTACAGTGGAAGAGGTTATGAAGGATTGGATTATGGTGCACTACTTTGTATAGATGGTGTATACTTTGTATAGATGTCTACCTTATTGGAATAAAGGGCATAATATTATAGTGTCTGACAAAACTACCAACAATGGTTTTGCAAAGATTCTAGTAAGCAAGGATTTGCACTGAGACTTCACGTTATCACCATTTGATGAAATTCTTTATTCAAACGTGCACAGGCACACACACACACACATACACACAGTAAGAAAACAATAAAATACTCAGTAATAAAATACAATAAGAAAACACTGAAAAATTCTATAAATAACAAAATATGAGTATAAACATTAACCTAAAAGGCAGTCCCCTAGTATCATAAGGCTTCAAGGTGGATAATAACGTATATATATTAGAAGCACTTAGAACCAGAGAGTTCCAAGCATTTTCTGGGGGAAATTCCTGTAGCGGAACTTTGCTCCCACACTTACCTTTACAGTCCTTCTTATTTGAAAGCATAACAAAACCACTTTTACAGGAACAGTGGTAACTTCCAGGTGTATTATCACATATCTGACTGCAACCTCCATTCACATTTGAGGGATCTTTGCATTCATTTATATCTAAGAAGGGAAGAACAGATTGTTTTCAAAGAGATAAAGCCTTTGGAGAACTTCCCAGGAGGTCACTCCGGACGAGCCAGGCGGGTTTACCATACGTACCGTATTCACACTTGTCTCCTTGCCAACCTGATTTACAAACGCAAGTGAATGTAGCTTGGCCATCTTTGCAGCTCATATATCCATCTTCATTGCATGGTAGAGGACTACACTGGTCTGGAATGGCTGAAGGAGATAGACAACTATTTAATTTTACCACGTGCCATGGTAAAAAAAGAATTATATGCCCTTGAATAGAAATCCTGTGCACGAAGCCTGTAATCAATACCAAAAAATATTACAACCCCTTCCTTCAAGTAACACTTTTTCATAGAAAAGTGAGCCCATATTTATTTTTTCTTCTATGATTGTTTGCCTTGTTTTCCAAACTCCACATATGAATGGAGTCACATGGTATCTGTCTTTCTCTGACTGACCTACCTCACTCAGCATAATACTCTTCAGCTCCGTTCACGTTTCTGCAAATGGCAAGATTTCATTCTTTTTTAAAAAGAGAGGCAGACCATGAAGCCGCCTTTTGACTATAGAGAAGAGGCGGATGGTTGCCAGAAGGAAGATGGGTGGGGGGATGGGTTGAATGGGTGATGGGAATTGGAGTTACGATTGTCATGAGCGCAGGGTGTTGTATGTAGGTATTAAGTCACTATATTGCTCACCTAAAACTAATATTGCTTTTATGTTGGCTAACTGAAATTTAAATAAAACATTAAAAGAAAAAGGAAAAAAAGAAAGAAAACACATAACTTCCTGAGGAAAAAAAAAAAACTGATTCCAGTAAACAAACCTTTTTTTTTTTTTTATTTTTTTTTCAACGTTTATTTATTTTTGGGACAGAGAGAGACAGAGCATGAACGGGGGAGGGGCAGAGAGAGAGGAAGACACAGAATCAGAAACAGGCTCCAGGCTCTGAGCCATCAGCCCAGAGCCCGACGCGGGGCTTGAACTCACGGACCGCGAGATCGTGACCTGGCTAAGTCGGACGCTTAACCGACTGCGCCACCCAGGCGCCCCAGTAAACAAACCTTTATAATTATTTTGCGAAAGGAACTACTTCTTTATTTGCAAATATAGACAGTACTTAACTGTAATTTGATATTTTTCATATAAATTATTTTATTTGATCCTTAAAATGATTCAGTGATGTGTGCAGAACAAATAAAACTACTCAGTATCAAGAGAAAATGAATTTGGGACTTCCAATTTGGCTAAGAAGAAGTACATGGACTAGATTTATTTTCCTGCTCAAAATACATAAAACAGTGGTTTCCAGACACTGGACAACAGGTAGCAGAGTATTGGTGATGCCCAGGGGAAGGCTGTTTTCTTCATAAAATGTTATAGCACCTTATTATGATCTTAAATGATATGCCCATTTGCTTCTTTACTAATTTGTGGTCTCTCTCCCTCCACTAGACACTGCAATGGTCCCTTGGTTCCTGTACATTTCCACATCTGTTTCTCAAGCCTCCCCAGTTAACTCTGCAAGTTCCTTCCATCCTTCTAACACATTTCCCTTTGCTTAAGTTAGCTAAGGAATTTTCTGTGACTTGCAAAAAAAAAAAAAAAGTTTTAAACCTAACCAAAACCTAATTACCCAATTTTTCAACAAACATCCTCATAAAATCATCAAGTTTTTTGAAAAGTAGTAATAAAATAGGTATTAGTTACAATGATAGAAAACAAGCTAATTAGCAAGTTATCAAATTATTTTCATATATTTTGGTAAATTAAAAATAAATAAAGTATGGATGCCTGGGGTAGCTCAGTCAGTTAAGCGTCTGACTTCAGCTCAGGTCATGATCTCACAGTATGTGAGTTCGAGCCCCACCTCTGGCTGTGTACTGACAGCTCAGAGCCTGCAGCCTGCTTTGGATTCTGTGTCTCCCTCTCTCTCTGCCCCTCTCATGCTTATGCTCTACTTCTGTCTCTTAACAATAAATAAACGTTAAAAAAATTTTTTTAAATTAAATAAATAAATAAATAAATAAATAAAGTAGGGGTGCCTAGGTGGCTCAGTCGATTAAGCATCCAACTTAGGCTCAGGTCATGATCTCACAGTACATGAATTTGAGCCCCACATCAGCCCCACACTACCAGCTTGGAGCCTGACTGGGATTCTCTCTCTTTGCCCCTCCCCCACCAGGGCTTTCTCTCTCTCTCTCTGCCACTCCCCCACTCACACTTTCTCAAAAAATAAACTTTAAAATAAATAAATAAAGTATGAATTAAATATGTTTGTTCAGCAAACTGTTTTACCTGTGTAATTAAAACCAACTTAAAATTAGAGAAAATGCAGATAAATGAATATTTAGATAATGCCGATGCTATATGTACAATGTTCACTAGATAAACATCCCAATTTACACCTTGCAATTTCACCTTTGTCTCTTTGACTCTCAATTGGGAAAATGGGTGATGAGAGACAAATAATCTACCAGAATTATCACTACGCCCTATGTGAACTTTAGGGGGAGAAGGCTAATTTGATATTCAAACAGTTTTCACATTTATGTTACTGATGCCAAAAGTTAGAAGAATAAACATGGCTCCACTTTGACCTATCAATCAACCGTAACATTTGGTCATACTACATGATTATGCAACAACATCCAAAATAAAACTGTTTGGGAATAAAATTCTGAAGTCAATGACCTAAAGCTTAGTAAACAAGGAACACTGTTCAATTTAAACCTTAGGTGGAATATTTATTTTGAGTAAAAGAACAGCATATGCATTTGAAAAAACACTTTTCCAAATGATGTCAAAAATATCTCCTTGCTGGGCATAACAAGTCTCGTAGGGCTCATTCGTTGATTTTAAACATCAGTTATATTTCCATGGTGTATTTACTTGCAGATTTTTATTTTGTTTTGTTTCGTTACTCAAATGGACGACAGCGGTGCTTACCAGTGACACAGCTCCTTAGATCAGGGTAGGCGTCGGTTGACTGACGTGCAGCAGTGAACAGTCCAGCTCGGAAAGAGCCAAGACAATCTGGAAACACAAATGTAATCTTAGAGTAGACACATTTACCTCATCTGAAATCATGGTGGAAGTAGAAATTATCCAAAGTGATAGAATATTTATGTTCCTGTGGATTTATAGGATTCAGCATTCAAAACGTGAGCCCTAAATGTTTCCATCCACCTTTTTGAAAAATTAAGTATCTATAAGCAAGATGACAATACATACAGATGACAATAAGGAAAGACAGGCTTATGGAAGCTTCTTCTCAGAGAATAACCTTAAAGCAAGAAGTGAAACGATCTTAGGTTAACAAAAAAATTTATTCGCAAATAAGTCTATGTTCTTCATTCTGCAGCAGAGAGCTAAAGTTACCCTCAAGTCTGTAGATCAGAGCCTGATTTAAAAGCATCTATAATTAAATCAATAGACTAACTTAGTGTTTCTGGTCACTGTAGGCAACTTCTACTTTTCCTAGTGTTGCATATAGATTAATATAATAATATTTGTGTAATGCCTCAGTATTACAAAGTAGGTTTACTTCATTCATGTTATTCCTCACTACAACTCTGGGAAATTAGAGCAATCTGGCAGCAATAACAGCTGAAATAACAGATAAAATACTTATATACTTAAAAAATAAAGTAAAATACTTACTTATATACTTTAAATTAACTAGGAGTCATTTAGTCTCAACAACATAACATTTCTTAATAGTCCCTCAAGACAACATTGTATAAACATATATGTATGTATATATACACGTATATATCTTACTTCATTGTACAGCTAATCACAACTTACTAAAAAAGTGGTATTTTTATTATCTTTTGCTGACTAACAACCCCCAAAATCAGAAGCTTAAATAACAACTCCATTTTAGATTAAATTTTAGGTCAAATATTTAGAAAGGGTTTGGTTGGGCTGTTTGTCCCTGCTGCACATAAGAGTCAGCCAGGGTGGCTAGGATCGGAAGATCCACTTCCCAGATGGTTTTTCACTCACATGGCTGACAGCTCAGGCTCCTTGGCATTTCTCTCTATACACATGTCATGTTTCAGGGCTTCTCACTGTGGTTGGGTTTCTCTTAGCAGGCTGGTCCTAAAGTGGTACTTCTTTTGTAGTAGCTAACTTCCAAGAGGAATAAAGCAGAAACTGCCAGGCCAATGAAAGAGGCATTTTGTCACCTTTGCCACAGTGTACTGATCAAAGCAATCCCAGGGGCCATCCAAAGTCAGGGGGTAAGGGGGCACTATATTTTTATGAGCACTTCATGCTGCTGCATAGAAGTTATTGTTTCTAATTTATTGCTTGTTAAACATTACTTCATGGCAAGCAACGACCATTTTTGTAATCCCCTCTACCAATGAAAGATACTCAGGTTGCCCCCAACATCCCACCTCCACAGGTGCACTGTGATGGACATCTTCATATGTGTCTCATTAGTATATGCATAAGAAATTGATACCTGGGGGGTCCAGAATTGTGAGATCATTAGATAGGCAGGTACTTTGTGACTCTCTAGAGGTGCATTCCCACCAGAGAGCACAAGAATTTCTATACCTTGGCTGTCTAATTTTTGCCAGAATAGGTAATAAAGTGACATTGCATATTGTTTTTCTGATTTCTAGTGAGATGCAGCATACCGTTATGTCATCTAAAAAACTTTTGAGGGGCACCTGGGTGGCTCAGTTGGTTAAGCCTCCAGCTTCGGCTCAGGTCATGATCTCACAGTTTGTGGGTTTGAGCTCCAAGTCGGGCTCTATGCTGACAGCTCAGAGCCTGAAGCCTGCTCTGGATTCTGTGTGTGTGTCTCTCTCTCTACCCCTTTCCTGCTCATTTTCTTTCTTTCTCTCTCTCTCTCTCTCTCTCTCTCAAAAATAAACAAGCGTTAAAAAATTTAATAAAGAAATAAAAAATTTTTGAGTATCCTCCTCCGAAAATTTTCATTACTTACTAACCATTTTTCTATTGGCAGTTATTTATTGTTCATGTGGGTGTGCAGAAATTTAAACATTTATAAATATCATCTCTCATTCTATTATCTGTCTCTTAAACTTTTACGTGTCTTTCAAGAGAAGTTCCTAACTTTGTTGTAATCAAATTTACCAAATGCTTTGCCTTATGGTTTGTGAATTTGCAGGTGTTTTTCCATGCTGTTGATTACAAAGATATTACAAAGATATTCTACTGTGTTATTTCTTTAATTTATTTCTTTAATTTCATGGTTTGTCTTTAACATTTTTGTCTTTATTCCACCTAGAATATACCATTACATTTGGTGGTATTTAGGAACCCAGATTTATATTTCCGGTTAGAGTTAGCCATTCTCCCCCACACCATCTTCTCAACAACCCACAGTGATGTGTGGTGTCATCTTTATCAGATATTAGGTTGGCATATATACATAGGTCTCTGAACTCTCTAGGTTGATTAGTCTACATGTTCTGACAATATTATATGGTTTTCTTTATAGCTTTGAATTAATATTTGATGAGGTACTTCCTCCTTTTATATTTTTAAAGGTTTATTTAGACATAGGTGAACTTTTATTCCCTGATTTAAATGCTAAAGTGAACTTACTGAATTCCTTTAAAAAATCTGAAATTCTAAATGGGATTGCTTTGACTATATAGATCAATTTGCAGTTAACTGATCTCTCTTTAGCATTACTCAATTCAAGATCATGAAATGTCTTTCCATGATTTCAGTTCATCCTCTATATCCTTAATTCAAGCTTAAAAATTTTTTCTATAGAGATCTTACAGAATTTGCAGCTATAGAAAAAGGTATCATCTTTTCATTTTCTAGTGGACTACTGTTTGTGTAAGAACTACTACTGATTTTTATAGGCTAGTCTTAGAGCTATCTAAAAATCTCCTATGTGTTGTAATATATTGTCTAAGGATCATTTTTATTTCTAGGCATATCATTGTATCAGTTATAATTAATGCTAGGTATATACTTTGCCCATGAGCTATACAGTTCCTATTTATTTTTCTTTCCTTATTTCATTGGCTATAACTTCCAGTGCTTCTCTTCTTGTCCTCAACCATAGACTATATCTAAACTTTATCCAGTAAGTATAATTACTGCAGATTTTGAGTTTTTCCTTCCTTCTTTCTTCCTTTTTTCCCGTCCTCTTTTTCTTTCTTTCCTTCTTTTTTTCTCTCCAGTGGTGTGTATATCATTAAAGTGACCATACATGGCAATTTTCCCAGAACAGTCCTAGTACTGGGTAGTATTGGTCCTGGACAAAAGTATCAAAATTTGTAAATTATATGGTTATTCTGTATAACCCTCACCAAGTTCAGAAAGTTCCCTTAAAATTATAGTTTGCAAAAAGGTTTTATAATTAAGCTCTGAATTTTATCAACTGCTTTTTCTGTATGAACTGAAGTAATAATATACTATTTACATGGATAATTACATTGATAGATTTTCTGATGTTAAACCACTCTTAAATTTCTGGAATAAACCTAATTTATTATGATATACTCTCTTTGATACATTTTAGATAGATTGGATATCATATTATTTTCTTGTGTTGGTCTTACCTGATTTTGACTTTTTAAAATTTTTATTTAATTTTGAAAGAGAGAGACAGAGCATGAGTGGGGGAGGGGCAGAGAGCGAGGGAGACGGAATCCGAAGCAGTCTCCAGGCTCCCAGCTGTCAGCAGAGTCCAGTGTGGGGCTTGAACCCACCAACAATGAGATCTTGACCTGAGCCGAAGATCATGACCTGAGACGCTTAATTGACTGAGCCACCCAGGCACCCCTTACCTGACTTTGGAATCAAGATTATACCAGCCTTTCTGAATAAGCTCACAGCATAGAATCTTATTCTCTCTTCTAGGGCAATTTTATAAGAGAAAATTTAACTTTTTTTTTTTTTTAATATGGAAGAAGTCATCTCTAAAACATCTAGATCTAGGAAATCCGGAAGAGGGCTTTGGTTGAGGTTTTACTTTTTCACTAGTTATTTATAACCAAGTTATCTATATCTTCATGTAAAATTATAGATGTTTCCTACTTTTCTAGGAATGTATCCATTTTATCAAGTTTTCAAATATATTTTGGTATAGCTGTTTGTATCATTTTGTGATTATATTTTATTTTATGATACTCTTTATTTTACCATTATAAATTCAATCAATGTTGGACTTCTAGTATTTCTTCTTTTTATCCTACACCTTCTATTTTGGCATTTCCTCTTTCCTTCTTTTTCTTTTTTCCTTAATTATTCTTGCTAAAGATCAGGCTAACTTAATAACCTTTGCACCAAATGCAGTTTTGCTTTTGTGAATGTTCTCTTTTGTTTTGTTTTCCTTTTAACTTATTTCCATGTCTATTTTTGTTATTATTTTTTGCTATTCAGTGTCAAATTTAAGAATTTTTCTTGATTTGTATGTTTAGGTCATCTTGTAAATTCTCCAATGTGTTTTTTCACTGCTGCTTCAGAGGTCACCACCCAGTCCCCACACACACTAGGTAAATCCAGACTTCAGCTTACCCATGGATTCCTCACATTTCTTGTTGTTTTTCATTTTATGTTGTTATCATTAGGGCCTGGAATGCCAATGTTTCTCCTGAGATGATTTTAAGAGAAGGAGTCAGCAGTTTGGGCTAGGTCACCAACTTGGCAAGAACTAAATAACTAAAACTTATTTCTAACGTTTATATTTAGGCTCAGAATTAGCATTTTTCCAAAAATTTTCTCTCCCATTAATAAAATCATCCATTCTATCAGGTGATATTTTAAAGGCTCATATAAATGGTAGAGTTATTTATTCTATTTTCTAAGGAAAGAACACAACTCAAAAACTTATGTTTGTATAATGAAGCCCCAGAGAATTTCTGACCAAATTCTATGTTTCCAGTGCAGCACATAGGATATGTGGATAAATTGAACCACTTTCTAAGCCTCTGAACCTCTAAATCTAAACACTGCCCACTGTGTTAGTATTAGTGGTCTAATTTCTTAGGTGTCCTTATCTTGCTGCAAGTTTTCTGAATGAGCTATGATAATTAGTAAAATTATGTTAGATTTACCAAAGACAGGATTACAAAGTTTTTGTTTGTTTGTTTGTTTGTTTCCAATTAGGGCCATTGGCCTCTAGAATGCACATAATCAAATGACAGAAAGGTTTAAGTTAGGTAGAGCATTTCTTTTCTGTTTTCAGCAGTGGGATTCATTGCATATGCCTATATAATAACTAAAGACCCAAATATAAAATATGAATCAAAAAATAAAACATAATAAAAAGTATATATTTTTTATATTATGAGTTGGTTAAATAATAATACTTTACATTTCAAGACAGTTCCATGCAGTAAAGAACCTATCTGCATACATATACTTATTTGTTATTCCCAATAGGTCCAAAGTTAGAAAATATAATTATGGTGTACATTTAAATGCAGAACCTGAAAAGCTAAATAACTTGCTTAACCTGACACAGTAGAAATTTTTAGACCTAGGAATAGAGCCCACATCTTGTGTTTTCATTTTTTTTTCCTTTGTTTGCACTTGTTTTTTCTACCAAGCTGCCACATAAGATAAGCAAAGAGAAGAAAAAGTTGAGTCGAGCCAGAAAAGAGGAAGTTGAGAAGCATAAAAGGAGAAAAAAAGCAAAGTATTTTATTAAAGGCATTTCCCCAGAATACATAATACTGTATTAAAATGTTATTTATCTTCATCCAAATATACTCTGTGATCAAAGGTCTGTGCTTCTAGAGTACTGATATCTGCAGAAACACAGCTACATTACATAAACCTAAGAAACAAGAATTAATACTATTTTTTAAGCTTTTAATTTTTCATAGCCAAATAGTATCTTTTGTTTTTAAATAAAATATGTAAATTCCTACCTAAAATTGAGTAGCTGAAGCAGCCTTGATATTCTAATTTTTCTCCATTTTAACTGTATAAACATTTAGTTTTTGTTTTAGAAAGTGAGTAACTTTACATGTGTAACTTTACAAGAGAAGAGAACTTTTTCATGGATGTGTATCTATACCCCATTGCTCTTTAAGATACGGCAGCTAAAGATTTTAGAGAACCTTGCTGCATTTTCACATCTATAGACATGAGTAATATTACTACACAGTTTTTATAGTGTCCTCTTTCCAAATTTGAAGGAAACTGTTTAAGTTTGTTATCAGCAGCTAGAAAAGGGAAGGAAAAAAATAAAATGGGAATAGAGGGGGAGTCAAGGAAGAAAACTAAAAAGGACTAGCATAACATATTCCTCGATGTACTTTCAAAACATCATCTCATGTTATTTCTTGCTAGAAACGTATTGGTAAATTGCTGTTATCCATCTGACCACTGAGAAAACTCGGGCTCCTTGAGGTAAAGTAATTTTAAGATCTTGCAGTAGATACGTATTAGATTGGAAATTATAGAAAGAAATTATAATAAGTCAGCTGGAAAACACCCCGCAGCCCACACAACATGGGTTCAAATGGGTCATGCCATGAAGATCTAAGAGATACCACTGAACTGATGTCTTACAACCGTTAACACAGGTAAAATGAGATGGAGTATATTGCAGTTAAGTCTCCTTGGCTCAGGATATGCCACATAAGTAAGAATTCAGACCGTCATGGATACAAAACATGTAAGAGTAACCACTTCAGGAATTATGAAAAAGGGCACGTGGTTCTAAAAGGGTGTTCTACCCAGTAGTCTTGGGCTCTTCTCTTGCTAATTGTCCTGAAGGGAAAATATAAGAACATACCATCATTTCAGTATAAATTTTCCTAGGAAAAGGGGAAACGTATAAATCTAAAGACCATCTAAAGATGGTCTCTGAAACTTCAGAAGCAAAACAAAAGCAAACAAAAAGTAAAGCCCTAAACTATAATGAAACTGTCTAACTTCAAGAGAAATGAATGCATTTAACAGAAAGAGTTATTTGCAACATTATATTAATAACTCTAAGCTGCATAGTTATTAATGCGTATAAGATCACATTTCTACTATTCTTTCTCCAAGGAAGATTTTTCATTTCTGCAGTGCTTGAACCCTCAAATTGGCTTGGATAAGAGCTGGGTGGAAAGAGGTACAAATGGTGAATATTCTGAGCCTAAAGGAGGAGGGAGAGCATGCCTGTGTAGGTTGGACCTACAGAGAATTCCATCAGAAAAAGGGGATTTTTGCAGATTTGCAAATTATAGTCTACTTTTATTGTTTGGAAATATTGACAACTTTCCCAAGTAATATTAATATATCTCAACATTTGCTTAAAGCAAACTGGAGCCTTGTTATCTTTCATGTCTATTGAGTTGAAACCATCTAATCTATTTGGGTGTAGAAATACCACCTCCCTCCTTGAGAATCCAGAATGGTATCCAAAGGCAAAACATGGGTAGGGATACTTCAGGGAATAGTGAAATGATGTTTCAAAGAGAGATACTAGTAATGATTTCTATAACTATTTTAATTATGATGATTTCTGTCATAAGCTCTGGGGAGTATAGAGATCTTTCCTTTCATTAAGAGATAATCTATAAGCTCCAGTTACAAAGTAAACAAGCCCTAGAGTATAATGTATAGGATGGTGACTACAGTTAATAATATTTGAAAGTTGCTAAGAAAGTGGATCTTAAAAGTTCTAATCACAAGAAAAAAAATTTACTATGTGTGGTGATGGATGTTAACTAGACTTACTGGGTAATCATTTTGCAATATATACATACACATATTAAATATTATGTTGTATACCTGAAACTAATCCAACATTATATGTATGTATGTTAATTATGTATCAATTTTAAAAAGATAATCCAGGGTGTCTGGGTGGCTCAGTTGGTGAAGCGCCAAATTTGGCTCAGGTCATGATCTTGCGGTTCGTGAGTTCAAGCCCCACGTTGGGCTCTGTGCTGACAGCTCAGAGCCTGGAGCTTGCTTCGGATCCTGTGTCTCCCTCTCTCTCTCCCTGTCCCCTGCTCACGCTCTGTCTCTCTCTCTCTCTCAAAATAAATAAACATTAAATAAAAATTTTTGAAAGGTAATCCATGAAAATTCACATGCTTATAAAGAGTGTCCTGATATATAAATATAATTTATCAACAGCTCACAGACCTTTATAAGAAAGATATGAGAATGAAAAATGCTAAAAGTCAAAATGCCACATGGTAATTAAAGAACCATTTCAAATTTTTCTACATGTCTTTAAATAAAAGGACAGCAAAACTGAATATAAAATGAGATATTACTCCCAAGGCAAATTAAATTATATTGGATGGAATATATGGATGGAAGATTGGACTTGATCAAATCGAACTTCCTTTCCATTTCTAAGATTATATGATTAAGATTCTTTGAACTTACCTAAGTATTTTGGATAAAAATAATCCTAGGAAGAAAGAAAAGAGAAAAATATATCTTAGCAAGCCTAAATTTCACTATACAGTTAAAACTCAATTTTATCATGTGTTTTGTATTAATGATGCAAATATATTACATATAAGTATCACTTCCACGTTACATTTTTGCTATAGTAAAATATAGCAAGAGTAGGTAACTAATAACATTAAGTCAATAAGATGCTTAGCTTAACTCAATATTGATCAATAAAATCATGTCACAAAAGCTTCTAATCTGAAAACAGGCTCTATTGAAGATGTTAAATATAACATATGCCCTCTATTTGTAACTCCTTTAATTTTTCCATAATGATCAGATACCCAGGTGACACATTTCATGTCATGCTGATGACACACACCAGATTTAATGCTGAATAACAGTGCCATAATTTGAAATTAATTAAAGTGAACATTATCTTTCAGCATCTTCTGTACATGTAATCCCTTACTTACAAATTGGTTACGTACCGAAAGCTTGTCTGTAAATCGGTAATTTGGGCTAAGGAATGTACTTTACCAAATGGAGAAAAATGTTAAAAATGATTTCTGCAGGTAACATTTCTAGGCTGGTTCCCCAAAGCCATCTTAAGCCACAATATATCTAATATGTAACATTAGTAACACAAAAAACCAGTGCTTCAACAGAAAAACATACTCTAGTAAGGAACATACCTGGTCCAGTATAGAGTCAAAGTCTTCACTCTTGCCTCCTCTCACATATACACCTACACAACACTTACCTACTAGTTTATAAGGATGGGATCTCCCACCAAGTGATTCCAACAGTGGTGTTTTCCTCTACAGAACAAAAGCCAAGAGGACAAGCAACGACGAATGGGTTCAAAGAGAGATGATGTGAGGGGAAAGGAAGATATTAGTGGCAGTGAAGAGGTGAGCAATAGGGTGGATACTGGGAGTGCGGACTATTACAGCATGGACAGGGAGAGGCTGGGGTGGGATAGAAAATGAGAAGCAGTCACAAATGTTTTTTCCTTTCTCCCTTTTCTTCATTACTCTCTCTGTCATCTTTCGCTTTCATATATGAGGCCAATGTCAGAAAGTGGAGGAGAGGAAGCACATAAATGAGGTTCCCTTCGCCACTACTTTCCATCTTCTCCACTATGGTCTTCTGCCTCACTCTCCATTTGCTATTCAGAGGCTAAGCTACCAGAACATATCTATGGCATTAGACATATGTACTCAAGTATTTATGGGCAATGTAATAATATAATATCTCAGGGATGCAGGCTTGCCTTAAGCAATCCAGCAAAACAAAACAAAAATTAGACTGGGTGGGGTAGAGAACAGGCAAAACAAGAATGGCTGATTGCTAATAACTGTTGAAGTCTCGGGAGGTATACTATATATACCACATATATGTGTGTGTGTATATATATATGTTATAGTATAGTATATTACAGTATAGTGTATAGTATAGTATATAAATACATACTATGGTATTTAAATTTCTATAATAAACAATATAATATTTTACACCCCACACAACAAGAGTACTGGTCTGCTATACTGTGTGAAATAAAATTTTGTTGCCTTGTCAATTGCTTACCCACACAAAGCAACAAAACTGAGAGACAAACGTGTTGACTTAATCCTGGAGAATATTACAAACGATTCCTTGGATATCTTGGGGAAAAAAATGTCTTTGAACCTGTTAGAATATGTAGAGGTAAAAGGATTAAAGAGGAACTGTGGAGAACACAAGCTGTTACTGTCTTGGACAAGTTCTCTAATACAGACAAATGTTCCTATTCATCCTCTCTCATCTAGTGTCACGGTCCCAGAAGCCACTGCCAAGCTGAAGGAGATACTTTGTATATGTCTTCTCCCTCATTTCATGTTGGTTATATAGTTCATCTCAGGAAAAGTATCTGAGGTAACCCTGAGAGGTATCAGATTTGAATTCTCACAGTCATCCTCATCCTAACTTTTAGAGGCACTGTTTATAATCCTGTTTTCCACAGGCATATTAGCAAACACCCTCCCCCAGGGAAACTGGGGGACTACAGATCAGGTCGAGGGCTCCATATTTCTGTATGATATTTAGTGGTCTTTATGATTAAATTCTTCGAGACTAACTTGGAAAAATGTAGACACTAAATATATATATTCTAACCCCAGGAATTACTGATCATATTAGGTGGACTCAGGAAACATCCCAAGGATCTTTGTTAAAGATTCTACTCAGGGAATATAATACAGTCATGAATTCTTCAGTAAGTATTCACTGGGTACCAATTATGTACCAAACTCTGGATCAGAGGGCCTTGTTTTCTAAAGCCTGGTAAAAAATGCCAATGGAGAGATTTAATGAAGTATAGTGATAATGCAGTCACACACACACACACACACACACACACACCACTTGAGACACCTTCTTCCCCATCTACCCAATACCACCAAATTCTGGTTGGGAGAAAGTATTTATAAACCATGAGGTCAAAACTATTGCTGACTCTGAAGTATGAGGAAATCATAGTTTGGTCAGAGCACATGGCTATGGCAGCAGTGTCTCCCTAACAAAGCCCACTTTCCTTTGAAGGTACTCCCTACTGAAGTGCTTCAGTGGTTACACGTGGAAGGCGATATACACAATTAACTTTGTAAAGGAACACAAGGGAACGCGGATTCAAGCTGGAAATGTTCAGTCTTTCACTGTATGGCTAGTATGCTAACTTATTAGCTTTCATGAATTCTTACCGTTTCTGGGTTATTTTCAAAGATCTCCCTGGCTTCTTCCTTATTGCACAGTTCTTCAATACATTCTCGTTCCAGATTACCCTTTTTTGTTTCTTCAAACATAGAATTTGCACGGCGTTTCCTAATCAGGACTTGTGAAGCATGCTGCTTTGACAAAACTGAAGGAAAAAACAAGTTGGGGGGGGGGGGAGTAAGTCTTTCATTTCTCCACTTAAAATATTTTATTAAACAGTGAGAATTAAAATCATTGTCTGATTGTGAATTGCATAACATTTAAACTCAGTATAGGTGAACTGAGAAGAAAAAATGCAGGTACATAAGCACTTTGGTTAACAATTCAAAGAGCGGGTTTGGTGTGCAAACTATAGCACTTGTAGAATGATCCACACAAATCATTCAAGTTCACACACAAGGTCAAACATACCAGACAATATTTACTGTTCACTTTATTATGACCATACTGGAAAAAGCATCATGCTGAAATGTCTATATCAAAAGTTACAACCACACATCTTTAAAGCTGGAGTAACAAACCTTCTCAATTTTAATGGAAAACCACATGATCTCTGTAAAGATAGAGAAATGCAGGAGTACGGTCTATTCAGCTATTTGAAAGATACCTGATGGGCTAAAACACTTGATTTATTCATACAAAGGAAAATAGGAATCTTTGAAACAAGGAAGACCTTATACAAAGCACAAAATACAGAAGGCAAAGGGAAAAAAATTTGGTAATATCGACTACATAACAAATTTTAAACAACTGAAAAACAACAACAAAAGTAACAAAACAAAGTTCAACATCAAGCGACAGACTAGAGGAAAATATTTCATGATATAGAATGGAAAAAAATCACACATTATAGAATGTATAGACAACTTTTGCAAACTAAAACAATAACAACAGCATTAAGACAATGAATAATGAGAATGTGTGCTCATTTGGTGGCTCAGTCAGTTAAGTGTCCGACTTCGGCTCAGGTCATGAACTCACCATTTGTGAGTTCGAGCCCTGCACTGGGCTCTGTGCTGACAGCTCAGAGCCTGGAGCCTGCTTCGGATTCTGTGTCTCCCTCTCTCTCTGCCCCTCCCCTGCTCATTTTCTGACTCTCTCTCTCAAAAATAAATATTTTTTTTAACGTTTATTTATTTTTGAGACAGAGAGAGACAGAGCATGAATGGGGGAGGGTCAGAGAGAGGGAGACACAGAATCCGAAACAGGCTCCAGGCTCTGAGCTGTCAGCACAGAGCCCGACACAGGGCTCCAACTCACAGACGCGAGATCATGACCTGAGCCAAAGTCAGCCGCTTAACCGACTGAGCCACCCAGGCGCCCCTCAAAAATAAATATTAAAAAAAAATTTAATGAAAATTGTCTGGGATGCCTAGGTGGCTCAGTTGGTTAAGTTCAGCTCAGGTCATGATCTCCCAGTTTGTGAGTTGGAGCCCCGTGCCCTGCCTCAGATTCTGTGTCTCCCTCTCTCTGTTCCTCCCCAGCTTGCTCTCTCTCTCAAAAATAAACATTAAAAAAATTAAAAATGAAAATTGTGGAATGCCACACCTATAGCATAACCTGATATATATATTAGCCATACTTGTAGATATGTAAGTATCATGTGGACAAATTCATAGAAAAGAGTTTGAGAAGACAAACTACTGATTGCAATTATATTTGGAAAAAAAAAAGACAGTATGAAGCTTTGGTGTCATTGCTTTAGTATGTAAACAGAACATTGTTTTATAGTACAAATTTTTTAAACCAAAAATAAAATCTACAAATAATTTTTTAATCTTGATTTTAACCACAAATGGTTCTTTCATTAAGATAAGCAAGTAATATAAATAGATAATTTTGTTTTTCTCTTATTATCTTATTATCTGGTAAATAAGGCACACACAACAGATGACAATAGAAGGAAGAAAAAAAGCAAAAGAACTAATTAATCAAAAATCTTTCAAGAGGGAAGGAAGTAACGTTACTATTTCTCCTACTTGCCAAAACAGATGTTAAAATGTGATGATTAAATAAATAAAGTGTCTGGGTTACATTTTTAGCTCTATGTTTTACCATTTTTATCAGTGTTCATTAAGATCAAGATTAAATCAAGGCTGTATGTGTCTAACAGATGGGTTTCTGTGAGCACATTACCTCTCAAGTGTGCTACTATCCACAATGAAAGAGTCTGACATGGCCAATTATTTCATTTATTTGAAATAGTCTTAAGGATGCTACTTTGTAATAAATATAGCAAAAACATGTCCCTTTTGAACTTCAAAGCAAATACGTAAGTTTTTCTGGGGAAAGCAAGAGCATAATTTTTGAAAGATAAAGACAGTGATTAAGTAACCAAAAAATCAAGGTCAAATGCACTTAGGAAACTAACCATAAACATCACTCTTTGGTATTTCTTCCTTATGGAATGTTAAGTTTTGGACTTTAGATCTTAATATTGGTATCTAAGAATATCTGGTCCCCTGCAAGGGACCCTGCTACAGGACACAGAACAGGGTTGATAACACAGACTATATTCATATTTGTGAAAGGGAAAGCTTTCAAGTGTCCAGAGAGAACTAAGGTAGACATTTAAAGGAATGCTTACGTAAGTTTATACAAGTAGAAGGAAACAAAAAAGCCTCCATTATTTCAGAGATGATGAAACTCACATAAAGAGCATGCAAGATAGTTACCCTAAGTTATAATAGCAAAATTAGGACTTAGATGCCAATGTCCAGACCTGTGACTATCCATTACTATTTGCTGCTTCTCAAAAAAACAGAGGGTTCGTTTTCTCCATTGATTAGAGGAATACTAAAAAGGAAAATTATTAACACCTCCGTCCTAAAGGATAATGAAGCTAACAATAAATAACTAATTTTGTCTAGATTTGAATGTTTATGTTTTATTTCATCTAGGTTCAAACCAATAATGCTTTAAATTGTCATGGTACTTAATAATTTTCAATGTGTATATTATTTCATTTTGATCCTCACATAAATAATGAAATAAACTAGAGTGTAGAATTATCATCCCCACTTTCCTTGAGTTACTTAAACTTAAGCTGAGAGAGGCTTCATGATTTAGCCCAAAGTCATAGAGTTAGGATGTGGTCTAATGGGACAGGGATTCAAATATACCCATCCTTCTAATAAAGTGCTCTTTCCTCTGTATATTCTGCCACTAAATGACCACAATGTACTTGATCTAAAAAAAAAAAAAAAAGAAATTATGTGACTGTGGCATGGACAAGTTTGATATCTTCAATAAGACATTTACTGCCCTTTAGAAAATAAACCCATCCATTTAACAAGTGTGCTTTCAAAGAAGTCTGCTATTCCTTCTCAAAAAAATATAAACATGACATTACAGATCCGAATTAAAAACTACAGAACTGTAGGATGAGAAAAATATGTGCGTTAGAAGTGCTTTAACCAGATGCCTCTGTCTATCCACCTAAAAGCATCCACCCTGCTGAACTACTCCATTATTAAAAAGTTCCATTATTTATCAGAATAGTCATGGTATATAAGCATATGTATGCTGTTTTTAAATGATCTCCTTCAATACTAATCACAACTGTTCTAAGTAGACAGTAATTGTCCCATTTTATACATGAACAAACTACAACTCAGGGAAGCTGAGTTCATCTCACCAAGTTCACACAGCTGATCACAGAGCCAAGCCTGCCTCCAAAACATGTTCTCCTTTTGCATTACTACACTGTGGCTAGTCATTTGTTTCACTTCTTTGGGTCAAGAAGTATTTCAAGTAAGCCTTTGTTAAAACTCAACTTTGCTGCTTGAAATGTGTTACATTCAGATTCAAAATTTCAGGTTATTAGGTTCAGTTAAGAGTCTTTCAAGTTAGAAGAATGATGGAACTATTCACATTTTTAACTTATCTGAGTCCTCCCTTCTTCAAACAGTGTCCATAGCAGGTTCAACAACTACGTCAATAACATAACCATTGTTCAAACATTAACTGGAATTCTTTCTTGACATTGCTTAACAGCCTTCAAATGTTCCTCTTTCTGTGGGGGCAAATCTTTTTTTTTTGAGCACAAAATTTGATTGTCTTATCTCCAAAAAAGTAATTTATTGTTATTGGTACTTCATCAAAGCACCTGTAACAAGGATAAGCATTATCCTTATTAATAATTAAGCATTATTAATAATAAGTATTAGCATTGCCTCTGCTCACAGGAGAATTTCCCAGTGTTCAATTCAGTTCCACCACGGTCACAGGGAGGTACTTTCCTCAGGCCCTTTTCCCACTTAAGTTTTCAAACTTGCTACCATCTGTTCAGGGGGTGAGGACCACAGATCCGCAATTTGCCCAAAACTGATCAGTCAGATGTGAGTGAGGTTTCAGACAAGGGAGATGAAGAAGGTTCATGCTTTAGGAAAGTCCATCCTCTGAATCTTCTCCATTCTGTTCTCTTGTCCTTCGCAAAGCTGGTTCTCATATCCCTCCTTCCGAAAGCTCATCTTTTTTTAGTTCTGCTTTCTGTCTCTCTTTTCCCCAGGATCTACTTATCTGGCATCCCAAGAATGAAAAACTACCCTAGAAAATGTGTCTGAGAATCTCTGGTAGAATTTGGGTTGGCAGAGTGTTTGAATCCTTGTTTCTGCTTCAGTCTGGGATGAAGCAGGGGAAAATTGCTTTCAATGTACAAATAGAACAACTAGACAATACTCTGAGATATAACTGTGCCTCATATGTGCCAACTGTTGAAATGGCATGTTTTCATTAGTCAAAGCCTGAGAAACATAGAACTGCATGTAATATAGAAGAACTGTTAGTTAATAATGATGGGAAAACATATGCCCAGATATTACCAATTGTATTTAAAATAATCACATGATAATCAAATGTAAAATGTTTCATTTTTTTCCATAAAGATTTCTCCCACAGAATATTTCTAATTGAGGAAGGATATTTTAAAATATGAAGGTTGCAGGGACTATGAAAAACCAAAAGATAGATTTTTTTTTTTAAGGCAGGCTTCATACCCATCACAAAGCCCAATGTAAGGCTCAAACTCATGACCATGAAATCATGACCTGAGCTGAGATCAAGAGTCGGACGCTCAACTGACTGAGCCACCCAGGCACCCCCCCAAAAAAAGATAGATTTTCAATTAGGCATTTGTCAGACTGTATAATTATTACCAATTTTCAGAGAAGCTTGGGCTAGCTTTCAGGAAGATATGCTATGTCTGTATGCATGGTACACTTCAATCTTTTTTTAAGTCAATTTTTTGAAGACAGCTATTACACTTACTTTTCTCTAAAGTTCTTACTTTTGTTTACAATGAGGACTATGCCGCTGAGCAACTGATTGTTCTCATATTTTTATGTTAAAGGTTAGAAACGTGTTAGAAAAAAGTATTCTCTAAAGGTGAATTATCCATTCTCCAAGACGACTAAGCAATAAATAGGCTAGTAAGAAATACTTTAAAAGAGTATAAGGAATAGATCTGGATAAGAATTTAAATCTGGGAAACAAAAAGAGGAAATAATCTGTGAGTTACCTGTTGTACATATAAAGCTGAGTCCTGGAAACATCTGGATTAGAAGAGATGAAGGTCGGCTTTCATTTAGAAGTTGAAAAGCCATTGATGGCATTAAAAAAAAAAATGCGACCATCGACCCCCATTCTGGATGAGGAGGGAAACAATGCCTGAACTGTTTAGCCACAACTGGAGTGACATGGACCTTTCCTTACTCCAGGATTTAATTATGACTTTAATTTACAGTCCCTATTCTAGAGTGGGTGGGGATGGGGGAGAACAAATCAAACACTCTGCTATTGTTTACCCAAGGTTAAAACCTTTGATTGTAGCCATAGACAGAGAAAGTGGTACATGTCAGTTATTCCTTCCAAAACAACAAATACTTCTACCCAAAAGACAGCTTATTACCCAGAAAACAAAACAGAACAAAACACTACGTTAATCATTTCTTTCATTTGACTTGTTTCCTCTTGGTGAGTGATAAATTACGGTACTTCATTTGAAGGGACTCAGAGTTCAGAATTTGGCAAGGTGTGGAGAAGAATTTTCTATAGTCCTCTCTTTTCTTCTCTCGACTACCACACTGCAGGCTATACTTCCTGAGGCTACAGCAGGAGGCCTCTTTTATGACGTGCACAAGATATTTCACGCAGTCAGCTCTCCTTGTCTTTTTTATCTCCTACACACTAGGACACCAAAACACCATCTGATTTTGACGTCATGTACCAAGAGGTTACAGCCCAGGAAAAGTTGTGTTTTTGTTCTATTTGACCTATTTGTTAGGATAGCATCAATTAATATTATTAGTTCACTGGCCTGTGTCTGTGTTTATGTTTGGAAAAGCAACAGGCAAACTGTTCCTGGACGTTTTTAAAGGCAACAATGAAAGAGTTGGCCTAATTCTGCACTATCCTACTGCCTGCAATATCTCCCAGATATGAAACAAGACTTAGAAAGACTCTAGATGCTTCTCCTTTGACTCCTAGGATATATCTTTCTTTAAGTGCTGATGTGAAAATGAGATTATTTGGAATATTGGTATAGTATTGAATAAATGCTTAGAATTCAATTTTTACATTTTTGCTAGCCCCTTGTTGACTTTCTAAAACGCTGTAAGATACAGTATAAATAACAATGGAATAACATAATTTCTTTTAAAAAAGGGAGAAAGCGATTGGGATAAGGAGTGGGAACAAGAAGGATAGTAAAACAAGTAATAAGGAAAGGTACACTTAACATACAGAAACTCAGGCTCACTTAAAAAAGTTAGCCACAAAATTTAAAAAAACTACCTCTCTCATTCCATAATAACAAAAATAATAAATTAGGCAATTGTGTTCCACTTGACAAGGCATTATGGACTGAATGTTTGGCATTATGGTCTGAATGTTTATGTCCACCTCCCATCCCCTACGCCCTGAATTCATATGTTCAAGTAGAAATCCCCAGTGCAGCTGTATTTGGAAAAGGGGCCTCTAAGGAAATAATTAAGGTTAAATGAGGTCATGAGGGTGGGGCCCTAATACCATACGATTAGTGTCCTGATAAGAGGAAACATTAGCAAGCTTGCACACCCCATCCGGCCCCCCCTCTCTCTCCCTGCAAGCATATGGGCCCTGAGGAAAGGCCACGTGAGAACACAGTGAGAAAACAAGGTCTGCAAGCCAGGAAGAGAGTCCTCACTAGAAACTAAAGTGGCCAAAACTTTCATCTTGGATTTTCCAGCCTCCAGAACTGTGAGAAAATATTTTCTCTTGTTTAAACCATGTAGTCTATGATATTTTTGTCAGAGTGGTCCAAGCAGACTAACATATAAGGCAAGAAGGTTGGTGACTATTTCTAGATGCTCTTTAAAGACATGGAAAGTGGTGTTTATGGTTAGTGATGTTAAAGAGCATTCATCTGCTCTCTATCCAAGACAGCATTAAAATGACTGCAGGAGAATTTTAAAAAGGAAAAACCAACAACAGTTGAGACAATGGGAAGGGTCTTTGGCAGATAAGAACTTTAACAAATTCTCCAGAAGCTGGAAAGCTGAGGAAAACCTATTAATAAATAAGGGAGAGGAAGCCTTGACCCAAAATACACCCATAGAGATATAACAGAAGTAAGAATGCTCTTGCCTTTGGGAAATAAAAGCTCAGAAAGACTGTAATACAGCATTTAGTGGGAGAGTGGGAGAAAGGCAACTAGAAGCAGAAGATTAATTTGAAAGTCCAGCAATGACACAGCACTGGTTTCCCAGTACATCACAAAATACATGAAGCAGTACACTTAGAGTAGGCTCAATAAACATTAATTGTATAAATGAATCATGTAATGAGTGTACATAGAGCTACCTGCTAACTCTCCCTTTAAAAAAAAAAAAAAAAGAAAGGAAGAAAAAAAAAAAAAAAAAGACCAGCAGGAAGCCACACAATGGAGTCACCTAAAGCCTACCCAGTACTGTTGCTTAAATATGAAGAGACAACCAAGAATCCTCAGAAATATGGAGGAAAAAAATTAACAGCTACCAATAGCATGAAAAAGAAAACCAATATGAGAAAAAACAGGCAATTCAGAGAAGAGAACTTTAAAAAAACTTTTTTAAAGTCTAATGAATATCGTCATAGTGACTTAAGAAGATAATGAATCCGTAAAAGGATGAAAGTAAAATCAAAGAAAAAAATACTTCAAGAAATTTACAATATGATTGCCAGCATAGAAGGTTTGAAAGAAAAAGTTAAAGAAATCTCCTGGAATATAGAGCAAAATTTTAAAGATATAAAAACATGAGAGTCAAAGTCATGAAGGATCAATTCTGGAAGAGTTCTAGAAAGAAAACAGAGGCTATGGAGGGAGGAAATTATCATGTAAGTACAGGTAGAAAAATTTTTGGACCTGATGAGAAATACTAATGTTCATATAAAGATGGTATTAAAGACACAAAAGATAACTTAAAAATGTATACTAAATATCCTAAAATAAATTGAGAGGATCTGGCATGCATAAAACAAAAGTAGGCTGCTATGAAAAGGGAGGAGAGAATTAAAATACGATTTTGAAATAAAAAAGTTAATGGATAAACTGAAAAACAGAATGGACTACTTTTCTCTCCCACCCCAAGAAAGTCACCCCCATTTTTATTCCTATTGCACTGACAAAAATTTAAAAAGAAGTTCATGTCTAATGTTGGTAAAGATGAGAGGAATTAGGGACTCTTAAAATCTACTTTTAAAACCAAATTTCCAGGGAGAAATCTAACAATATATACCCAAAGCCTTTAGACATTCAGCTAACCATTCTATTTCTAGGAATTTAATCTGAGGAAATGAATATGGACAAATGTAAAGAAACACTTATGAATATGTTCATCACAGTATTATTGATACAAGCAAAACACTGGAAATAATGTAAATCTCCAAAGATACATTTTTGGTTAAATATATTATGATGAACATATATGAAAGAAAATTATAAATCTATTTTAAAGTGTGACAGAATTTATGGATACAAAAGCCATCATATCTTAATTTTATTTTTTTAATTAATTAATTTTTTTCAAATTTACATCCAAGTTAGTTAGCATATAGTATAATAATGGTTTCAGGAATAGAATTTAGTGATTCATCACTTATACATAACACCCAGTGCTCATCTAACAAGTGTCCTCCTTAATGCCCTTTGCCCATTTAGCCCATCACCCTACCCCAAATCCCTCCAGCAACCCTCAGTTTGCTCTCTGTATTTAAGAGTCTTTTATGGTTGGTCCCCCTCCCTGTTTTTATATTATTTTTGATTCCCTTCCTTTATGTTCATCTGTTTTGTATCTTAAAGTCCTCATATGAGTGAAGTCATATGATACTTGTCTTTCTCTAATTTTGTTTAGCATAATACACACTAGTTCCATCCACATTGCTGCAAATGAGAAAATTTCATTCTTTTTGATGGCCAAGTAATATTCCATTGTATATATATACCATATCTTCTTTATCCATTCATCAGTCGATGGACATTTGGGCTCTTTCCATAGTTTGGCTATTGTCGATAGTGCTGCTATAAATATTGGGGTGCATATGCCCTTTCAAAACAGCATACCTATATCCTTTGGATAAATATCTAGTAGTACAATTTCTGGTCATAGGGTATTTCTATTTTTTTAATTTTTTGAAGAACCTCGATACTGTTTTTCAGAATGGTTGCACCAGTTTGCATTCCCGCCAGCAGTGCAAAAGGTGCAAATACTCGACAGCATCTGTTGTTGCCTGGGTTGATCATTTTAGCCATTCTGACAGGTGTGAGGTCGTATCTCATTGTGGTTTTGATTTGTATTTCATTGATGATGAGTGATGTTGAGCATCTCTTCACGTGTCTGTTGGCCATCTGGATGTCTTCTTTGTTTTTTGTCCATTTCTTCAATGGATTATTTGTTTTCTGGGTGTTGAGTTTGATAAGTTCTTTATAGATTTTGGATACTAACCCTTTATCTGATATGTCATTTGCAAATATCTTCTCCTATTCCATCGGTTGCCTGTTAGTTTTGCTCATTGTTTCCTTCATTGTGCAGAAGCTTTGCATCTTGAAGAGATCCCAATAGTTCGTTTTTGCTTTTGTTTCCCTTGCTTCTGGAGAAATGTCAAGAAGTTGCTGTGGCCCAGGTCAAAGAGGTTTTTGCCTATTTTTTCCTCTAGGATTTTGATGTCTTCCTGTCTTATGTTTAGGTCTTTCATCCACTTTGAGTTTATTTTTGTGTATGGTAGGAAAGTGGTCCAGTTTCATTTTTTGAATGTCGCTATCCAGTTTTCCCAACACCATATGCTGAAGAGACTTTTTTCCATTGGATATTCTTTCCTTCTTTGTCAAGGATTAGTTGGCCGTATGTTTGTGGGTCCATTTCTGGGTTCTCTATTCCATTCCATTGATCTATGGGTCTGTTTTTGTGCCAATACTATACCGTCTTGATGATTACAGCTTTGTAATACAGCTTGAAGTCCGGAATTGTGACACGTCCAGCTTTGGTTTTCTTTTACAGGATTGCTTTGGCTATTCAGGGTCTTTCCTGGTTCCATATAAATTTAAGGATTGTTTGTTCTAGCTCTGTGAAGAATGCTGGTGTTATTTTTTAGGGATTGGATTGAATGTGTAGATTGCTTTGGGTAGTATTGACATTGTAACAATATTTGTTCTTTCAATCCATGGGAATGGAATGTTTTTCCACTTTTTTGTGTCTTCTTCAATTTCATTCAGAAGCTTTCTACAGTTTTCAGTATATAGATTTCTCACCTCTTTGGTTAGGTTTATTCCTAGATATTTTATGGGTTTTGGTGCATCATCATATATTTAGGTGAAACATCAAGTTCAAAATAATATTAGAAAAAAATAAAATAAAATAAAAAATAAATTTAAAAAGGGGTACCTGGGTAGCACAGTCAGTTAAGTGTCTGACTTAGGCTCAGGTCACAATCTCATGGTTCGTGGGTTCTAGCCCTGCGTTGGGCTCTGTGCTGACAGCTGAGAGCCTGGAGCCGGCTTCGGATTCTGTGTCTCCCTCTCTCTCTGCCCCTACCCACCCCCTCCCAAAAATAAACATTAAAAAATAATAATAATAAAAGAAAAAAAATAGTATTAGAGCACAATTCCATTCTTGTATTTATGTATTTTAATTTCTAAGAATGTGTATATGCAGACAAGGTTGCTTAGAAGAATATAAAGCAAAACAATACTTTGGTCTCGGGCTAGTGAACTACAGATGGATTTTATTTTTTTGTTAGTGCAATATTACAGTGAATATCTGTATTCCCAAATTATATTAATCATGGATTACTTGAATGGTTTAAAAATGTTAGGGAGTTGGTAGAATATAGCTGGTAGTTTAAGCTGGAAAAAGATGTTCAATGAGGCTAGAAGGTCAAGTGGAAGCCAAGGAAACTTTAATATTTAAGGAAAAACAGAGATCAACAAAACAACAGAAGTAGAATTAGTAACACACATATATAGAGAAAGAAAGAATAAATTTTTTTTAAGCAGGCTTCACACCTTGCACGGATCCCAAAGCAGGGCTTAAACTCATGACCCTGAGATCAAGACCTGAGCTGAGATCAAGAGCAGATGCTCAACCGACTGATCTACCCAAGTGTCCCAGGAGAGAAAGAAAAGTTGAAGATAATGTTTATAGACATAAAAGAAGGTCAATTTCAAAAAGATAATTTCAATAGTGTCAAATGTTGTAAGGAACTTATTAATAATTACCATGATTTGCGATGAGAGGTGAAATGTAGTTGGTTTAACAATAGGATCACCACTAAAATTCCCCATCACCAATACCAGTGGGAGGTATACCAGAAGGAAGAAAGGAAATAGAAACTGCTAGAATAAACTACTTCCTCAAGAAGTTCAAATGAGAGCAGGAAAAGAAAGAGGGGGTAATAACTTTCTGTAGAGGGGGAGTAAAGGTAACATTTTCCTAAAGATGGGAAGGTGAATCGCAGAACAGCTGTAAAACTCAATGAGAAAATGCCAAAGACACCATTTTGAAATATGGAAACCATCACACAAACACATGAAGTTATAATTTCGCCACTTTTATGAAGATTTAAAAGCCATTTTTCTTTTTTTTTTTTTAACGTTTATTTATTTTTGAGACAGAGAGAGACAGAGCATGAACGGGGGAGGTTCAGAGAGAGAGGGAGACAGAGAATCTGAAACAGGCCCCGGGCTCTGAGCAGTCAGCACACAGCCCGACGCAGGGCTCGAGCTCAGACTGTGAGATCATGACCCGAGCTGAAGTCGGATGCTCAACCGACTGAGCCACCCAGGCACCACAAAGCCATTTTTCTTGAATGTGTCTTTTCAAAGTCCATTCCAAAAACAATGAACAAGAGGACTAAGAAGAATTCTACCAATGGCCTAGAACCAGTTTATATTACTTTACTTACTGTAGAAACACTCAGAGTCTATTCAGATAAATATCCTTACTTCACTTCCCCTCAAGCCTGGAGGATTCAATTTCTATAGTTAGAACAATATAATATAAACAAAACTCTTACATGAGGTTGTTTCCTATACTAGAGTAATAACACAATTTATTATAGTTATTAAAAACAAAAAGGTAAACAAGGAATAAAAAGCATCATAACTCCCACTGAGTATTGTATGTAAATGATGAATCACTGAATTCTCCTGAAACCAATGTTGCACTGTATGTTAACTACCTAGAATTCACATAAAAATTTGAAAAGAAAAAAAAAAAGCATCATGCCTCTACTCTCTAAAGACACTCACTATTAAAATGTTATCCATTTTCTTCCAATCTTTTGTGTGCACAGTATTTTCTTGTCTAAAATTAATGAATTATTAATATTATTAATTAATTAATTAATATTATTATAATTATTTACTTATGTATTTCCCAAATATATGTACAATAAAATAGGAATATTTAGGTAAAAAGGATTTGCTTCACTTAATAGAAAAAAGAGTCAAGACTACTATCTGTTTTTGCATCACCAAGGTGAGTTTTTTCTTTTAGTGTTAACAAAACATTTACCTCCAATCAAAGCTTAACAATTTAAAAATAGCTTGAGTTTTGCTAATGTCACAGACCAACGTGACCTTTTTTTTTAAGTCTATTTATCTGTTTTGAGAGAGAGAGAGAGAGAGAGAGAGAGCAAGAACAAGCAGGGGAAGGCCAGAGAAAAAGAGGGAGAGGGAGAATCGCAAGCAGGCTCCCCACTCACAGAGCAGAGCCTGATGCAGGGCTTGAACTCACCGACTACGAGCTCATGACCTGAGCTGAAACCAAGGGTTGGCTGCTTAACCAACTGAGCCACCCAGGTGCCTCCATCTTGCGCTTTTTGATTCACTGACTGGTGACCAAAACCCCAATCACATACCTGATAAAACGTCTCTTAAGACTTCTGCATTCTTTTGTAGCTGAGGTTCTTATGAGTCACTACTCACTCAGTGTGTTAGCTTTCAGTAAACTGTTCAACTCCGTTGCATCTTATGGAACTCTTCTCTTCGTTCTTAACCAACTTAAATGTGGAAATAACCTCTTCTGAAGAAACACTGGGGGTAGGTGGCAGGGGGAAGGTGCGAAAGGCTATGGTTTACATTAAAGCAATTTTTGCAATTTAAAGTTGAGTCTCAAAAAAAAAAAAAAAGCCAGTTCCTAAAGGTCCTCTGTCCATCTCACATCTAATAATTTCTTCCTGGAGACCTTTTCACAAGCTGCATTCTCTTGCCTTGTGCTCGCTTCTTTTCTCCCTTCTCAGACATCCTCTCCCCTTCTGTCTCCCTGGTTGCCTCCTACTGCTATCCCCCTACTGCCACCCCTGTAAATTTCTGCTCACTTCTTATGCAAAACCACTGATCATTCTTTTCTGCTATCTCCTTATAGACCAAACATGATTCAAATTTTAAACGTGCATAGGAGTTACCTGGAATCTTCTTAAAATGCATATTCTGAATTGGTAAGTCTGGGGTGGGGCCAGAGAGGCTTCATTTCTAATAAGCTCACAGGTAATGCTCCCACTACTGGTTCATGAACTATTCTAGAACAGCAAAGCTATAGATCATGTGTTCAGGACTTCACTTTCTAAACCTAAAGCCACTTTTCAATCTAAAATAGTAACAGTTCTCACAAGAGAAATAATTTCAGTATCACCTATTACCCTATTTTTTTTCACCTTGCTACATTAACCGCCAACTCACTGTCATCAGAGTATGTCCCCAGCTTAGGTCTATTGGGCACAGTTAATTATGCCCTCCCTATTTAACAAGTAGTTATTACAACCTCACACTTTGTAAGTATATTACCAAAGGTAAAATAAGCAGTAAGTATTTGTGTTTCTCTTAGAGGAAGAAATAGTAATCTTAACCTTAGAGGAAAGATATTTGTAACAGAAACAATGCTGACCAAATATTCCATGTGCTTCCTTGGGTTGGAACTAACAGAACTATAAGCAGAAGTGAGTTTTGTCACTTCCGCGCACAAGTCCACCTCCTCCACTGCTCTCCCTTCTCCTTCCTCTCATTGGAGAGATCAGTGCACTTGGAAGAGGACGCTTCAAATGAGATCTCAGCCCTGGTGGACCCCTTGATTTTAGCTTTATGAGACCCTGAGCAGGTCCCTGGATTTGAGCCTGGACTACAAGATAATAAATTGTGCTGTTTCAAGATGCCAAGTTTGCGGTAATTTGTTATACAACAATAGAAAACCAATACAAAAGGCATGTGTAATTTTCCATCAGGCTGAATGTATTAATATTGCCAATTCCATCCCATGTGCTAGCTAGGGCCACCAGTTTCAGTTCTAACAGTGGCTTGGCTGGCTAATGCCATCCTAGACAAAACCTCGGCACACCCTAAAATGACTGAAAATCCAGACATTCCTTGGCATAGTATTAAAGCAAGAATTCACAAAGACTAGGAGACAGACATTTTGGCTTGAATCTGTCACATTGTTCCTACCTATTCACTTCCTCACTTACCCATCCCACCTCCCAGTATGAAATAAAAGAAGGCATTTTCAAGATTATCACAGAAATAATTATTAAGGAAACCACTGGGCCTTCTAAAAGGGATTTTACTGGCTGTTCTCCCTGGATCAGAAATGCTGGTGGGAGAGGTTGCAATAGAAATGGGCTCCCAGATCTCAGGTGGAATGGGAAGAACCTGGGGGGTGGGTGGCTGAGCTTAGGTGGCAGCCCATATTCACATGAATCAAAGTCAAGGTGTTGTAGTGATTGAATGTTGGAGAAAGAATTAACAGGTGAAGATTCTCCTCAAATGAGATGGGAAGACAACCCACAAAGTTCTTCATTGGGTTTTTTTTTATCCAAAAACTTGGTGGGTTAGCAAACAGAGGCTGTACTTCAGTCACAATACAAAGAAATTGCCACGTCTCCTGAATCACCAATCTTGAGTCAGTTGATGGATCCAGAACCTCTCGAATGGAGGAGAGGAGAGATGCCCTTGAAGAAGCCTCCTGTATACTGTGAACTTTTCTCCTTGTTCTCTCCAAAGCAAGTTAACTGCATTGGGCAACTGCAGTAAAAGATCCCAAAAACCTTTAGTGATTATTAGATATTGGCCTTTGGGGAAGCAAAGCATCTAAAATCTAAGGTTTCTCATTAGAACTGAAGCTCATGGGGGTCAGTTGATTATGGGAATTGTGTCCTAAAACTACCTAACTATAGGTCCAATAAAACTCAAACTCCAAACTGATCCATTCCCCTGAGAGCATTGAACTATTTTCAGCAACAGTTTGGTCATGCTAGAATATTACTGCCCAAGTGAGAGACAACCTTTTATAAACCTAGGTGTCCAACACTAAGGTGGAAGAATACATATTTGTGGACCTCTCATTTTTGAGGCATATTCCATTTTTAGGTGTTCTATTCTGATCTGTTTACCCTATGAATCCAAAAGGTGCCAGATGTAGATGGGAACCAGAATAAGAAAATGCTCTCTACCTATTTCAAAGTTCAATTCAAGCAGTCTGTCAGTCAGACTAGCCAGTGACCCATCAGATCCAATTGTGTCAAATTGTCCATAGGATGGCAGGGTACTTTGGTCCTATACCGGGTACCATAGCAAGTCCCAAAAGAAGAATTTCCGTAGAGGTCCTTCCGATTAGAGAGCAAGTCACATTTCTTTCTGCAAGTAACTAGTCTACCCTTGACAAACTGTTCCTGGCATCCTTTTGGACCTCAGTGAAATCTGCAAATCTGACCACAGGATACCTGGTGACCATGTGATTTAAATAGCTCATCGTGAACTGGCTGCTACCTTTTCCGTCTAGCCAGAAATTTAGTTATGACGGCAGTTCAACTGTGACATGTTCAAATGGTATGAACAAGATGGAACTAAAGGCAAAACTATGTGGCCTGAGCAGGTTGCTCACTTTTCTAACTTGAAGAAGTCCTCCTGTAAGCTCCCTTTACAGCCTTAGGAGGGAAAGCCCATGACCAACCTACTGAAGATGCAAATCATCCTACAGAAGATGAAATCTCTAGTTTACAGATACTTCTTTGTAATGTACCAATATGGGCAAGAGGTAGATCTGCTATGAAGATACAGCTTACAATGAACAAATAAACAAACTACAGCCTCCCTGCGGCTGAAATAGAATCCTGAGGAGAAATAGAATTTTTGGAGAAACAAAAACCTCACAATGGGCAGACATATAAGCAGTATTTCTCATTGTCCACTTTGCTTGGAATGAGATCAGGATCTATTCTGCTTCCTGAATGGTTGTAAATGGTCTGCTTAGTTGTTCAGAGACCCAGAAAGAGCTAGATATCAGGTCTAGAGACAAGGAAGTTTGGAAAGAATTGCCCAGAGCTGAGAATATTTCTTTTCCAGTTGAATACTCACAACATAGCACCACACCAGAGAAGTTCTTAATAATAAGAGGGGATAGAATGATCCACTTAAGGATTGTCAGTTGTGTTCCTTTCCAAGGCAATCTAGTACAAGGGTCACAAACTCAGAAATCTACAAGTTTCAGATAGATACCATAAATAAGAGAAGAGAATTTAATGAGAGATGACAGGGGATGCTTAGAATTGTGGTTAACTGGATACAGTATATTCTATCTTAAGAAGGCAGCTTTGAATGTGTGTCCAGTATGGCCAGATCATCCTTTATTTGCTTTCCTTTTTTTTCTTTTTAATTTTTTTTTAATGTTTATTTTTGACAGAGAGAGACAGAGCACAAGCAGGGAAGGGGCAAAGAGAGAGGGAGACACAGAATCTGAAGCAGGCTCCAGACCCTGAGCTGTCAGCACAGAGAGGGATGTGGGGCTTGAACCCATGAACCGCAGTATCATGACCTGAGCCACCCAGGTGGCTGCTCCCCCTTTAGTTGTTTTTCAAGAGAAGTCATAACACAAACTTTTTAGATGAAATTTCCTGATCTTTAAAATGCCACGAAGGCCAAACATACAAGTCTGTGGGTACCTTTGGTGCTAAGGCTATCTCGGGTTATCACTTGCTGTGTCACTGGTTCTACTGTTGTTTGATACACATACCAGGCGGCAAGGATGGACACTACGTATTGACTCAACTATACAGATTTTTCCTCCCTCAGATCTACTAGGCTCTTACTACTAAAAGACACCACATTTGCTGGCAAAATTACCATTCCTTCTGCTGTTAGAGATTAGACGCATTGCAAAATCCAATCAGATACCTGGTGAATGGTTGATTAATTAGGGCTCTTTTATCATGCAGGAGCAGCACACTGTTCCCAGACACAGAGATATTTATTCTGTATTTAGATTTAGTTTTTCTATCAGTATCACTGTTGTTAGGCTTACTTAATGCTTTATGCTAACCACACAACTTTACCTCTAACTAAAGAATTAACTCCACGGTTAAGGAAATACGTCAATAGGATGTTGATTATGGTGTTCATGAGTCCTACTGTGTACCCTAATACCTGAAAGGAGCTAGCCTTATAGCATGATGGACTGACCAATTATTGAAGGTTCTGTTACTGCCTTTTCAGACACAACACTATCTTCCAAAATGTGGTTAAAAGGTGTGGTATGTTTTGGGGGCCCCTCGCTGGCTCAGTCGGTAGAGTCACTGACTCTTGATCTTGGGGTTGTGAGTTTGAGACCCACATTGAGCATAGAGCTTACTTAAAAAAATGTGGTACATGTTTTGTGCTAGACATAATAAAATTTAGTGCTTTTTCCCCCTAAACCTAAAATACACAGGTCAGGAATAAAGGTAGAAAGGGAAGAAGTAGTTGGCATGATATGATGCTTACTGACTGTCATGGATTGAAAGGTGCCCCCTATAAAGATGGTAATGACCTAATCCCCCACTACTTACAAATATGATCTTATTTGGAAAAAGCAGTTTTGCAGATGATCAAGTTAAGACAAGGTCATAAGAGTCAACTCTAATCCAATATGATTGATGTTTTATCAAAAGGGGGAATTTGCAATGGAACCACTCATGCAGAGGAAAAATGATGTGAAGACATAGGGAAAATGCCATCGATAAACCAAGAGATGTCTGAGGCTACCAGAAGCTAGGAGAGAGGCATGAAACAGATTCTCCCTCACAGCTCCCAGAAGGAATCAATCCTGCTGACACCTTAATCTCAGACCTCTAGTTTCCAGAACTGTGAGACAATAAATTCTGTTGTTTAAGCACCCCAATTTGTGGTACTTTGTTACAGCAGCCTAAGAAATTAATTCAATGACCCATTCCCAGTGTTTTTGCTTTCTTCCCTTGTTCATCTCAAAATTGGTAAACCAAGAAGAAATGCATTCACCATGGGACTTAATATATTTCCACTGAATTAGAAGCTGAGACTGTTATGTAGCCATTTCAAGTTCCTTATTCCTGTTGAAAAAAAAAATTAAGATTGTGCTGGTATGACAGTAATCAAGGCAAAAGAGTGATGTTGCCACATATAAATCAAGGCTAGAAGGAGTGCTGCTCCCTCAAGATGACTATTATGCACAATAGAAATTGTCAAAGAGACGGATACAACCGACCACAGCTAGAACAAGGCTCAGATTCTTCCTGAATAAGGGTGTGGCTCATCTCAGAGAGCAGACAAAAAAATCAAACATAAGGGAACTACCTGAAAGCAAGAGACAAGTCGAATTGGGTAGTGAAGGAGGAGGTCGTAAATACCAGGTCCAGCTCAAAAGAAAGAAAGACAGTTCACCCTAAAGTCAGTACTTGTATTCCCTCGCTCTTTTGATTATTATTGTTATATTATTATTGTTGTTGTTATTATTATTATAGTATTGGTACACTACAATGTATCATTTTATCCACAAGGCATAGCACATTGCCATGAGAGGAGGCAGGCACATCACTCAATGATCCCCTAAACTAGGAAATGGTAGCCTTGAGCCTTCCTCTTTGGATGTGGTGACTGGAATCTTCTAAGAAGGAGGTCCTTTCTGCTGTACCTTAGTTATTTGCATTATATGAAAAATATCTGCATTATACTTGAAATATTTCCAAATGGTGTTTATGGAAAGAAGGGCATATGTGAATGTTGTACAACCAATTAGAATGTGTAGACTTCTCTTGTTTCTGCTTCCTTTGCAGGACGCATCCCTTCGCTGGAGCTGTCGGGCACTTCACCTGATTCTAATGACCTGTCAGTCACAGGACTCTCCAAAACGATCAAGCTCTCTCTCCTAGGAATTTTGATCATGAGCGGGGACACCCAGGACTAGAAGGCAGTTAGAACCCAGTCATCTGATGGCAGCTCCTAACAGTGAGTGCATGAGTTCCCACTGTATAGATCACAGAAATGCCCAAGTTCCTGGCTTCTGTAGGCCGAGTTATTCACCATGCCATTCAGTAGTCTTCCAATAAATTCACTCAGCTTGCTCTTTCTTCCTTCCTTTCTTTCTTTCTTTCTTTCTTTCTTTCTTTCTTTCTCTTTCATTCCTTGTTCTTCCATTCTTTCTCTTTTGTTTTCTTTTCTTTCTTTCTTTCTTTCTTTCTTTCTTTCTTTCTTTCTTTCTGCATTAGTTAGCAAGAGTTCATTACTGTTGCTTGTACCTAAAGACTATTGATATCTGTGTTATCAAGCTTCTCATTTTTTTCTCATAATATGTCGAAAATTTAAGTATAGATCATTTAGGTGTGAAGAGGATATTGAACGTGGTGGACAGAAAAGGTCTATTATGAAGCAGTACTTATGTAACCTGGCATAGAACTGATGATAAGAGAATGTGGCAAAGGGTATTGTGGTTGTTGTAGCAGAAATTGTCTCTAACTCATCCCAACCTTAAAATAGTTTCTCCATCAGTGCAACAGTTTGAACTCTGAAATAAAGGGAATATAAGAGAATACAGGTAAACAGTGAATGGAATAGTTAGGGAGAGAAGAGAGTGAAAAGGAGAAGAAAAATATGAGTCAGTAATGTTAAGAGTACACTCACTATATCCACCTACAAGAGGAACTCTGGATAGGGCCAAACTAGTCAGAGAAGATCTCTTTTCTCCTATTTCTCTTCACCACAATTCTCAGTGGCAAATGATGAAATATGTAGACAGTATATATTTTAAATCTGTCTCTCCTTTTCTGTTTCTCTCTCTCATATTTATTCTAAATATAAGAGATATTAAAAAATCTTTCGTATATACAAATGTCTGCAAATTCAGTTAACATCTCTGACCAATTCTTGTTAAAAGGAAGATGTTGAACTGGACAATTTCTAACAACTCTCAAAACTAAAACCGTGATTTGTAAACCTTTTTCTTGAAATAGCAACTATATCTCTATGGACTAACCAATGAATTATAAATCAAATATTTAGAGTTCTAATTCTATCTCAAATTTAAAATCTTAGGGAGTAAAAACATTCCAGCTGTATCTTGGTTTCCTCATCAGTTAACCAGAGATAATTTTTAATCCAATGAAACTACTCATATTTATTAAAAATAAAGGCAATATAGGGCCAACTATTCTTTATGTGATGTATTCGTACAATTAATTTCTCTATTCTATCAGGGTTTGTATATAACAAGTGCATCTCTTCATATATATGGTTTGATTACCTGTGTGTAATACATACAGACATTCACATCATTTTTAACTCTGTCTAGATTCAATGAAAATGTAACAATCTCTACAGAAAGAAAGGGTTTGTGATGACAAGGAGTGAATGTTGGAAGATAGTTTTGCCTCTTTCTGGTTACGAGGCAAATATTTGATTGTTCTAATGAACCATATAAATCATAAATTCATACATGTGGTCTACATATAGGCTTAATGACAGTGGTTTGAATAGAAATGCTGCTATTGTAGCTCTTTAATATAAAATCAACAGATGATGTTTTAACCTGTAAACTAGAATTTTAAAATACCTCATTTATCCTGACCAGTAACTGATACAAATTAGTGGAGTGTTAGTAAATTCCTACTGAATTCTCCTAAAATTACCATCTTTGAAAAGTTTCCACAGGAGCTTGAAGCAGCCTAAACGTTTTTGCAATTCAAAGTTTATCTCTCCCATGCCATTTCCTGAGAATAAAATGTAGCACAAGTAAGCATTTTTAATCAGGGAGCATGCTTAAACTTTAGAAAACAAATTAACAGGCAATCAAAATGTACTAAATGCCTCAATATTCCTTATATACTTTACAGAGAAAACTCAATATCCTGCCTTGAATCCACCCGTGGGAACATAAAGAACTGGAAATACAAAAATAAAGCACAAAGAATTCATGCCATGACCTCAGATCAGTGACAGTGTCAAAAATAGTACAAAATGATCCGAGAAACACAACATTTAACAGTCCTTTTGATTTCAAGGTTAGAAAATGACATCTGCCTACTGCCATGCAAACCAGCAGTGATCCTAAAACAATTGTTTTGTCAATGTTGAGACAAGCAAACCAAGCTCAAAGTCCAGAAATTGCAAAAGGGAGGTAAATTGCAACAAGGGGTGCTGCCTGGGGACAGCCACTTGTACAACGGGTATAAAATATAGTAGGTTGCCCTTTCCCCCCTATTGTTATACTGGAAGGTGCTCATCCCTGTCTTCTGACTGGGAACTTCAGCTGTTGAGGGCCAGTGGGTAGGTGTTGTAATTCCTTCACTGATATTTAGTGTCACCCGGGTTCTTGAATCTGTCCTGTAGGCAGCGCTTGACTCCCAGAGCAGGGCAATATCGCCCCTGCCCCACCATTACACTGCCCGCTAGATCCCCGGCTGCCTCCATCAGCCCGGAGATTGTCGGGACTTACTGGAAACTTTCTAGCAGGCTGCAGCCCCAGACGAGAAAATCCTATCGACAGGGCTCCCGGTTCAGAGGGCGCTGCTGGGGAGAGAAGACAGGACGCTATTGCTTACTCACAGTTTGCCTCGGAGACGGGGAGCACTAGCACGAGGCACGCCAGCAGCGCCCCACAGCGCCCACCCAGGACCCTCATCGCGGAGCGGGCGGAGGCGCGGGCGGGGACCCGGACCGTGGCGCGGCGCGGCGGGGACTCTGCGAGCCGGGGCGCCGCTCTCCGAGGACTGCGGCGCGGCGGCGCCTGCGAGCGAGCGCTCCGGTGGAACAGCGGGAGCCGGGGGCGGGGGGACCGCCCGCTCCCAGCCCCCAGCCCGAGAGGGGAAGTGATAACGAGGACTTTTCCAGGAAGCTTTTCGACGCTGGGGGGCAGGGCTCCGGGAGAGTGTTGGAGGCCTAGTAAACACGGTGGAGACACCTTCCTCGCCCGCTCCCGAGCCCCTGCGTTTCGTTCCCAGTCTCCGCAATGTGAACTTGCCCGAGAAGGGAAGTTAAACGCAGTGGAAACCTCTAGCGAGCTAGGGTGAGAGGCTCAGGGGCCGGGGAACATTGAGGACTCAGAGGACAGGGTATCCGAGCTAAGATGGAAAAATCATGCCGAGACACTCTGATGTTGGGGATGAAGACATTCGTCAAGCCTAGAAGCGAGTAACTCCAGGAAGGCGACAGAGAAGAGAGAGAATGGAAACAAATGGGATAGTTTTGATCATCTACATTTTTATTTTGTTTTTGCATTTATGGTGTAAAAAAAAAAAAAACAAACTATAGCAAAAATATGTTTTGAGAAGGAAATGAAAAATATATCAATTCCATCACCTTCAGACAGCTCGTTTTGTTTTTTTGCAATATAACCCCAACTTTTTGTGCTTAGACATACACATTTGAAATGTTATGTAATGTTTAAGGGGGCATCTGGAGCTAAAACGCCTGATTCAAATCTCGATACTTCTATCACTAGTTCTGTAACTTAAAGCAAATTGCTTAACCTCTATAAGCCCCAGTTGTATCGTCTGTAAAAGGGGATAATAATGGGTTTTCATAATGTTAATGTAAGGATATTTTAAAGTGTATTTATTTATTTATTTTGAGAGAGAGAGAGGGAGCGCAAGCGCCAAGAGTGGCCGAGGAGAGAGGGAGAGAGGGAGAATCCCAAGTAGGCTCCTCACCACCAGCGCTGAGCCCCACGCCCCATCCTGGGCTCCCCACTCCTGGGCTCCAACCCACCCTGAAATCAAGATTTGGACCCTCAAGCAACTCAGCCAACCAGACACCCCTGAAATCACTATCATGAGATACTGTACTCCCATATTCATTACAGCATTTCTCAGAATAGCCAGGATTTGGAAACCACAACCTAAGTTTAATCAATGGATGAATGGATAAAGAAAACATATGATATAGAGATAGAGATAGATAGATAATAGATATCTCACATTTATACATGGCTTTTGGGAAATTATGCTAAGTGAAATAAGCCAGACAGAGAAAGACAACTACTGTACTGAATCACTTACATGTAGAATCTTTAAAAAAAAAAAATTAAAAAAGAGAAAATTCATAGAAAGAAAGGAGCTGAGGAGTAAGGAAACGGAGGAACACTGATAAAGGGTATATAAACTTTCAGTTATAAGATGAATATGTTCTGAGAATTCAATGTGCAACATGGTGACTATAGTTAATTATACTATATTATATACTGAAATTTGCTATGAGAGTAGTTCTTAAATGTGTTCTCAAAAAAAAAAAAAAGGTTAACAATGTAAGGTGATGGATGTGTTAACTGTAGGAATCATTTTACCATGTATACATATATTAAATCATCGTATTATACACTTCAAATATGTTACAATTTTGTCAATTATCCCTCAATAAAGCTGGAAAAAGAAATCAAGTAACATTTAGGCTGCTAAATAATCTCTGGGAGAAGAAATAAGAGTCTTAGCTAGAATCATGACAGTGAGATGGTTTTCATTGTTAGGAATACACTAGAGTACACTATGGTGAAATAGTCATGAAAATACAGTGGCTTAAGGTAAGTGATTAAGTGTTTACTTCTTGCTTATGGAAAGTTCACTGCAGGACTTTCTAGACAGATATCTTCCATGTGTTGGCTCAGCATTCCACGCTGTTTGGGTTTCATAATACTTCAAAGTTAACATAGTCTTCCACAATTACCATTTCGCTCACATTTCACTGGACAAAGCAAGTTGCATGACTTCTAAAGGGTAGGAATAACTATCGTATATGCTTGTAAAAGGAAAAGGAAAAGAAAACTGGAAATAGTATGCAGTGCGTATGTCTACTAAACCACTTACGGTATTGAAAAATGAGTACTCAATTTAGTTGACTAACTGACCATCTATATGTGACACCAGAAATATTTGGTAATGTATCATTCTCAGGGAAGACAAGAAGTAGAGCTGAGGTTGAGTATATTTGGGGGGGGGGGGGAGGGGAAGAGTGTTGAGTACAGTTCCAGAAATGCTGAAGAAACACCTGCATGGTAAGTCCCTTCAGGTACAGAAGTAATTGGATTCTTCAAGAGAACATGTTTTTCTTTATTTTTTATTTGTTTACTGAGAGAGAGAAGGGGGGGGAGAGAGAGAGAGAGAGAGAGAGAGAGAGAGAGAGAGAAGGAACAGGGGAGGGGCAGAGAGAGAGAGAATCCCAAGCAGGCTTCTCACTGTCAGCATAGAGCCGGATGTGGGGCTAGATCTCAGGAACCGTGAGATCATGACCTAAGCTGAGATCAAGAGTTGGACACTTAACCGACTAAGCTACCCAGGCACCCTTAAGAGAACATGTTTTTGAAAAGGAAAGTAGAAGGGAACGCCTGGGTGGCTCAGTTGGTTGAGCATCAGACTTTGGCTCAGGTCATGATCTCACAGTCAGTGACTTCAAGTCCTGCATCGGGCTCTGTGCTCAGAGCCTGGAGCCTGCTTCAGATTCTGTGTCTCCCTCTCTCTGCTCCTCCCCCACTCACTCTCTGTCTCTCTCTGTCTCTCAAAGATAAATAAATGTTAAAACATTAAAAAAGGAAAGTAGAAGGATAAGGTCAGATCCTGGAGAATACATATTGGAAGCTGAAGGAAGAGTGACCAGTGAGATCAGAAGAGAACCAGAATAGTATGTAATTGTGAAAAGCCAAAGGAGGAAAGAGTTTTAAAAGAGTTAACTGTATTAAATGTATTAAGTAATAAAAAGGAAAATGAGAACTGACTTGGTAATTAGGAAGATAGAGGTTACATTTAAAAATGTGTTTTGCATAGTTTGATGAAGCAGAAGCCCAATCACAGTACATTGATAAAAAGAGGGAGCAGAAAAAAAAATAGTGATTTAGGCTTTTAGTGGTAAACTACCAGTTTAAAGAGTTAGGTTGTGAAAGTAGAGTCATCAGAAGAGAACTAACCTGGCTCATAGCTAAGGGGAAATTGTGCATCTTTCCTGCCCTGCCTTCTTACCCCTTCTCCACCTGGAAATTATAGCCAAAGGTCTAGGAAAATAAAATGGGGAGGGATGTATTTCACATGTTGGATCAAGAATAAATAATCAGGGGCACCTGGGTGGCTCAGTTGGTTAAGCTTGGACTTTGGCTCAGGTCATGATCTCATAGCTTGTGAGTTTGAGCCCCATGTCAGGCTCTGTGCTGACAGCTCAGAGCTTGGAGCCTGCTTTGGATTCTGTCTCCCCCACCCCTGCCCCTCCCTCACTCATGCTCTGTCTCTCACTGTGTCTCAAAAGTAATAAATGAAATGTTAAAAAAATAAATAATCAAAGGAACAGGATTTCAGAAAAGTTGAGAAGTGATGTTTGTCAAAGTTGCAGGAAAGTGGTTAACCTTGGACAAGACAAGGTAGATACCTTCAGATATTAGAAAATGAGAGGAAACAGATAACAGTGAGAAAAGAACATTCATGAAAGTATAATCTAACTTTCCCATTAGCACTGTAGAATAGAAGTATTATTGTTTCTGGATAGGACAGTCCAGGCAGAGGAAGCATCTGGCATGAAGGGCAGGTTCACTTAGGAAAACCAGTAGAGGTCATGCAGCCTGCAGTGACTGGAAACAAAACTGAAGTTATCAAGTTAGGACAATAAAAATACTAAACAAGGTCCTACCAATTTGGAGAAAGAGGTGGGAGGTCATGTGCCATAAATGTTTATTAGGCAAGCAACACCAACTTCAAAATCTGCTGTTATTTGTTAGAAACTGCACTTAAGCTTTATTTCTCTCATTTCATCATCTTAGCATCCCCACAGTGTAGGTATTTTCATTGACATTTGGCAGATGGGGTGCTTAGGTTCAGAGATAGCAAGCTGTAAGAGATGTATATGAGTTTGAATTAGGGTTACATGAATGAGTGAAGAACAGAGAACAATTTTAAAGCTAAATCTATTGTAGTCCCAAACCATTATTTTTCCCCTGGATACTCTGGACATTACAGGGCCCTCTCTCCTCTTACCAAGATTTGAAAAAATTTATTTAAGTAGAAACGGAATAGACACACAGGTTCCTACAGACCATGCATGCATTTTTTTCCCTACAGGAATGTACTTGTCATTTCTTTTTCAATTTTTTAAACGTTTATTTATTTTTGAGACAGAGAGAGACAGAGCATGAACGGGGGAGGGTCAGAGAGAGAGGGAGACACAGAATCTGAAACAGGCTCCAGGCTCTGAGCTGTCAGCACAGAGCCCGACAGGGGGCTCGAACTCATGGACCGCGAGATCGTGACATGAGCCGAAGTTGGACGCTTAACCGACTGAGCCACCCAGGCGCCCCTTGTCATTTCTTTTTCAAAAAAGTATGAAAACAAATGCAGACATTACATATCTTTGTAAATACAATAAGACATAGTACAAAAACAGCATATCATCATCTCCATCGTGCAGAAACCAAAGAGCTAGCAACCGAATACTTTCTAAAAATCCTAGAAAGTATATTGAAATGTTAATATTGGTTATCTTTGGGTGGTGAATGTGAGATCTTGTTTTCTGATCTTATGTTTTTTTCAGTGTTTTTCACATTTCCTACAATGAACGTACTATTTCTTTTGAAATCATAACCCCCCACAATATCATTTTACATTTTCTGTAACAAACAGCAATAAACATTATAGAGATTAAAACGTCACTGTCATCTGAATTATTGGATAGTTAGCAAATGAGTTTTCCCCTCGTCCTTAACTTATAATAACTGTCGCAGGGCATTGTTTCTGCAGTTGTGCAGTCAGTCTACCGGAGTCCCAAAGGATCCCAGTCCTGCTTGACAAAACAAAACAAAACAAAACAAAACACGCACAAGACCTAAGTAAGCTCTCTGGATCTCAGTTGGGGTTAGAGACACACGAGGAACAACACCCTCGGCTGGCAACACATTTTGTGTGGGTATACAGAGAGGACTTGCCCAAGATCTGTCGGGGATTTTTCAACTCATCTGTGGACGCTCCGGTTGCCTAGTTACGAGGGCCACCTCCCCGCCCCCCGCCGTCCCGGGGGAAGGGGAGCCCGACCCTTCAGCCACTCAGCGGCCCGCACCACGGGCCGACGAATGCTGATTGGAGGAGCGAAAGGCGGTGCTTGGGGAGGGCCTTCCGCGCCTGGGAGAAACGTCAGCGCGTCGACGCGGGGTTTTCACTGGCGGGGCTCCGCTAACACTACTCGGGTCTGGGTGTCTGCGCCTTTGGCCGCGCTGCGCCTGGGCGAGGAGGCCGTTGTTCGCTCGCCGGCCGGCGCAGTTACCGGGACTTGGCGCTGGGACTGACCACCTCGACCCCCTTCCAGACTTCTCCGCCTCCGACGTGCCTCGGAACGGCTGCGGCCGCCGGGACTCGGCCCGGGGCAACTAGGGGCCCTTTCTCGCTCGGGGCTCGGATGGGAGGCGTTGGGAGGAGCGGCCTGGGATGTTCAGTCTGATGGCCAATTGCTGCAGCTGGTTCAAGCGGTGGCGGGAGCCCGTCAGGTAAGCTGCACCCGGCTGGCCGGTGCCGTCCTAGGGGATTTGGACAGTTGCCCCCTGAGGGGCCTGTTGGGGCGCCACCTTTCCTCCGGGAAGAGTCGCTCCCAGGCCGCGGGGGATGGTTTTGCTCCCAGTTTGAATCGTCTCCGAGGGAGAGAGCAGGCGTAGCTTTTTTGCCTAGTTACATTTCAGATTTCTCAGAATGCGTACTCGTATTATTTAAACGGGTTCGAATTTCTTAAGAAGTTGGGTCTTTTGCGTATGGAGTTGGAAACTACCCGTTTTGTGTTTTTCCTGACTTTTGTAATGGGATTTTTTTTTTTAAACAGAGAAGCATGGGATACAGTTTTCATAACATCCACACATTATTTTCCAACACACACACACACACACACACACACACACACACTCACTCACTCACTGTTTTAAGGACTTAGGTTTGAAATCTGGTTCCACTGCTTAATAATTACATGAGTTAACCACTTTGGCCCCTCCTTTGTCATCGATTAAATGGGGGTGATAATCTCTGTGCCTTAAGAGTGTTGTATTAAGTGAGAATAGCTGATGGAAAGTGTCTTCCTAACTGTAGTGTAGCTTCAGTTTACATGTAACATCTAGTTAAGCCTTTAGTTGAAAAAGTCCACTTCTTAACCTTTCATTTTGGAATGCTAGATGTATTAATATTTAGCACCTGCTACTTGATATTCATTCATTTGTTGAGAAAATACCATGTGCCAGGTACCGTGCTAGGAAAGAGTCCGTGAAAATGACACTTTTTTAGGCTTACCCTGTAAAGAAACCTTAAATTTGTTACTCCTTATAAATAATGTTGACTTTGGAATTAGATCAAGAGTAAATTATAACAGTTTTGATATTCTTGTGATTTCCCATTTCCTAGTGAGCTTTCAGTTATTCAGCATTTTGTCAGAGATCACAGAGAAGACTTTTGGGATACAAGAATAAACCTAAACTTTTACCCCAAAATTTTTTGTGAAATTTTATTGTCAAAAATACAAAGTCTCTCTTTTGTCTTCATAGCATTGATCTGTTTTCTTTAGTGTGCCAAACATGCGCAAGCCTCTCTTACCTAAAAAAAACCAACCCAAACCAAATGTTTCCTATTGCTGCTGTAACAAAGTACTATTAACTTAGTGACTTAAAACACAAATTTATTATCCTGCATTAGACTTCTGAGGTCAGAAGTCTAAAATGGGTCAGCAGGGTTGCATGCCTTCTGGAGGCTCTATGAGAGGATCTGTTTTTCTTTGCCTTTTCCAGAGGGGTGGGAAGCGGGGTGGGGGGGGGGTTGGGAAGAGGTTGCCTGCTGTCCTTGGTTTGTGGCCCCCTTCCTCCATCTTCAAAGCCAATTGCATAACATCTCTTTTGTCTGATCTTTTACCAGGACATTTAAGAGTCCCTTTTATAAGGACTCTTGTATTGAATTGGGCCATCCCAAAATAAGCTTCCATAAGAGATCCTTCACTTAATTGTGTCTGCAAAATCGGTTTGCCATGCAGGGTGACATATTCACAGGTTCCAGCGATTAGGATGTGGACGTTGTGGGGAAGCCATTATTCTGTGCCCACCATGATAAACAACGCTCTGTCCCTGCAGCTATGGTTGCTTTTTCTCTTCACTCCAGATGGAAGAGTTGGCTATGGATTCCTGTCTCTGACACTTTAACTCCTTTCCTCTCATGCATTCCTTAACTTCCTACATTAGGAGACTTCTGCCCAGAAGTTGTTCCTGCTACACCAGATGCTGCCTGGTTATTAAATCCAATGGATTCTTTTCAATCTCTTGGCATCATTTGACACGTAAGACCATTCTCTTCTTGAAATTCTCTGATTTTATTTTTTCTGAATTAAAAAATTTTTACCTTTCTATCTGTTGTCTTTTCTGTCTCTTTTTGGCATTTAGCCTTTCTTCATCTCACCCTCAAGTCTTCCCCAGGATTCTGTGTTCAACTCTCTCTTTTTTTCCGTATATTCTCCTTTCCTGGGCAATTTCACCACACAGAGACTTCAGCGGCTACTTAAACATCCACTCTCAAGTTCGTATTTACAGCAAAGACTCCTCTACTGCTTGAAGACTTACTTATCCAGTTCCACAAGAATCCTCAATCCCTGCATATCCAAAATTGAACTTTATGTCCTCTCTCATTTCTATGCTGAATTGCTTCTGCTTTGCTTTTACCCAAATCTAGCCAAGAGTGATTCTAGATACCTCTTTGTGCTTTGTTCTCTCAAATCATCAAGTCCTTTGGTTTCTACCTGTTTAATACCACTTATAGGTCTTACACTCTTTTAGCCTTTCCATACCCACTGCTCTGTTTTAGCTAAACTTTCCATTATTTCTCCCCCAGATGTCTTTGACAGTCTTTCCACTGTTCCCTTCTGATTGATTCTCTACACTGTTGCCAGTGGTCTTTTTCCTTTTTCCTCCTGTTGTGCCAGTTTTGGGGTACTTAAGTTCTCTAGCCCTCCATACCTCACCAAATGCCCTTCTTTTTTTTGGCTGTTCCTAATCATTCCTCACTTGTCAGTTGGGCAATTCTTTCAGGAAACTGTCTTTGCATTCCAGCTAGATTCTTTACCCTTTCATTGTGTTTGCTTTGCACCTTGTATTTGTCTCTACTTATCCATGTTTTGTAATGAAATGTTTATTCAGCTCTTCTCACTGGTCCTCTAGGATGGCTTGTGGGCAGGAGCTGTTGTTATTTAAAAATAGTTAAAATTAATGCATATTTATTGTTATTTAAAGGTGATAAATGTTTATGTAGAACATTGATGGCATGGATGGCTAAGCAAAAAAGTGGCAGATATTAGTTACCCTCAATCTCATACCCAAAGATTCCCAGTTTGGTGTAGAATCTCTTACATATCTGTAAAGTTTCTTTTTATTGAAGTGTAATTGACATACAATATCTTATTAGCTTTAGGTGTATGTCATAGTTATTCAATATTTTTATACAGTATCAAATGATCCCCATGGTAAGTGTAATTATGATTTGACATTATACAAAGTTATTATAGTATTATTGACTGTATTCCTGATGCTGTATATAACATCCCCATGAATTATTTATTTTATAACTGGAAGTTTGTATCTCTTAATCCCCTTCACCTATTTCACCTGCACACCATCTTTCCCCACTCTGGTAACCAAGTTTGTTTCTTGTCTGTGTCTCTGTTTTGTTTGTGTGTTTATTTGTTTTTAGACTCCACATATAAATGAAATCATATGATATTTGTCTTTGTCTGATTTGTTTCACCTAGCATGATACCCTCTAGGTCCATCCTTGTTGTAAATGACAGTATTTCATTCTTTTTCTTGACCAAGTAACATTCCACTGCATATCTATATAGTTCCTCTTCTAAATCTGTCCATCAATGGACACTTGGGTTGGTTATGTATCTTGTGTATTGTAAATAATGCTGCAGTGAACATGGGGGTGCATATATCTCTTCAAATTGGTAGTTTTGTTTTTTTGGATAGATACCCAGAAGTGGAATTGCTGGATCATATGGTAGTTCTATTTTTAATTTTTTGAGGAGCTTCCGTACTGTATGTTTTCCATAATGGGTGTGGTTGCACCAATTTACATTTCCACTAATAGTGTATGAGATTTCCCTTTTTCACCACATCTCCACCAACACTTGTTATTTTTTGTCTTTTTGATAATAGCCAGTCTGACCAGTATGAGGTAATATCTTATTATAATTTTGATTTACATTTCCCTCATGATTAGTGATGTTAAGCATCACTATGTGCCTGTTGTCTGTCTGTAGTTGTCTTTGGAAAGGTATTTGTTCACGTCCTCTGCCTGTTTTTTAATCGGGTTGCTTTTTTTTTTTCTTCTTTTTTTGAGTTGTGTCTGTATATTCTCCTAAGTTTTATACATTTGGATATTAATCCTTTATTGGATGTATGATTTGCAAATATATTCTCTCATTCTTTGCCTTTTTGTTTTGTTGATAGTTTCCATATGTGTGAATTTTTAAACAATAGATAATAGAGTTGCTGTTTCACAGCTTTTTATTTATTTTTGCTCTAATCATAATTAACGTCTTTTTGCAACATTACACATTTCTCATCTTTTTAAGCAGAATAGTGTGTTCTATACATTCACCAAAGAATGTTTAATCATTCCTGTTATTAGATATTTAGGATATTTAAAATATTTCACTATTGTGAGCAGTGCTTGGGTGGGCATCCTTATATAAATATTTTTAGAAATGGAATTTGAGATCAAATGGTATGAAAAAGTTTAATGTATTTGATATCTGTTGCCAAATTGCTCTTAAGCAAGGCTTTAAAGAAAATCACTTGTTACTCCTACCAGAAGTATATAAAAGTGCCTTTTTCCCCTCAAAAAGTGAGAGTCATCACTTGTTTTCTCCAAGTTATAGGGGGGAAATGCTATCTGCTTTTAGTTTCTATTTTCTGAGTTCCTGGTAAAATTGTGTTTTCCCTTGGACTTTTGTATTTCTTGTTTTGGGAATTTCCCAACGATTTCCTTCTCTATTTTTCTATCAAGGCAAGTGCATTTTCTTACTGAATTTTCTAAAAGAGATTTTAAATGTATATAGTAGTAACCATTTCTCTGTAGTATATATTGCAGATATATTTTTTGATTTGTTATATTTGTAAACTTTTGGTGGCATATGAAGCATAACCATTAAAACATTTTTTTTATTGGGCACCTGGGTGGCTCAGTCGGTTAAGCGTCCGACTTCAGCTCAGGTCATGATCTCACAGTTTGTGAGTTCAAGCCCTGCATCAGGCTCTGTGCTGACAGCTCAGAGCCTGGAGCCTGCTTCGTTCGGATTCTGTGTCTCCCCCTCTCTCTGCCCCTTCCCTGCTCATGCTCTGTGTCTCTCTGTCTCTCAATAATAAATGTTAAAAAAATTAAAAAAAAAATTTTATTTAAATGCACCACTCTTTCAGTGTAATAATTAGATTATATTCCATTATATGTATCCAAGATTATATTCACCTACACCTTTTTTCTAATATGTTCATATTTTAATTTTTAACATTTAAAACTCTACTGAAATTTATTTTGTGTATAGGGAACAGGCTTCATCCTGGACACAGACCCCCAAACCATGGTGGTCAGTATATTCTGGACCTTGTAAACAGGTCCTTACCCTTACATATTACCATTTACATATTTTGAATGCCTATTATTTATACCAAGTAGCATCTTGGTATTAGTGCATTAGTGCATATAAAATATGATAGAATATGCAAGAATTGAAAGACGATTTCCAAGATTTTTAGCAAGAATAGAAAGCAGGATTTTGGAAGCGGTATAATTTTGCCTGGATCTTGAAGAAATTTGTGCTTCCCAAGCTTCCCATGGGCATGAATTCAGAAGTGACTCACTTAACAGAAGCAGAAAATTAATATCAATTTAAATGAAAAAAATTTGGCAACAAGAGTTATATAATATAATTAAAAAATAGGTAGGGGCACCTGGATGGCTCATTCGATTGAACGTCTGGCTCTTGTTTTCGGCTCAGGTCAGGATCTTCCCGTTTGTGGGATTGAGCCCTTCGATACAGGCTCTGTGCTGACAGCGTAGAGCCTGCTTGGGATTCTCTATGCTACTCCCCCCCGCCCCTCCCAGCTCCTCTGCCTGGCCTCTGACCCTACTCCCCCTGCATGTGCACACGTGCACGCTCTCTCAAAATAAATAAACATTAAAAAATAAATTAAAAGTATTTTTACTATTAATGTAAACAAAAAGAAAAATATACTAGGTACTCATGTGCTTATCACCCAGATTTTACAAGCATTAACTTTTGGTTAGCACATTTCTGCTTTTTTTCTAAAGAAAAATAGATAACAAATCTTTGAAGCTTCCTACATCCTATTAATGTCCTACCAATCCATCCCCAGAGGTAACCACTAGCTGGAATTAGTTTCTGGTCTGCCTGTGTTTTTTGTTGTTACAATTCAGCCTATCTAAGCTTTACCGCAAATTTATTAGTAAATTGTCATTCATTTGGCCAAGTCTAAAGGAAGAGCCTCAGATGTTACAGTAAGCACTGCAGATTAATGCTTTCTGTACATCACTGTGGTGTTTGGTAAGGCGTACATAGCCATGTTTTTTGGTTTAAATAAATATAACGATAAATCCTAGGCCATTTATAGAAATTGCTGAGTTTTTAATTTGTTAATTAAGCTGTACATACAGATTAGCAAGGATTATCTGATGTGCTGTACACAGAACTGGAATGTTTCACATTTCTTTTTAAACCCCTAGAGCTTCTTGTTTATCCTCAGTACAAAGTTTAGAATTTTAGGATAAAAAGGACTTACAGACATTTGTATTCTACCTCTTTATATTTTAGGAATGAATAAATTGACACTAAGAATTTGACTTAAGATTTCAGAGTTAGCATATGATCTCAAGTTTGGTCCTCTTGCTATTTATTAATGCTCCATAAATTTAGGTAGTGATTTTGATGTAATTTTATCCTGAACTCCACAGTTTGAATTAAAATGTCAGCAAATAATGCACTTGTACAATAAAATCACGCCATAATTTTTTTTTTTTGGTAAGTATTTTTTATTGTATCAATTTTTTTTTGTGGTAGGTTTTTTCTTTCTCTTGTACATTTATCATAAAATAATGTTACCACGTGTCTTCTCCTACATGTGTCTACATTACTTTTTAACTTTGGAACTTGCTTTATGTGGTTCCAAATATTTTCAGTAATATCAATTTGATGTGTCAGTTTTTTTTAGTGTTTTAGTGAAATATTTTATTTTGACTTGCAAAATATTTTTGAAGTTAGAAATAGTTTCTATGTAATTATCTCATTTGAGGTATTGTCCCCTTAGTTGATAGATCAGGAAGTTTAGAATTGTAGATGTTCAAGTGATCTCAATAAAATCACTCAGAGAAGATTAATAATTCAAATATTTTCTGAATCTGAGTTCAAAAGCCCAGTATTATGTTGCTTATATTTCTGACATATCAAATTATTTATCTGTTACATACAAAGAGACTCTCAGATTAAATATATAAAACAAGCTTTTGACTCTTAATCCCTACTTTTTTTTTTTTTACTCAGAATTTACTTCAGTTTTAAAAATCTTTCTCACCATTAATTATTTCCTTGAAAACTTGGGCATGTAAACTTCTTTAGAAAACTTCGGTCAGTTTGGTGTAAGAAGATAAATAATTGTGATTACATTCTCTAAGATTGAACGGTTACTTTTATGTGAAGATTAATATAAATTAAATCCATTATAAAACTTTATCAACTGAAAATTATATATTTTCGTTTTACATAATGTTTACTCAGGCAAATGGGGGAGTCAGAAAATATATTATGCTGTGTCATTCCGTAAAGATGCTTAATGTGTGCCCAGCACATTTGATCCTGGGGCTCCCGAGCTGATTGACAAGTTCCAGTAGAGGAGACTATGTGAGAAGTTGCATGAGAAAGTTAAGGTCTGTTTGCTGTGGTAGCATGGACGGTCAGGAAGGACAGAAAGGACTAGGGGAATAGCAGGACTAGTAGGCCTACTGGAGGAGAGTGTCAGAAGAGGAGTCTGCAGAGTTGGGACTTGAGTCTGTTTAAGGATTTTAAGCAGAAAAATGCTATAGTTAGATTCCATCGACATCATGATTAGGTTTTATTAGCCGCATGCAATTCATGACCTTAGTATCCCTGTTACTAGGTAATCTACCTTCTGTTAGGTCCATAAACTAGGTTATGATTGTGACAGACCTAAGTCTGAGGTGATACTTGCAAGGTTCCTTGATGAAAACGAGCCACATGTTTATCTCTGTGCATGTATATAAATATTTTCTAAAATATTTTTCGAGAAAGAGAGAGACAGAGTGCAAGCCAGGGAGGGACAGAGAGCTAGGGAGAAGCAGGCTCCAGACTCTGAGCTGTTAGCACAGAGACTGACGTGGGGCTCGAACCCAGGAACCGTGAGATCATGACCCAAGCTGGAGTTGGATGCTTAAGTTAAGCATCCAGTGTGAGATGAGCGAGCACAGACTGAGCCACCCAGGCGCCCCTGTGTGCATATATATGATGCGAATAAATTACAGGCTAAACAAATGGTTCAAGTTTCCTTTAAAATAATTATTACTATTTTTACAAACCATTGTATTTAAACTTCCCATGGAAACTTCTGTTGACTAACTTCTTATTTGCGCTATAGCCTTGAGTAACTTGTACCTGCTCTGCTTGCAGGGACAGTATGATGTAAATGATAGGATAAAATAGCTTTGAACTGTTGAGACATACTGTGTAAATTCAAAGCATTGGTTATTGCAGGATTTGGGAAAAGATGAGAGCATTTTCTTCTGAGTTACTTAATTTGGGGCAATTATATAAAAGATACTTTTATTTTACAAAACTTTGCAGTATTTGATATTGATTGTCTCTTCACCCCTCTGGAAACTATTCCCGGTGCAGCCATTTCTTTGGTCTCATTTCTTTCTGACTGCAGTTTTAAGAGTTTTTTCAAAGGTTCTTGGGGTGCCATGTTCCCCTGGCTCTTCTCCGTCCTGTGCTCTCCCTGGGATCTTTCATCTCTTCTCATAGTTTTAATTACCAGGTATGTCTCATAAACCCAAGACAGATCTTTCTACAGCTTCAGACTTCAGTGTGAGATGAGCGAGCACTGCTGTCGACGTGTGTAAAACTGGAACCTGTTCATTCTCTTCTGTAATCCTGTTCCTGCCTGTTTTTGTGGTTTCATCTCATGGACTCCCTAGCTTAAATTTTGTGGTATAGTAAGAATAGCTATTGATTGAGCACTTATTTTGTGCCACAGACATTGAGCACTTCACTTGCATTGTCATATTTCATTTTACCACATCCCTATGGGATAGTTGTTATAATCTCATTTTACTGATAAAATTCTAAGAAGTTAAATAACATGGCCCAGGTCATATAGCTTGGAAGTGGCAAATCTGGGACTTGAATACAGGTCTCTCTAATACCAACTGTGTGTGAATATATCAGATTGCACACAATCCCTGTTATTTGTTCCTGGTAAAAACATAGTCCTTCCCATCCCAGCCTTTCTAGTTTGATATATAATTAAAGACTCAGGGATAAACTGCAATAAGAATGAAGTGATAACTTCTGGGAAGGTCACATTGTTAACTATTTGTTGATACTAGTTCCTAAAGCAGAAGCATATCGGGTTTCCTTTACACTCAATGTGTAGTTGTAGTGAGTCGTGATTATGTATGATGAGCCTCTAGCAAGCATGGTCTCCTTTTGTTTAATACGGCTCTACTGAGGTGTGCTCTTAACCCCTGGGTTTAGCAACTCGACATCCTGCCAGTTCTCCCCTCCTTGGTATGGTATCTTCCCAGGCAGTGTTCTCAGTCTGGACTCTCTTCATTCTCCCTCCTTCTATTTGCACCTTTCCCTTGCTTGGCAAACTTCTCCACTTTAACAATTTAGCTGAGGCATTGCCTTGTGTAAAAAGCTTCCCTGATCTTCTGTATCTGTATCTCTAGGCTAAAATCATCTTGCCCTGTATTACTTAAACATCTTGCATATATAGATGTGCATATTCAACTGTCATAGTGTCACAATGTGCTAATATTTGTTTATGTTTTAGTCACTCTCATTAGAAGATGAGTACACTGAGATAGAAAACCATGTCTCAGGCATTTTTGTGTCTGTAATGCCTAATGCCTAATGTACTTTTATTGAATTACTGTCTGATCAAATGACTAAATGATTGCATTTTTGCTAGTGTCAACTTTTCCAGATGCTATGAACCTAAGAACACTGTATACTGTTTTTTTTTTCAGTTGAAGGATTAATGTACTTGATCAGTAATCATAAGATTAAAAGACATAGAATATCTTCCATTTTTGTACCACAGCCAACTGTTCCTAGTGATAATTTACCATACTTTAAGCAGGTGTAATGACATGTACATTTTAACATGTGTTAGATTGTACATCTTCATGTTTTAAAACGTTGCATAGGATTTTGAGTGTTAGGTGAATGTTAACCTTTTAAATCCATTCTATTCTGAAAGTATAAATTCAATGTTTTGTTATCAGAGATTGCAGTAATTCATGCTGATTTTTATTTGTACTGCTAATGTTATGTTTATTCATTAAGACTTTAATGACCTCAAGTATTTAATTAAAGTCATGTTTTCAAGTATATAGCATAATGATCTAAAAAATTAACTACTTTCAACAGTAGTCAAAGTAAAAAAGAAATCTAGAGAGGCTTATTTTGTGCCAGTCTCAGCATAATTTTAATTTTCCAAAGTGATTTGTATGTTTGAAGGACTTTTTTTGTTTGAACCTAATATTTTAGTAAGAAAGGAAAGCATTTTTTTAAGTTTACTTATTTATTTATTTAGAGAGCACAAGCAGGAAGGGGGAGAGAGAGAGAGAGAGAGAGAGAGAGAGAGAGAGAGAGAGAGAATGAATATCTCAAGCAGGCCCCACACTCTTAGCGCGGATCCCAGTGTAGGGCTTGAACTCACCAGCCGTGAGATCACGACCTGAGCTGAAACCAGGAGTCAGACACTTAACCGACTGAGCCACCCAGGTGCCCCTAGAAAGGAAAACTTTTAAAGTAAAAAGCAAATATCTTTGGTAGCTAGCTTTAAGAGCAGTGTTTCAAAATGTGTAATAGCAATTACTTGGAAGGTTTTTTTAGGCTGACAGACAAGAATGGAGAGAAAACGTTAAGATGCAACCTGTGTAATACAGAAGGAAGGACAGCAACCTGTTTCTTGTTGTAAAGTATAGGAGGGCTAGGGATTGTGGATGTTTGTGTGCTGCTCTGTACAAGGTGTATAATTAATATTTATAGAATAAGTGATGCACATAAGCATAATGTGGGCATTTGTTCCCTCATGGTAATTGTTTTGGTTTATGGTCAGGTTTGAAGCATGGTGGATCTTGAAATGCATCATACATCTTTCAGAGGACAATTGAATTTGTTTTAATATCATTTTAATCTAATTCATTGTATATCTAGTAACTTGAGTTACCTAAAATATTATATAAATGCGACATTATCCATCCATCTCTTTTGGATAATTATTTATTGTATTTTGTTTAGGGAATTATTTTGTGTTTAAGTCTTTTTTTTTTTATTTTTTATTTTTTATTTAAAAAATTTTTTTTTCAACGTTTATTTATTTTTGGGACAGAGAGAGACAGAGCATGAACGGGGAAGGGGCAGAGAGAGAAGGAGACACAGAATGGGAAACAGGCTCCAGGCTCCGAGCCGTCAGCCCAGAGCCTGACGCGGGGCTCGAACTCCCAGACCGCGAGATCGTGACCTGGCTGAAGTCGGACGCTTAACCGACTGTGCCACCCAGGCGCCCCTTTTGTGTTTAAGTCTTATTTGATATTTAGTAGTTATGAATTCTTCAAACAAAATAATAAATTTATATTCTTAAAAATCACACACAGCTTCCTTAAGAAGTAAATTCATACTTTTCAAAGTTGATAATGCAGGCAAAATTTCTGTATGCACAGAGATATCTGGACCTCACATACAACCTCAGCTCCTTAAATTCGTGCCAGTACCATACTATCTTGATAATTACAGCTTTGTAATACGTCTTGAAGTCTGGACAGCTCCTTAAATTCGTAATCTGTCATGGTTCTCTTTGACATTCCCATTGACCCCACCACTGGCTGACAAGGTTGGGGTAAGGGGATGCTGCTAATTGTGGCTTACTTTATTCTTGCACTTACTCAAGCTTAGATATACTTCCATTCATTTCCCATGGTGGGTAGAGATGGTTGAAACATTTAGAAGACTAAGGCTCTTGGATAACAAAGGAAATTAATATGGAGAGTAAATTAACTTCATTCACAAAAACCAAGGCCCTCAACTACAAGGCCCCGCATGATCTGGCCTCTGGTGCCCTTCCCTGCTCCCTGTCCTTCCCTGCTCCATTCTCTCTGGGTTTTACCACATTGACTTGCATGCTGATGCTAGAACATTCCTGCATACCCCCATGTTAATGCCTTTGCCCTGGGTGTTCTCTCTTGCCCTAGATATATTTGCATGACTAACTCCCTCCTTCAAGGCCTTGCTTGGATTTTACCTTCTCAAGAAGGTCTGCCCTGATCACCCTAATGTAAAACTGCAACCTGGCTCCCATCTCCATTCCTGCCTCCCTTTAGCCTGCTTTACTCTATATTCTTCTTTTTATAGTAACTAATCACCTTCTAACATACTACATAGCTTATAATGTACTTATTTCTTACATTTATTATTACTGTTTCTTTTCACTAATGTGTAAATTTAGTAAGGGAAGAGTTTCTGTGTCTGTTTTTGTTTGCTTTTTTTTGTTGTAGTCATTTGAATAAAAAGGCATATCTCAAGTACCTAGAACACTGGTGTCTAAGCGTCCAGAGGGTGGTCAGTAACTATTTAATTGGTTTAATAAGCGACCAGTTTGGTTTTTGCAAGACCGAGTGCGTTCTTCCTCAGTGTGCAACCCCTAACTTGTCTGCCTCACATCTCAACTCTGTCCTTTCTTTTTGTTATATGAATCCTTTGAAGACATCTGGAATTAAAAACAAACAAACAAACAAAAAAACTCAACATATCCAAGAGAGTCAGGGCTAGGGGGATGAAAGAACACCCCTTCTAACATCTAAGCTCTGTTTTTTTAAACTCTTCTTGAGATGATCCTCAGTGAAGATGAGTTGGCAGAAACCCTGACTGTATCGCATAGGAATGTGGCCCTGTGGTTTTAACACAACAGCTGTGTTATGCTGCGACTTTCTCTCTATATTCCCAAATCCATGGTGTTAATGAATGGTCTTCCCTCTTGTATTGTGCAGTGGTTCAGCCTGAAACAGAAATGAGCTTTAGTGGTAGACTGAATTGCCAAGATGATAGGACCCTTTAATAGTTTTGTTCCTTTATACCTATGCCAGGTTTAAGAAGTCTCTAGGAATTAAGTGACTTAGGTTCTGGTTTTGACTCTAAGCAACTTGTCGTCTTAACAAGTCTGGGTTTATGTTTCTTCGATTGTAAATTGAACTAGACTTTTTTTTTTTTCTGATTCTCTGAAGTTTAGCTATGTCATCAAAAGTATTTTAAGCTTTATAATTTTAGGAACGCTCTTTCAAAATATGTTAGCACTTAAGTTAATAATCATGTTATTATACTGTATTTAAGATTTATACTTGGAAAGGTGCTGCATATCTAAAAACAGAGCTGAACACACCGTTGGTGTGTGTGAATCTTTAGCCATGATAAATAGCTCATGTGTTAGAATCCTTTTCCTTCTTTCTCTTATTTCTTCTCTACCTTTTGTACTCTCTCTTGTACAACTTTCTTTTATTTTTTTCCTTTTTTGCTTATAGAACAAAAGGATGACACTTCAAGGATATTTCTCAAGAATTTTGTTTTTTGAATCTGTTTCATTCATTACTGAACTGCCTGGGGTCCAGCAGATTGTCCTATACGTAGTAGATGTCCCTTATATGTTGCTTGAGTGAATGAATTTGCTTTTATTTTCCCCTAATATTGGATTAACTCAAAAGTGATTTTCAAATTTTTATTATTTTAAGAAAGGTGACTCTTGTGATGGTGGGACTTGATAATGCTGGTAAAACGGCAACGGCAAAGGGAATCCAAGGAGGTGAGTTGAAAATGTTTCTTATTAAATTACTCTGAATTATTTATTTATGTAAATTGTTTTGTGACATAATCATTTGGTACAGATAGTATACACTCCATCTCTTTATATTCTTAGTAGACTTGTGGCTAATATGGGGAATAGATTCTAGCTTACTAGTACCAGCCTATTAACATGTTTCAGATGTGAATAAATGCAGAGGTGCAGAGGATCCTTGAGGTCTTTGATCAGATAAAAGGCATTACATCTGTCTTCTCAGCACAGGAGGGAAAAAGTAAAAAAAGGACATGCCCATCTTTAAGGATACCTATCTTCCACTTGCATTCTCCTGGCCGGAATTTAGTCCCAAGGCTGCACCTAAATCAAACGGAGGTAGAAATACAGTTAACCAGCATGTCTTTCCTTGCGCGTCTTGATTGTTTTTCAATATGATATGTAATTTTTATAGTTATGTTAAAAGTAGGGCCTCTTTTTTACTAAAGAGTTTTATATCACTTATATTACATCTCATTGGATGTATTTACTTAGTCTTAATTTAATGCTGTTTACTACAACATAGAAGCAACTGTGCTAGTGAGTTTGTTGTGTACCCAGAAGATGTAGCATCAGCCAAGCATGAGTATGAATTGAGAAGAAACTTAACATATATTTTTTGCTGAAAAAGAATGTTGCAACAAGATACGCATACCAAATAGTCAGGGGCTTTTATTTATGGAGGTTTATGAAAGAAAATTAACACCTTGCAAAACTTGCTTTTGAAGGAAAATGTTTTGCCACCCCATATTCTAGCATGTAATATTAGATATAAATTGTGTATTGTTATCTGTGGATTCTTATGGTACCCCTCGTGCTATCTCCTAGCTTATATCCTCGCAGAGCACTGACTGTCATCATCTTAACCAGGGGCTGGCAAACTTCTTCTGTTAAAGAGCCAGATAGTAAATATTTGAGACTGAGGATCACGCAGTCTCTTTCCCAACTATACAACCCTGACATAATAATGCAAAAGCAACCATAGGCAACATGTAAACAAATGAGCATGGCCACCTTCCAATGAAACTTTGTTTATGGACACTGAAATCTGATGTGTTATGAAATACTATCCTTTTGATTTTTTTTGCAGTTATTTTAAAATGTGAAACACATTCTTAGCTTGAGGGCCATATAAAAATAGTGAGCCAGATTTGGCCTGCAGGCCATGACTGCTCCTCTAAACATCTTCACTTCTTCCATTTCTTCAAAGCCTTACATTCAAGGGAGTAGAATCTAAGAATCAGACTATCTAATTTGTTGTGTGTACTTAGAACATCCTCTTTCCATTGGGATCTTTCTCTTCTGATTTTCACCTCCATATATCCATCAGTTTCTCTTTCTGAGTTTAGAAAAAAATACTCAGGGTATTACATCATGAACAAAAAGTCAAAGCTGCTTTCTACTTTGAGCTCCCCTCTGGTTCTGTTTTTGTTCTTTATCTCATATTTGTTTACTCCTCAGCCTACTCCAGTGGCTGATTTCTTACCTTTTTACTTTTTTTAAAGATTCCAGTTATATAGAGCTACATGAAATTTTCCAGTGGAACCTTTTCATGCTTTTGTATTTGTTTATGCTCTTCCCACTTGTCTTAGTAGAGGGGATATCTGCTTTTAAAGCAGAATATCTAAATGTCTCTAAAGATGGTTTTTTTGTTATATAGTCTCCTTTATGAAGTCTTTTCCAACCTCCTGCTACCTTTACCCATTCCCATCACCATCAGTAGACTTGGCTACTTCCTCTGCTCTGGACTATACTAACCTATACCTGCTTGTATCACTACTTAATTACCCCCTTTGTTCCTGTATCTCTTCACCTTTCCAGAGCATAAATTCCCAAAGGGCAGTTTTACTCATTTTGGTGTCTCAGTTCAGCCATGCCATAGGTGTAGTAGGTGGTCTTCTTACAACACATCTGCCATGGCTTCCACTCTTCAGCTTATTTCTGCCTCATTTCTGTTTCTTTTCTTCCCTTTCTCTCCCCCCCCCCCCACATTTCTTTTGAGATATATCTGCTTCTCTTCTAACTGTAGTGTCTAAATCCACATCCTCAGTGTCTTTCATCTAGAATGTTATAGCTTCCTAATCAAGGAATACTTTCCATACCTTGACCTTTGCTTCTTTCAATCAACTTCTCTTTTTTAATGGCTGTCAAAGTGATTGTATTCATTGGATATAGGTTCAGTTGTCCTAACAAGAGACCTAAAATAACAATGGCTTAACAAAATAGAATTTTGTTTCTCATAATAGTGCATGCAAAAGTAGTGTAGGGCTGGCATAACACCCCCATGGTGTTATGTTCCTTCTCCTCTTTTTTTTTTTTTCCCTTGCCTACCTGTTCCTTATGTTCATTCTCCTCTTTTTTTTTTTTTTTTTTTTCCCTTGCCTACCTGGTCCAAGATGGCTCACTAGTACTGTGCATTTCAGCTGAGGGAAGAGGTAAAGTGGAAGGGAGGCCATTTTCTTTTCCTTTAAGGGCATGGACTAGAAGCTGCCACATCACTTCAGTGGTATTTTGGAGCTGACTCTTACTTGCTCTTATTGGCTTATATCAGCTATCGAGATCCAGTTAGATGTATCCCTTCCCTACCGTGTGTTCAGGTACCTCACACTGGTAGTTTGAAATTGGCCATAGTGGGAGTATTCACACCATGGAAAATGACAAACACTACATATCAAAGTCCTGCAAGAGAGGTTAAACATTTAATGCTACACCACTAGCTCACCATCTAGAATATGTTCTAATAGCCATTCCTAGCTGCCACAGAGGCTAGGGATTTAAGTTTTTATCCTAAATAGGTATGTGCTCAGCTAAAAAACTAGGATTCTCTGACTGTCCAGTGCTATTTCCTAATAATTTCTAAGAATAGTTGTTTTTTGGGTAGCAAAATTCTTCTTTGTGTAAATTGGTCCCTAGCATTGTTGGATATTAAAATATCTTCATTGTATTATAGTTGTTTGTTTATGTTTCCCCTTTTCTCCTCTATGTAAGAGCTCTGTAAGGTCAGAAGATGGATCTTATTATTGTGTATCTAGGACCTTGCACGGTGCTTAGCATACAATAGATGCTCAATAAATAAGTTATTGATGATGTATTTCACTTTATCTTGGACTTCGCAGAGATTGTCTTAGCACATATACTTTACCGAGATCCTCAGGGTTGGGGACCATTTGTCTTTGTACCCCTGGTTCTTATATGATCCCTGATCTATAATAGACACATGATAAACGGCTACTAGCATGAATGGATGGATAAATATGTGGCATGACAAAAGGAAGGATGGATGTAAGAACAGTAGCTTCAGCTGTCATGGCAGTCTGTAATGTTGAGCCACTATATACTTTGTGCTAAGTACTAAGGATACAACGATTGGTCCCAGCTACTGGGAAGGTATAGGCTATTGTGAGGACTAGCAAGAAGACAGAATATTATGATAGTGCAGGTGATACTGAAAGTAGGAAGGAATTATCAGAAAGGATTTACAGGGAAGTTGTATCCAGAACATTTAGTCCTGAGTCTTGAAACACAGAACCGTGAGTAGGAACCAGAGGAAAGGATAGACAAATCAGGGAGGGAAGACTTTTAAAGTTCTGACCTGGATTTGAGTCCTGGCTCTGCCTACCATATAACCTTAAAAAAATTACCTAATTTGAATTGGTTTCCTGAGAATGTTGCCATCATTTTATCTGTGCTTACGTTGGTCTCCTGCCTAGAATGTTCTTCTCCCTTCTTTATTATAATTTTGTGGTTTTTAAGACTTCATTTTTATTTCATGGCCTTTCTGAAGCCTTTGTGTACCATAACTTTCCCCTCCCTCCTCTTTACCCTTTTCCTCTTGAATGCCCTCAGTCTTAGTCTGGGCTGCTATACCAAACCATAGGCTGGGTGGCTTAAACAACAGTTATTTCTCACAGTTCTGGAGGTTGGAAGTGTGAGGTCGGGGTGCCAGCATGGTTGGGTTCTTGATGAGGGAGTCCTCTTCCTGATTTACAGACAATTATCTTCTTTCTGTGTTCTTATGTGGTGCAGAGAGACACAAGACAAACTTTCTTGTGTCTCTTTTTATAACGGTAGTAATCCCATCATGGGGAGTACACCCTCATGACTTCACTGAAACCTAATTACTTCTCAAAGGCTCCACCTCCAAATACCATCACATTGGGGATTAGGGTTTTAACATAGGAGTTTTGCAAGGTGGTGGGGGAAAGGGGGGGCATGGACACATCTAATCTATAACATCCTTATAGTATCCTCTCCAGACTTTTTTCATAGAAATATAGGTTCTTGTGTTAATTCCATTAATACATATCTGTTGATATTGTACTGCATGTTCTTTGAGGACAGCAACCCTATCTTATTCATCTTTACATCCTAATGCCTAACAAAGTCCTGGTACTGAGAGGTGTCTATACATATTAGTTCCCTCATCCCTACTCCAGCATAGTTGATTTATTTGCACTGATAATTTCCTGGGGGTACCTCTAAACTCGTATTCAAAGATGGCTGCCTGTTTTAACTATGGAAACCAATTCTGGCCTGGATTAGATCCATTTGTTTTAGATGTCTAGGGTAATCCTGTTTTAGGAATATCACGCTGCTTATATTGCTTCTAAACTTTTCTTTTTCTCCTAGATAAAGAAGATCTTAGAAAAGTGTGACTTGTAACGTCTCTGCTAACTTTCTAGGGAGTTGTTTAAATTTTTTTTAATGTTTGTTTATTTTTGAGAGAGAGAGAGAGCGTGCGCAAGCAGGGGAGGGGCGAGCGAGAGGGAGACACAGAGAAGAATCCAAAGCAGGATCCAGGCTCTGAGCTGTCAGCACAGAGCCTGATGTGGGTCTCAAACCCATGAGCCATGAGATCATGACCTGAGCCAAAGTCAGAGGCTTAACCAACTGAGCCACCCAGGTGCCTCTAGGGAGTTTAAACTGCACTAAAGTAGTTGCTGAAAGGGAGTAGTATGTGGCAAGTCTGTTGCCCAGTCACACCTAAGCCTAGCAGCAAATGCCTTTCAAATTTATCTTTGTAATAGCAAATATTCTGTTGAATGTGGGAATAATAACATTAGTGTTATTCAACAGAGCTTTCTGCAATGATAGAAATGTTCTGTATTGGCTCTGTCTAGTAGTAGTGTGGGCCACTAGCCTTGTGTGGCTCTGAGCACTTTAAATCTAGATAGTTCAATGGAGAAACTGAAATTTTAATTTAATTTTAATTGATTTTAATTTAAAAAGCCTAGTGTAGATTGTGGCCATTGTAAACAAAGTCCAATGGAGTAATGTTTGTTGTGGATTCTGGTGGTGAAGAGAGAGTGAAAGAGACAAACATCAAGTTTGAACTCTTCTTCATAACCATTGAGTCACCAGGTTCTATTAATGTTTCATGAGTTCTCTCCATTCTTCTCATTTTCATATCTCTCTGAAAAGTGGCCGTCACTCTCATTTCTAGTCAGCTCTAGAGATTTTGCAAAGATGTACCTTAAAAAAGCACTACTTTAGTCACATTAATTATATGATTGGTCTGCTGATATACCTTCAGCTTCGATTTCTCTGTCTTCAGAACTCTCTTAAGTCTGCATTCCCAATCTTAAGGGTTTGCGCCAAAGTTCAGTTTGTACTTTCTTTCCTTTGCTATTTCTGCTACTTAGCTCACTCTTTTGCCTGTCTACATACTACCTAGCTTTAAGGCCTAGGTCTGAGCTCCTAGTTGAAGTCTTTCTTGAACCTTAGTTATCTTTTTAATGTTGTCATTATTACCACCCCCTTGGCAGTTATAACCATGCATCCTATGCCTTCTTTGTATTGTCATATACAGAAGTCCAAAAAAATTCAATTTTAAGTTTATGAAAACATATGAAACATGTTCCTTAGAAACAATGAAATCTGCTCTATGTTTGTAAGCTGTCCTGAACATTTTTTTTATTTCAATTATGGCTTTAATTCAGTAGTTTGAAAAGAGTGGTCCTACTCTTCATAGCTTCTCCCATTCTTTGGTTCTTCTCAACTATTCTCTAAATATTCAGTTTTTCTTTATAGCTTCACAGAAGTTATAATGGTCCCTGGGGATGGCTGTAGTGTTGAAGAGTTGAAGTTTTTATTGTTTGTAACTTGGAGAGTCAATAGCCTTAAAGGCAAGAGTTCATTTATTTATTTATTCATTCTACAGATATTTATTAAGTACCTGTTATATGGTAGACATTATTCTAGGAGCTGGGGTCAATACAAAACAAATAAGCAAAATACAGAAATTTTTATCTGCATGGAGCATAAATTCTGGTTGGATATTTTATAGTATCTACCCTTCCCCATATCTACCGGTATGCTTAGATGTAAAGCTTAGTGCGTAAGCAAATAATAAACATTCCAATTAAGACTAAATTATGAAAAATACTTTTTATGTCCTTTAATTTGTGTAGTTAATGTTATTAATTTAAAGTCTAAGGTTGTTTCTTTTGTGTCATTTGAAACAGAGTATCCTGAAGATGTAGCTCCTACTGTTGGATTTTCCAAAATTGACCTCAGACAAGGAAAATTTGAAGTCACCATCTTTGACTTGGGAGGTGGAAAAAGAATTCGGGGTATCTGGAAGAATTACTATGCTGAGTCCTATGGGGTAATATTTGTTGTGGATTCCAGTGATGAAGAGAGAATGGAAGAGACAAAAGAGACAATGTCAGAAGTGCTAAGACATCCTAGGATATCGGGGAAGCCTATACTGGTGTAAGTAATGTTGGTGTCATTGTAAACACAGGAGCAGTGGCATTAGCCAATAAAAAAGTTTACCTAAGTTCCAAAATAAGCTAAAATAAGCTGAGTAAGCTAAAATCATCATGTCCTAGTATAATAAAATGTATGCAGTTAACGGGATTGTTTATATAGTGAGACCTTATTGTGATGTTCTCTGTAGGGATTAAGGGTTGAGGCTATATTATAAAGAAGAGTTATACTTCAATCTTCTGGGTATTCAAATGTAAACACTTTGTTTTGTTTGATAATTTACTTTGTATCAAATTTTGCATTTTGAAATGACGTATTAGTAAGATTCTAGAATGGTTTTCAGAAAATTTTTTGCCCTTTTTTAATAACTTATTTATGTTTTGCCTTTGTCCTGTTTTTCTTAAAGAGTATTCTTGTCTGGAAGTTATTTAAAAAGTTTATTCTTCTAATGCCACACTGATTGCCAAATTTTTATTTCTGTATTTCCAAATTGAATATGTGATCTGTGTTATCAACTTAGTCATATGCTTGTATCACTTTGTCCAGCTGCCTAACACTCTTTACAAAGTGACAAAGGACTTTTACACCACCTGCTCTCATAGCCTTTCTGCATAGTAGACACCAGATGGTGCTGTACCTATAAGACGTAGTATAAAGTGAAAGTTCTTTAAGTTGCTCGTAAAATCAGAGCGAGCTGACGTGCTCTTGCCTTCTTGTCCTTTTTCCTCATGCTTGTTTCATTACTGAGGATTAAAAAAAAAAAAAAAAAAACAACCCTCTTACCACATGGTTAAGTGAGAAATTATCAGCAGAGTTTCTTACTGGTTCTCAGTAGTAAATGAACATTTTTAAATGAGGCAGTTTGGAAGCTCTGATTACACGAAGTAAGACTTTATGTCATTATTTATTGGTACAGGTTTTATGGCTTAATTTTTATACATTTAACCAATTAGAAAAGTGATTTGTGTAATAAATTCTTACCTTTATTGAATCTGAAGGAAAGTTTAATAGACATATATATGAAGAATGAATTTTGTTGAACCACATAGGCTTAATTAGTCTCTACACGTTTAAGCAAAGAACCAGCATCTTCTAAAATAAAAAGTATTAATGACTGAGAAGACTGATGCTCATGTGTAACATAATCGTGTGTGTAGTTTTTAACCTAACAGTCATTTACTGAATTTATTCATTTATTAATTCGTGCATGTGCTAATGAAGCAAATATTTACTGAGCATCCACTATGTGCTAGTCATTGTTCTGGTGATGGGGATACCGCTGGGAACAAAACAATATAATCCATGGGTGGCCTGAGAAGCTTACATTCTAGGGCTGGAGACACACAGTAAATGTAATAAATAAGTTATATCAGACATTCGGTGATAAGTATATTGAAAAAAAAGTAAAGATCTCTTATCCTATGGTGGTGGTATGGCAGGGGTATGTTGCTCTTATAATCAGGATAATCATAGTGGGTCTTACTGAGGAGATGACACTTGAGGAGAGAGAGGCAGTCAGGCAGATGTATGTGGAAAAGCCCCGAGATGGGAGCATGCAGTTCATAAGGGACTGCAGTTATCACTGAAGAATCAAATAACAGCAGGAGGCCTGCTTCCAATTCTTTCACCTCCCTCACCTAATAGATTATCAGAATAGAGGTGAAAAAACCCAGAAAACCTCCAACTAGGGGATTGCTTCACTATGATAATTTTGTGGTCGGTGAGATCTCACAAAGGCATGAGAATTCATTATGGATACTATAATATGCTTGTGAAATATAGAATGATTTGCCATTTGACCAATTTTCATCTGGGGAATTTTACAACCAAAGGGTTCTTATTAATAAAGGTAAACTGCTTTTTGAAATGAGTGTGCTTAAAAAGTATACAAAACATTCAAAAAGTATACATTGTTAATAAATTTAGAACATGTAGGGAAGAGTGAGTTAAAAAACGTTGATCGAGGGGTGCATAGGTGGCTCAGTTGGTTAAGCATCGATTCTTGATCTCGGCCCAGGTCATGATCTCAGGTTTTGTGAGTTCAAGCCCCACATTGGATTCTGTGCTGACAGAGCTTGGGATTCTGTCTCTCCCTCTCTCTGCGTCCCCCCGCCCCTAGCCCCCACTCTCAAAATAAATAAATAAACTTAAAAAAAAAAAAAGTTGATTGACCATGCAGAGCCAACCACTGCTAACATTCTGATGAATTTCCTATGCATAGTTTTGCAAAATTCATAATATATACAGTTGCATATAATATATGAAAATTTGTACCTCACCTTTTTACATTTTTATGTATTTTTTAAAGTTTTATTTACTTTGTGAGAGAGAGAACACATGAGCAGGGAAGGGGCAGAGAGAGGGAGAGAGAGAATTCCAAGCAGGCTCTGTGTTATTAGTGTGGAGCCCAATGTGGGGCTCGATTTCATGAACTGTGAGATTATAACCTGAGCCAAAATCAAGAGTCTGACGCTCAACAGACTCCCCTTAATTTTTATTTAAAAAAAAAAGTATATATATATATATATATATATATATATATATACATATACGTATATATGTATATACATTTATTTATTTATTTTTAAGTAAGCTCTCATGACCCCAAGATCAAGAGTCACATGCTCTTCTGACTAAGCCAGCCAGAAGCCCCTGTATTTCATCGTCTTTTGTATGTTTCTAAACCCCTCTTAAATATCTACCCCAAACCTGTGTTTGGAAATTCTCCTGTTTACCTTTTTCTCTCTGACCTACAAGTAATTCCTCTTGTTGATATTACTGTATTAACATGGCTTGAGTCTCCACTTCCCTCTCTATTCGCCTTGATGTACTTCCTTTCATCCCCTCGACATTCCTCGGCTGTGTTACTTACTGGTCTTGACCAGTCTCTCTGTTGTCTATCCCATCCTCCAAGCTCTCCTCTGCATTGCTAGCAGGAACCTTTTTCTTTTTCTTTTTTTTTTTTTTTTTTTTTTTTTTTTGATGTTTTTCAACTTTACAAAATTTGGTGTTTTACCAAAAAAATCGATGTTTTATAAAACTGGTACATGCTGTAACAAGTGAAACAATGCAAGAATGTGAGAGCTCTTTTTAGCATACACATTTGATCACTTTACAGTTCCTCTGCTTAAAGTCCTTCAGGTAGCCTTCACTGCCCCATGCAGATAAGAAATTGTGCTTAACTGATACAACCCTAGCATGTAATAGGTATGACATTGAAGAGTCCACTAGGTAATAAGTGGGAAGAACCCTGCTAAGCTCAGTGCTAGGAGCTCTGGTGGGTTGTGGAGAGGCAGGGCAAGGTTACTTGAATTAGGAGGCAGGCTCTAGTGCCCCTTGTTGCACTTAGCTGCTTCCTTCCAGTCCACAAACATCTGGACCGATCAGGAGCAAAATTTAATGACAGCATCTCATCTCATCTTCTGTTCCTCCCTTGACTGAGCCTAAACTAGCTGATTTAGGACCCACAAAGCCTCTCAGAACTAACTTCAACATCTAGATAACTTTCTCTTCCCACCCTAGAATGATGAACAAACAGACAACAATATCAGACCTCTGAGAAAATTCAGCCATTCAGCAGAAGGAAATAAACCTGAAAAATTGTCTATAATCACAAAACTGCAAATTGGTGGAGCCAGAATTCTTTCATGCTATGGGAGCAAAGTTAGATCAGCACAGTAGAAGGTCCTAGACAGTCTCTGGCTCTGCCTGACGTGCTGTTGCACACCAGCCTGATAGCATGTGTCACTGCAAATGAAGCCTCAGCCAAATGTCACTTTATGTCACAGCCTTGAGAGTTCTCTTGAAAGGTCAGAATCATAGAACATCATTAGGCTTCTGTGCTTTATTAGCTCAGAAGTTATGTTTTACAGTTCTATAGCTTTACTACTTAATAAGCATAATATTTTGATGAAAATCTATGAAATAATGGTGAAAAATTGACAAACCATGGGTTTAGAGAGAAGATGGAGAGTCTGGAACCTGAATTCTAAGAGCTGGTGTGCATTTGTTTATGAGTCTGGCAAGTCACTTCACTTCTTTGGACTTAGTGGTTAAATACCTCTTGTATTAAAAGTAGATGTAAAATATTGTAATTCTGTTTTTTTGTATTCAGCTGTATATAATCATGTGAACCATTTCAGTAGAAAAGTAAAAGTGACTGAAGAGATTAAAAATAGATGCTATTCAAACTTTTTGCCCTGTAATCATGTTAACCTGTTTATTTACTTAGAAAGTGTTCCTTTTACTCCCCTAGGTACAATAGAGATTAACCTGTACTCTGATTAAGGTATGAAATATATTATCTACCCTCATGTACCCCTGTATACTCTTGCTTTAACAATTTATAACTTAATTTTTAAAAAACTAAAATTAGATACTCTGAACAGATGAAGACCTTTCCAATAGAAAAAAGTGAGTAACTTTTGCAGTAGTATGAATAGCACTGGAATCAACATAACCTCCAATTTCTTTTTTAGTTGAAACATAGTTGACATGTAATACTAGTTCCAGGTGTACAGCATAGTGCTTCAGTAATTGTGTATACGTTACAAAATGCTCACCATGGTTAAGTGTAGTTACCGCCTGTCCCCATACACTTACTACATCATCAACTATATTCCCTTGCTGTACTTTTCCTTCCCATGACTTATTTATTTTACAGCTGCAAGTTGTAACCTCTGACTTTGAAGTCAGACAGGCCTAGGGGAGGTTATTTGCTCTGAGTTTCCGTGTCTACACTTGTAAATAAGGATTTTAGTAAGTGTGTTGTCATGAGAATTTCAGATCATGTATTTAAAGCAGCTAGTGCAGTGCTTTACTAGTGGCTTTGCAAGTGTGATTGATGATGGATATGAATAGTTATTGTTGATGATATGCTGTGTCTGGATGGAGATGAATTAGGAGAGCTTTTAAAATGTCTCATTATATGAATTCAGGCTACATGAAGCTTTTGATTACAGAAAATGACATGGTTTAGTAGGTGAGAACATGAGCCCAGGTGCTCATAGTAATTTTACCAGTAGATTTTCTAATATTGTCCCTCTAATGCTTAGTAAGTTTTTCCCTTTAAGGTAATCATTTTAAGGGAAAAAAATACTTTTAGTGCCTAGTAAGTGTGTGGATAACATATAAAATATGTTAAGCAACAAATTAAGTATTCTGTTGTTTTTTTTGCTTAGGTTAGGTGATTCTTTTTTTTTTTTTTTTTTTTTTTTTAGATTTTACTTTATTTCGTTTATTTATTTACTTTTTGAGAGAGCACATGCACATACATATGAGCTGGGGAGAGAGGCAGAGGAGAGAGAGAGAGATTCCCAAACAGGCTCCGTGCTGTCAGTGCAGACAGAGCCCGACACAGGGCTTGATCTCACAAACCGTGAGATCATGACCTGAGCTGAAATCAAGAGTCGGATGCTTACCCAACTGAGCTACCCAAGGCGCCCTTCTCTACACCCAACATAGGGCGTGAACTCACAACCCCAAGATCAAGAGTCACGCTTCACTGCACAACTGACTGAGCCATCCAGTCCTCCCAGCGTGATTCTAATTAGTTTTAAAATATAACAGTGAAAATTATATGCGATATATTGCTTTGCCATGAATCTTTCGGTGTTAAGTCTTGCTGTAAAAGCACTATGTGCAGATATAAATACTAATAGAACTCTACAGTTTTACAAACACTTTTGGACATAATTATGCTAGTGAATATTAAATAATACTTAATGTTGTCAGTTTCCATGATAAACAATTTGGGAACAATTATAAACCAGTATCAGTAATGTCATAGATAAAAGGATATAGTGCAACTTCAGAAGGGGCAGAAGAAATGTATCACCACCTGATTAGGTGGAGAGTTTGTCATTGGTTTTAAATGTATCTTTTTTATAAAGTTCTTTAAACATTAGGAGCTGACATAGATGAAACATCTTTTTCTCTGGTAATACTTGATAATTGACACAGCAGAAAGCTCTTCAATTTCTTTGTATTTTATAATTTAAAATTTATTTTATAGTGTTAGGAGGTTATGTATATGTATATTCCTATTATCCATCAACTCCACTGTGCTTTCAACTAATAATTTTGCCTCCTAGTTCTTTAAGGAAGTAGAAACTTATGTAAGAATTCTTTCATTTAGGACCACCAAATTTGTTCAACTATCTGCTTTTATTCCTAAATATTGCCTTTTCTCAAGACTATAATATGGAAAAAGTGCTTCTGCTCCTATCCAAGGCCACCTTCTCCATTTGTACTATAGATCCCAATCCTTTCTACTTTTGCATATAATCCCTTCCATTTCTTGTATCAAGAGTTTGCCAGTGTGGATTGTTCCCATTAGCAGGATGTGCTCTTGGACTTCTTAACTTTAAGTGTTATGGAATCCTTTGACCCTGCATTCTTCTCAAGCAGTTCATTCCTTTTCACAGTCCTCTATTCACATAGCTGGAAAGTATACTTCGTAGTGGCTGCTATACTTCATATTGCATTCTTTCTTCAACGTACTTCTCTTGTGCTTCTATCCCTACAAATCCTTGAAATGGCTCATGTTCGAGTCAACGATTTGTCTTCACTTTGCCAAATCCATTGTCAGTTTGCTGTTCTTATTTTACTTCAGGTTGACTTCTTCCTAAACTTTGTCCTTTTAACACTCTGCATTGTAGCACACTTTTTTGGTTTTCCTTATACTTCATTAATAGTTTCTTCTCAGTCTCCTTTATTAACTCTTCCACTTTAGGTGGAAATTTTGGAATACCTCAGGCTCTTCTCTGGGTATTTGATTTTTTTGGATCTACAAACTTTTTAGGTAACTTCATTCTAAAATCACCCACCTCTGGGGCACTTAGGTGGCCCAGTTGGTTGAGCCTGTGACTCTTGATTTTGGTTCAGGTCATGATCCCAGGGTCACGAGATCATCCAATCAGTCTCCTGTAGATTCTAGCTTTGAAATCTATCACAAGTTAGTCTAATTTTTTTTTTCATCACCACTTGTATAGTACCTAGTAGTTAAGAATTTGTTTTGGAATCAGACAGCCTGGGTTCAAATTCTGATTCTCACAGTTTCTGTGACCTGGGACAGGTTACTTAACCTCACCGTACCTAGTGTTTTTGTGGGCAAAACTGTAAAATTATTAGAACAATGCTGAGACATAACACACTGTATTAACCTTGAGTGTTAGTAATGCTACCCCCACCCCCACCTCCATTCCGATCCTAGTCCAGGCTTCCACCATCTCTTACTGGGATTGCTGCATTACCCTTCTGGTGGTTTTCTATACCTGCATCCTTGTCCTCCACTCATCTGCCTCAAATCCATTCTAACCCACATACAGCAGACAAGATGATTTTTCTCAGATAAATTACATAACGTCATTTTCAGGCTAGAGACAGTCTAAGGGCTTAACATTGATTATACTTGCTGTAAACTTCGGACTTACATGGCCAACAAAGCCTTTCATCTAGCCCCTGCTGACCTTTCTTAACTTTATCTCTTACCTCATTACTCCTTTCTTACTATGATACAGATGTACTGCTCATTTTTCTTTAAACAGAGTAAGTTATATCATCCTCAGGTTCTTTGTACTATGTCTGGGATATACTGTTCCTTGTCCTCATCATTTAGATATTCATTTAATGTTCCCTTTCAGAGAGGCCTTCACTGACCACCCAAGGAAAAGAAGCCATTCCAAAAGTCAGTTTCTCAATACCTTAAGTTTCTGCCAAGAGCTTAACAGTATCTAATATTTATATTTGTTTTTTACCTGCTTTCTCCATTAAAATGTGAATTCCAAAACTCTATTCCTGTGTGAGTTTAGACTATATCCCTAGCCCATTGTGCAGTGTTCAGCTTCACCGTAAAGTGATAGAGAATCTTTTGAGAATGCAATTGCCCTTATTTTTTACTTTCTTTGCCAACCTTCCTGATCTGTACTACAATGTCCTGAATGGACCCAAGTTCAGGAAAACAGTGCCTTACTTTCTTAGGCCTTAAGCTAGATTCAGCTCTCAGTTACCAACCAGACTCTTCATTCAGTACATAGTTGGATTTTTCCATGATTTGTTGACCACCGAGTTAACTTACCCATCTGAGCATAAAAGATTTGACACAGCTTCTGGTTTGATTTTAATATAGCACTTTTTGAGGTCTTGTTTCATGCACTTAATTTACCTTTGAAATGCTCTCAAATGAGCCAGAAGGATTGCTAAGCAGTTGTCACTTACATTCATCTTGTTAAGGCATTAAAAGTTACAAAATACATAATAGAGCTTGGTACCTGAACGGAAACATAAGATCATTGATCTCATTTTTAGTAGTTAACTTGTGAGTTTAAAGTTAACTAGCTATACTGTTTTTGTTTTAATAATGACTTGCTTTGTCCCTGACTGAAGAAGTTTCTGTTGGTCTAGCAGATAAGGGCTGAAGAGGAAAATTATGACTTAATAATGATGAAAGATATGTGAATGGATCTGTAAAATGAAGAAAGATGCTGAAATATGGGACATCCTTCATTCTACAACTGGAAAAAATGTCTAAAATAGCTTCTTTATTTTGAGCCACAGCACGGGCAACACCAACAACACAATACCTTACAAGGATTTCTTTTTTTGTATTTTACAGCAAGTCCAAATTTCTCTTTAGTAGTGTTAACATATTCTTTTGTACCATTCACTATCATTTCGATATTGTTGATGCTTTCTCCTTGTTCCTCTACTAAAAGAGATATCTGAATGAAAAGGTCCCTTAAATCTTTTATTTGGTTCTCCAAATTAACAAGTTCCTTGTGTCTCTGTTCTATCTCTGAGAGTTGTGCTTTAGTGATAGTGATTTCTGTAAGTAAGCTTTCATTAAAAACTTCCCATTTGCCTTGATAAAGCATATCATTTACTTCTTCTTCAGGCACTTCTTTTCCAGCAACTTCAAGCTGACGGAAAATAAATGTCTTGCACTTCTCCTGCTTTGCTGCTAATGTGTCATTGTATGTAAACATTGTTTGCTGAAATTGGCGGAACATCGCAGCATGCTGAGATTTAAGTATCCTTGTCACCACTGCTGATGGACCATTTTCAGCCTCTGACTTCTTAACTTCTTTTACTAAATCATCCAAACCTCTGTTAATGTGTTCTGCTTGTATTTTTATCTCCTTTGTAATGCTAGACTCTCTCTTAAGTAGACTAAACCTTCTCATTGAAGCCACCAGACTTCTCTGTTGCTGCCCAAATTTCTGAACATCATCTGTCAAATTGTTAATACTCTCCTGTAGTTTTTGGATCTCATGGAAGTGTCTCTCAGCTACCGGCTCTCTTTCATAAATAACAGCTTGCTGCAAAAACACCCCTTGTTCTTCTGCTTCTGTAGTCAACACGTGCCTGTCTCTGGAGAGTTCGATTTCTTTTGTTCGTTGCTTTAGTTCTTGAAGTCGGTCTTTCATCTTCCGTTTCCTTTTAAGAAGCAAAAATGATTGTGTTGAACAAAGAAAAGTTTGGCATTTTCTCTCAGTAACGGTTGGCTTCACATAGCTAATGTGTGTCTCCCAGGAAAAATCCTCCTAGTTTTCTGAAAAGAGTTTGAAAAATTAGAAAAATCAGTAAGTATTTCCTCATAAAGATAACTGAATAGGAAAAGTAATGTAAAATAATTTATAAGTTACTGCATACCCTGTGGGCCTACTATGAGTCCTGTTCGGTTGGGTGAAATAGCTGAGAAAGCAGTGATAGAGATACAGTTGCCCCCAAATAAGTAGTTCAGTCTCATCTCATGATTTCTGCCATTTAATAGATTTTTGTGCATCTAGAGGATATATCTTAAAATGGAAGATTTGACCATAGCTTCAACTTTTAGGAGTAAAAGGGCACTTTGAAAATGCCCTTATTACTAAAGATATTGTTCCTAATTAATTTGGTCTATGTAATGTTAAACTCATTTGCTAAATATGCATTTTAGTGACAGGGCAGATTCCATAGGAAAGATGGAAGCAATATAGATAATATTGGATTTTTTTTTTTTTAATTTCTGAGGCTTCTAGATTGATTAACACATTTGACATAGCATTATTTTTTTATCTATTATATACACATATATATGTATATATATATACATATCCATTATATCCATATATGCTTGGTTTAATTATGCTGATTCCTTATTCTTAGCATTTCTTTGCAAAGATATCCAGACTTAGAACAAAATTTCTACCAATTCATATTAAGTGCCATTTTTTCAGAAATGACAATATATAAAATGCTATTTTGGGGTGCTGATAGGGTTGACATCACATCCTGTGTTGGTAGTTATCCACAGGATTAAATTTGGTGTACATTATATATACACACACACATATACATGCACACACATATATACGTATATAATTTATATATACATATATATGTGTTTAGGTCTATACACATGTATGTATATACATATAATTTATATGTACATATATTGATTTATGTATATGTACTATATATATATACTCATTGTTATGCATATATATAAAATGAAATGAGTAAGGGGAATGCAAACTGATGTATTCTCTGGAAAACAGTATGGAGTTTCCTCAAAAAGTTAGAAATAGAACTACCCTATGATCTAGCAATTGCATTACTAGATATTTACCCAAAGTATACAAAAGTAATAATCCAAAGGAATACATGTACCCCTATGTTTATAGCAGTATTATTTACTTCCAAATTACGGACGTGTGTGTGTGTGTGTGTGTGTGTGTGTGTGTGTGTGTGTGTGTGTATGTATGTTATCTCACTGGAATTTAGATAAAAACAAAAATATATTTAAAAAGACAATCCATGTTAATAAAATATTTTCATAGAACATCTTGACTTTAGAAGGGCATGTAATAATGCCTTTCATGATATTTTTGCAGATTAGAAGCTGTTGGGGAGTTACAAATAGTGTGTTGAACCACACATAATATCAGTAAAAGCCAGAGAAAAATCAGCCAGTATTGCTAATGTTATGCTGTTATGCTATGGGATGTAAGTGTTTGATATTGCTTATGCAAATATTTTTATCAGTGATTTGGGTGTTGTCACAGAAGGCATACTTATCAAATATGTTGATGACACATAATTTGGAGAGATCTTCAAGTACAGAGTTGGGATTCAAAGATTAAAATAGCATAGAACACTCTACCAAAAGGAACAAAATTATGTTTAACCAGGACGGATATAAAATATTGCAACTAATTGTTTGGAAAGCATCTTTACATCTATAAAATGGAAGATCCTATCTTCATAGCAGTGCTGATCAAAATAACTGGAGGTTTTAGTTGATTATGAGCTTTATATCAGAATAATCATTATGCTTTCATGAATAATATTGTCATGTCTAGATTGACTAAGAAAGATATTTGTTCCACTGACTTTATGTTAGTCAAAGCAAATGAGAGAAGGACTGTGTTAAGTTCTGATGTTTTGAGATAAGAATTCAAAAATTGGGAATTTCCATAGTATCACGGGAAGGTTGAGATTGGAAGACAATCTCAGGGACATAATACAAGGAGAATCACTGAAAAGAATGGAAATACTTTTCCTGCAACAGAAATGTAGGGAGTATCTACAACTGTTTTCTGAAATGTGTAGGTCTGTATGTATAAGAGGGACCAGACTTAACTTGGCATTAATCCAAGAGACATGAGTGGAAATTACATGGAGAGAGGTTTGATTCAGTGTAAAGAAGACTTTTCAAATGAGTAGACTTGTCCCAAGATAGAATGAACTGCTTCATGAGTTAATAGGCTTGTTGTCACTGGAGATGTTCAAGATTCTTGATTGATGACCCAGTTGATGATGTGGAAATGAGGCCTGCATTGCACGAAAAGTTAAACCAGTGTCCTAATAATATGCCTTTGTTTTTTTTTTTTTTTTTAATTTTTTTTTTCGACGTTTTATTTATTTTTGGGACAGAGAGAGACAGAGCATGAACGGGGGAGGGGCAGAGAGACAGGGAGACACAGAATCGGAAACAGGCTCCAGGCTCTGAGCCATCAGCCCAGAGCCTGATGCGGGGCTCAAACTCATGGACCACGAGATCATGACCTGGCTGAAGTCGGACGCTTAACCGACTGCGCCACCCAGGCGCCCCTATTCCTTTGGTTTTAAAGGACTGACATTCTGTCAAATAATTATTGAGGCTTACTATATGCAAAGTTTTAAATACTGTAGTATTTATTTAATAGTACCTGTCCTGGAATAATTTACTCTCTGAGGGGAGATGGGCAATATACAATTAAACAAATAAATGAGACAATTTTAGATCTTGATGGATCAATTAAGCAAATCTTCTCTAAGGTGGTATTTGAACTATGAGACCTACTGTTGAGAAGATGAAGAGCCATGGGATAGTACCCAGGCTGTAGGAAATGGGGTGCCAAGGCAATGAATGGGATTCCAGAAAGAAGCCTTATAAGTTAGCTAATCAATTTCCACATTTTTCTTATGGGAAAGTTGAGAATCAGAAAAGTTAAATGTCTTACCCAGAGCTTGTTAATGGTAGTACTGGTTAAATAATGCAAGATTTCCTGGCTTCTAGACTAGTGCTTCTTCCAGTGTGAGATATATAATATAAATTTCCCAGAATATATATATATATATATATATATATAATATACATTATAATATATATATAATGTATATGTATATATATAATGTATATATAATGTATATAATATACATTATATATATTACATAAAGCTGGGATCATCTATATGCTCTTTTGTATTCAGTATTTTATTAAATGTCTGATGATCATGCTGGTGAAGATATTTAAAAACACTCAAAAACATTGGGAAGTGATTGTAGAAACTTTTTCTCATGTGGCAACTTTGTGAAAGCAGAATTACCACCCATAATTTACTATATACTTCTGGTAAAGACTCACCCTCTTTCTGGTGTAGAGGGAGGTTGATGCTAAAAAGTCAGTTAGCTTAATGATGTGTCTTGAATAGCTCCCTACTGTTCTTTGTTTGGTTTAGCATTATTTATTACTTCCTTATCTATATGTTCTCTCTGGTATTACCTTATTGATGCTGACAATAAACCCCTCCCCTTAGTGCTTAGGATGTCAGGTTGCTTGTAAACTTTGTCTTTTTTTATTTATTTATTTTTTTTGGCTGAGGTAATTTCTTTATTTTACACTGCTTTTCTTCCAATCTCCCCCTCAACTTTATTGAGGAATAATTGACAAATATAATTGTATATTTTTAAAGTGTTCAGTGTGATGACTTCATATACATTGTGGAATGATTACCAGTTTTAACATAATGAATACATCCTTCACTTCACATAATTAGCCTTTTTTTGCATGTGTGGTTAGAATACTTATGATGTACTCTGAGCAACTTTCAAATATATACACCATATTATTAACCACAGTCCCCATGCTGTACTTTATATCCTCAGAACCTATTTTTCTTTAAATTGAAAGTGTGTACTCTTTGACCTATCTCTGCTCATTTCAGTCTTTCCCCAGCCACCATTCTATTTCTATTCTGTTTCTATGAAATCAATTTTTTTTTTTAAGATTCCACATGTAAGTGACACAATACAACATTTGTCTTTCTCTGTTTGCTTATTTCACTTAGCATAATGTCCTCCAGTTTCATCCATGTTGTTGCAAATGTAGAATTTCCTTCTTTTATTTTTTAATTTAATTTTTTTTAATTTGCATCCAAATTAGTTAGCATATAGTGCAACAATGATTTCAGGAGTAGATTCCTTAGTTCCCCTTACCCATTTAGCCCACCCCCCCCCACAACCCTCCAGTAACCCTCTGTTTGTTCTCCATATTTATGAGTCTCTTATGCTTTGCCCTCTCCCTGTTTTTATATTATTTGTGTTTCCCTTCCCTTATGTTCATCTGTTTTGTCTCTTGAAGTCCTCATATGAATGAAGTCATAGGATTTTTGTCTTTCTCTGACTAATTTCACTTAGCATAATACCCTCCAGTTCCATCCACGTAGTTGCAAATGGCAAGATTTCATTCTTTTTGATTGCCGAGTAATACTCCATTATATATATATATATATTATATATATATTATATATATTATATATATAATTTATATATATATAATGTATATAATTTATATATACATTAGCTATTGTCGATAGCGCTGCTATAAACATTGGGGTGCATGTGCCCCTTCGAAACAGCATATCTGTATCCCTTGGATAAATGCCTAGTAGTGAAATTGCTGGGTTTTGCTTCTGTTTTTAGTTTTTTGAGGAACCTCCATACTGTTTTCCAGAGTGGCTGCACCAGCTTGCATCCCCAAAACTTTGTCTTTTTTAAATTGGCTTTTTAAATATGATTTTTTTCTCCTCAAATTAGCACACATAGACAGTAAGAAGTCAAATCACTTCAAAGCTTGTAAAGGTATACAGCCGACCCTTGCCTGCCCCACCATGCCTCATTTCCATTTTCCCATTCCCAAAGGCAGTTGTTTCCAGCCCCTTAGCTGTATGTTACTTTTAAACTCTCTGTTTCTAGGTAATTTGCTTCCATAGGTGTTTCCGCTTTTTCAGTTTTAAATATTCTATTGTATCTCTGCTATGAAAGATGTGGTTTAACCACATTATACCCCCAGTCTTCCCTCAATTTTTCCCTCTCAGTATAGTTATATCACAATTTTTGGTTAGTATTCTGTGTTTACATTATTCTGACTACCCAAATATTACATATACCAGAGTCACAAAAGGTAGTATGGCTATATTTTCTTTCTCAGATAATTTTTTTCACTGTTTCTAGGCCTTTTCAGTGGATAAGGCTAGGAAATGTGTATTTTCACTTTAAGAAAGCTTTTTGTTGAAGTATTTGCACATATACAGAAAGTGTCCCAAATAAAAATGTATAGTTTGATGATTTTTCACAAAGTGAACATATCCATGTAACCACTGCTCAGATCAAGAACCATGTAACTTTTAAATTTCTCTTGAAAATACTAATAACCTCAGGTTTTTAGTTGCTTAATTTTGTACATGTGCATTACTACTTCACTCTAAACTCTTGACTTGAACTGAAAATACCCTCTTAATATATTCAAATATAGTAGATATTCTTTTTCTTTTATTTCATGTTGTTATTCCATCTTCTGAGGCTTCTTTCTCGAAACCCTCTAGTGTGACCTGATTTACTACACAGCTGCTATGTTTGGATATTTTTCTCTTTTCTTGTGTCTTATCTCCTCCTGATTCCTAGTTCCTCATCTCTATTCTTGGTTTATTCCCTTGATTTGGGGGCATACCATAGTTTCCTTTTAAAACATAAATGTAGTGATCACTTACATTTCTGAAAACATTTTTATTCTATCCTTAATACCAGAATGACAGATTTTTCTGCAGATATAATTCTTACTTGGAAATTATATTCCATCGAATTTTGAAAACCTTGCTGCATTTTTATCTAACATTCTTTGTCGCCCTTAAGAAATCTGCCATAGAATTCCTGGTATTTTAAATAGGATCGTTTTTTTCCCCTTCCTTTCATAAAAGTCTTGGCCTTTTCTTTTTAATTTCAGTGTTCTGAATTTTCACAATAACATGACTTGGAGTACATCTTTTTGCATTTATTTGCTGGAAGTTGATTTTTCAGTCTGGAAATTGATGTATTTAGGATTTTGTGGGGGGGGGAAGGAGGTTCCTAATTTTTCAAAAACTTCATCTTTTCCTTTCTCTTTGTATTACTTTCCTTAAAATTCCCCTTATTTGGATGTTAACTTTCTTAGCTATTCCTCTAACTTCCTTAGTGTCTGAAAGGTAAAGTGACTTGCCAGAGGCCACATAACTAAAAAGTGGCAGAACCTCATTCAGATACAAGACTGCCTGATTGCAGATCTGTTCTTTTTCTGATTTCTATAGTGACTAGAAATAGGTTATCCTAGTGAAATATGCTCTAAATGAAGTTGATCTATATCAAATAGTGTTTTTAGTATAAGTACTATAATAAATTAGTATAATTACTATAAAGACTAAAATAAAGTTCTTGCAGAAGGTAATATAGTATATCAGAGCTAAAATAATTATGTTGTTTGCAGCTTTATTATAACCTGTAGTATAATTAGACCAAATTAAGCACTTTACAGTTTAGAAGAGGAAAAAGATTTAATTCTATCTCATATACCTATGTTACAGAATTTGATACCATGGTATCAAGGTAGAGATAGGTATTGTTATATTTTGTTTAGGCTCACAGTCGTAGGCGGAGATAAGATAGATAAGAAGTAATACTTCATTTCTATATATGTACACAGATTTCTGTTTTCTACTAACCTGTTACTATGAATTCTTACAGCTACAATGTATATACTATGCTTTATATAGTTATGTTGTTTTTTGCACTTTTATTTTTGAAAAAACTGACTTTTATCCTTGATAACATGGGAAAAAGAAAAGACTGAGTATTAGAGGCTCAGATGAGAGATGGGGGTGGTAGGAACCAAAACAAAACAGATTCTGATTTTTATATTCATGAAAATTAAGTCCTGTTTAATGCTTATCTATGGCTAGGTAGTTTTTGGCAATGCTTAAATTTCACAGTTCTCAAGAACCGCAATGTCTCCAACTTTCTCCTTGGTTGCATGGTTTAGAACAAATCCTGAAACAACCCCCTCTAACATTTTTATGGCTGGATAGATATGGTTTTGTTTGTTTGTTTGTTTGTTTGTTTGTTTTAATTAGCAATAAGTGATCAGTGCCATCAAAAGCCTTTTTCTCAAGCATCATAGTTTGAAAAAATGTTTTAAGGAATAGAATATTTCAGATTGCTATTGTAACACAGTATGCCTTTGTAAGTGCTTTTAGAAAAGTAAATTTTACTGTCACTGATTTTGGAAACCAACACATTTGACTCTCACCCTTGTTAAGGTTGTCTTTTCCTGGGTTTCTGTTCTTGAAAGATTAGTTCCCTTGTGTACCTCATTTTAATATTTGTTTTTTTTTTCACATTTTAATATTTGAATAAAACATGCTTCAAGGAATCCTTCAAAATATATTGATAGTATTTTCTATTCATTAATATTAATAATTTTTCCAGAAAAAAACAAGTAAATATTCCACATCTTTTATTCTGTAGGTGTAAATATGTTACTGATATTAAAGGAAAAACAGACTTCCTTTCAGTGCTATGTATCATGGCATGCATATTATAGTAAATAATGTTTATATAAAATCAGCGATACAGTTTATACTGTGTTGATCTTCATTTATAGATCCAATGCCTTTCTTTCTTTTCTTTTTTAAATGTTTTATTTTATTTTTTTGAGAGACAGCATATTTCTTTTGAACATTTAAAGTGTATTTATGTTAAAGATACCTTAAATTATTAGATTATTTCTGGTTTCTTAGGAATAAATTCCTTTGTTGTGGCCACAGACTGTTTCTTCTGGTGGTGGGCAGGTGTATTTTGTGACCTTTGTCAGTAGTAGGTGATTATATTATACAAGGATGTCCTGAGTGCTCTGCATTATGGATACATCCTTAACCCATTTTTTGTTTGTTTGTTTGTTTTTGGCATGACTAGGGCCCTCTGGAGTTTGCCTTCTTAGCCCAGGTACTATAAATATGGGCTTGATTTTTCTCTAGTGCTTTTTCTATAGCCCAGGTATATACATATGGGTCTGGATTTTTTTCTTACTGATTTTTATAGCCTCAGTGGATACCTCACCTCTCACTGTAATCCTGGCATTAAATCCAACAGAGATTTTCCTGTAACTGTATATGAACTATGTTCTATTTTTTTCTAGTGTACCACTTTAGGAAGCTCAGTTTTAGTCCCCTATTATGCACAAATTCTAAACTGCAGCCTCTAAGGTAAAGTATTTGCATGGAGTTAGCTTTAATTCCTGCTTTCCATTTTGGCTGTGTGTTGCCTCTTCAATTCTAGCATCTGGAAATTTCCCTTTCTTACTTCAAATGTAATGATGCAATTTTAAATTTTGTGCTTTTTCCCTTAAGACTACATCAAACATGTCTGCATGTTTTGTTTTGTTGGTTTTTTTTAGTGTGTTTTATTTTGAGGGAGAGAGAAGTCCCAAGCAGGCTCCGCGCTGTCAGTGTGAGCCTGATGTAGGGCTCCATCTCACAAATCATGTGAGTTGAAACCATGAGTCGAAAGCTTAATCAACTGAGCCACCCAGGCACCCCGTACTTCCATATGTTTGTGGCAAGAGGGTGAGATATCTGTATGTCTTGACTGAAAGTCATAGGTGATTATCTTTACAGAGTTAACATAGTTCAGAATGTTCCTTAAATTCTTCTTAATCTGCCCCAAAATTGACTTAATGTAGGAGATACTCAGTTGCACTTACATGTTACATATAAATTGTATTTCCTAGTAGTTACCTTCTCATAAGTACATGCATGACTATTTCCAATTTAACCTCTTAATTTTACAGCTTCATAAATTAGAATATTAAGTAAAGTGAGACATGTAAGTATATTAGAATTTGAAAGTTGGAAGAGACAGAGTTCATGAAGCCATAAATGTGTAATTGCTTAGGCTACATGATATTGATGAGACTACCATTGTATATAATCTTTCTGTACCTTAAATGTATTTTTCTTAATGTTGGAAGATTTCTATCCAAATATGAATCCTCTGTCAGTATGTTTAGCTTACTGTGTTGCTATACAATTTGTAATTGTACTGTTAATAACTGACTTATCTTGAGCTTAAACAGGATATTTGCAAAAAGAAAGAAGACTAACTTATAAATATGGTAATCAACTTTGACAATTTGTTCTGGGAAATAGAAAAGTAAACTGTATGACGTAAAACTTTCTCCGCCCTATTACAAACAGGGAACATTCTCAGAAACAGAAATATGAATAAAAATTACCTAATGCTTTAAGAAACATACACCCTGAGACAAATATTTACAGATTTATAGATTTTTTTTTGTAAGAAATTTCTTTCTACAGTTACTGTATGAAATACACTATTTTAATAAATGTAACCAGTTTTTATCCAACATGAAATAGAGTATTCTTTTGCTTTTATGTGTGAAGACAACTTGTAACATTTTCCTAATTCAAAGTGAAAGCATCTGTTCATGGAAAATTCACCTCTTGGGCTGCTTAAATATGGAAAGCAAACTAAAAAGAAATATTGAAAATTGCATATATTTTCTCAGAGTTTAAATTATCTCATATTTTTTATAATGCAGTCTTTCAGTACTTTTTTATTCTACTCATTTGTTGTAAATAAATTGTTAAATTACCTTGCGTAATGTAGCAATAAGACCATTTTTGTTTAAATATTTAAGACTTTGGTATAATTTTGAACTCCCACTTATCTTATTAAGCTTACATACATGAAAAGATTTTTATATTAAGTTTAAAACTACATAGCCATGGAGATAATGTGTTCTAAATATATCATAGCCAACTTTCAAGTCCACCCTTAAAACATTTAATAAAAGTCATTATTATTTTGATTGAAAATGGGCTATTTATTAAGATCTAACATGGTAGGAATTATAAAATAACTTTGAAGAAATATCAAAAAATAAAATAGGTTTTGGTTAAGCTTCTATAGATTACTTAATTCTGAACGTATCAGACTACCTATATATATGTTGCATTTAAATAGTACTGACTTAAGTTTTAAAACCATCAAATCAAATATATTTATATTAAGTTTTATAATTTAAGTACTTAGGATATACTTAAACATTAAAATATAGAATATAGAATATACTGAAACATTAAAAATCTGAGTACTTTGATATTTTTACTGTAGTCCTTTTACAACAAAGTTATTATCTAATTTCTTCCAATTTAAAAGATTTTCAGAAACAATGAAGAAATTAAGATCTTACAGGAAATTATCTTAACTTTAAAAATATTATACATGTGTGTCAATGTGTATATGTGTATGGACATAAGCGTCTTTTCACAATTAAATGTAAAAGTATTCTGAAAGTAAGCACAGTATGACTAATTTATAGTCTACAAAAGAAAGCGTTTTAAGTTTGTTTTTAGAGGATCTGATTTTCTAGTGTTTCCAAAATGAGAAGTTATTTTTTAAAGGAATTAAAAGAAAAAGTTGATTTTTATTATAGTGGTTTATTTCGAAGAGCTCTAAACCCAAACCTTATTCAAGATATAGCAGTATAAATGAACAGATCAATTACCTGGTCGAAATCTAAGCAAACCAGTAACTTTAATTATCTGTTGAGCTATTTTTAAATGTCACACATTTCAGTCTATGGATGTCTTGCATTGAAAAGTACAAAAAAGTAGTTTTATTTACCTTTGCCTTGTTCTTTTTGTTGCTTTTCCACCTGCAGTGTCAGACTCCTGCCCTTGAGAGAACAGCTGAATTATCTGTAACGTTTCAATCAAATTATTTAAGCCTGTGTCTTATAGTTCACAGGCTAATTTCTGTATGGTTTTCATCTAGTTAATGTAATTGAAAGCCAAATAATGAAGTCAAATAAGTTAGACGTAGAGTTGTCCTTTTGCTGTTAGTATCAAATGAGAAGAACAAATTGCTTGCTTCACACCTGGAGGATCCGGTTTTGCCTGTTAGCTGCCTATTCTTTAGATTAAAGGAAGATCATTTTCATTGGAGCTAGCCGGTAACAGGAAGTCCTTGTTAAACTGCCTACATAGAGCATTTGGCACAGGCTCTGTAATTTTGATCTTGTATTATGCATAAAAGATATTACGAAAAAGGTGGTTTGTCTTTAAATAGATGTTACTTTGCTTTCTTTAGGTATTAAAACTTGCTTAATATTACAGAATTTGGAATAAATAGGAATGGAAACAAGCTTGGGGTGAAGACTTTTTGTTCCATTTACTCTAAGATGATTGAATTCTGCTTTATTTTAGGAAATCCCAAGGGCTTAACTCATGAAATCATTGAATTTCAGAACCATACCAGCCAGAAAAGAGCTCATATTTAAACCTTCCACTTCACTCTTCTTTTTACTTATACTTGCTATTTTCACTTTAAAATAGTTTCAGCGTAGAAAACCTAAAGGTGTGCAGCAATATGTGATACTGTTTATAATATACAGTACAACAATTCAAAATTAATTTTCACTGGAGTGAAATACTTACAGGAAGGATTAGAAATGAAATTTCTCTCACCTTACTGAATTTTCTTACTCTCCCTTTTTTGCTGCCTGAGTTGTTATGATTTGAGGGTAAGAGGAGGGAAATTGCTATATCCTTGGAATGTTTCCAAAATAAGAAATAACTCATCACACACTTACTCTTCACAGCACTCTTTGTGACAACAAATCACTGGAAACAACCCAAAAGCCCTTCCATGTAGGCCTGGCTGAATAAATGGAACATCTGTATAATGACCATTTTATTCATTAATAAAGAATATAGTAATAAAAAAGATTTCTTTATACTACAGGGTAATTGTAGAATTTACAATTAAAAAAAGCATGCTAGTGCACAAAAGTGTATATAATGTAGTAGTTTTTGAGGCAAAAAGGAAAGGTGGATATACACACAAATACTCCTCCCCCCCACCAATCAATAATGGTGAATTTCCATAGTCTCCAAATTGTGTACTTTAAAATACCATTTCCCCCATATATATGTTTATATGTTCAAAAAGAAGCAATGGGAGGATGAGCTAAAAACTAATGAAAATAGTTACCTAGATGAAAATGGAAGGAATAGAGAGAGGGACAGGGACAGAGATGGAAAATAGTTCTGGTTGTACCTTGTTTTTACAGTTTTGAATTTGGAACCATATAAACGTTTTAAAAATTAAATCTTAAAATAATAAAACTGTATGTAAAAAGCAAAAGAAGCATGAAACAAATGAACGTGGCTACATATCTAGATGTTGGCATAGCCACACAGAGAAGCATTATTCCAAGTAATTTTAAAAACCAGTATTTTGACTCATGCATCTTTTGTGGGATATATGTTAGAGACAAAAATAACCACAATGAGGTCTTAACCTGCATTTGGAAGTATTTTTAGTAATAATATTGGTATTGTGTTGAAACTCTTTATACTGTATGGTAAATTGTTAATGTCGGTGTGATTACAAACTGAAGTTTTTAAGAAAAAAGAACTACAGGGGTGCCTGGGTGGCTCAGTCGGCTAAGCGTCTGACTTCGGCTCAGGTCATGATCTCGCGGTCCGTGAGTTTGAGCCCTGCATTAGGCTCTGTGCTGACAGCTCAGAGCCTGGAGCCTGTTTCAGATTCTGTGTCTCCCTCTCTCTCTGACCCTCCCCATTCATGCTCTGTCTCTCTCTGTCTCAAAAGTAAATAAACGTTAAAAAAATTGAAAAAAAAAAAAAAGAAAACATCTTTTCTTAAAAAAAAAAAAGAAAAAAAAAGAAAAAAGAACCACAAATGAAGCTAACTAAAAACTAATATTTGATTTAAAATGGAAAAATCACTATGAGCTCATGATTTAATTTTTTTCTAAACCAATTTTTCCTAGCTCTATCCACTGAAAGGGTCTAGAAGCAATGGCAAGTCAATAGCAGTAAATGCCCATAGTCCCCAGATTGTGGTCTTTAAAATACCAGTTCCTTCCTTACTGAAAGGAATCAGGGCACCTTAGAGAAACTGATGATTTCAGGTCTGGGACATTGTTTCTTTCCTTTTCTTTTCTTTCTTTCTTTCTTTCTTTCTTTCTTTCTTTCTTTCTTTCTTTCTTTCTTTCTTTCTTTCTTAAGTTTATTCATTTTTGAGAGAGAGAGAGAGAGAGAGCGACAGAGCATGAGCAGGAGAGGGGCAGAGAGAGAGGGAGACAGAATCCGAAGCAGGCTCCAGGCTCTGAGCTGTCAGCACAGAGCCTGACGTGGGGCTTGAACTCATGAACTGTCAGATCATGACCTGAGCTGAAGTTGGCCACTTAACTGACTGAGCCACCCCAGCGCTCCTGGGATATAGTTTCTTATGGGAAAGCAAAGAAGCTATCAAAGATTACTGGAGTTGTGCCAAAAGAACACAGGAGCTAGTTCAAAGAGGACTCCCAGTGACCAAAAATCTGTAACTTTGAGCCTCAAAAAAGAACACTGACTAAAATAAACTAAAACACATTATCATATACATGTGTGTTTGAGGATATTTAAGTAATCTCTACCCGCAACGTGTAGTCTCAAACTCCGGACCCTGAGATCAAGAGTCACATGCTCTTCTTCTGACTGAGCCAGCCAGGCACCTGTAAAATCCATGAGTTCATAATGATATCTATCCCTCCACAAACCAAAGAAAGCAACTTGATTACCTTGGGAGGTTGATAAGGCACCAATTCACTCTTAGGAAAACTAGGAAATGAAGCAAAGGATCAAACATTTATGTTGACTTTTATCTGAATTGTATTTAAGCATTATCGAGTAGTTGATGAAAGTTTATTCTTTAGACAAAACATAGCTAGTAAATTCAGCAGGAATATAGAACTAGAAAAATCATGATTTGATAAGCTCTTGTAAAATAATGAAATTAAGCAAAGGTCATTATGCCTGTTAAAATCATTAGATGAAAGAAAGGTTAGTCGGGAACTTTATTTTGGACGAATCAAGCTGACTCTAGACAAATCCACTGATCTATTATAATATCACTAAAGCTTGTATAACTAGATGTAATATTCCTTCTAAGTATCATATTAGCACTATCTATGCAATATGCTTGTCATAATTTCAACCAGTACATCTAACTACAGATGTCGCATCTACTGATGTGTATCTAATTACAGATACAGGAAATGCACATTAAAATGACTTCATGAGGAGGGTATTAGCTGAATTGTACTAAACACAGGAAATTCTATAGAAATAGGGCTTGTTTTGTTTTACAAATAGATGTCATGGGAGGAAAAGAGGTGGTGGTGGTAATGTTGCAGGGGTGGGTGTGTTGGGACTGCAGATGATATTGATTCAGAAAGATTTAAACGAATACATTGTAATGTGTATCTTGTTTGGATCTGAATTTGGACATAACATAAAAAATATCAAGGAATGTTAATTTTTTTTTAGGCATGATAGTGTATTATGGTAATGTTTTTTAATTTTTAAATTGCTAGGTGAAGTAACTTGACTGGGCAGGGCAAGTAAAAGATAGTAGATGAGCAAGAATGGCATAATGTTGATAATTTTTAAAGACAGGTGATAAGGGTTCATTAGATTTATTATTCTATATATTTGTTAAATAACATATTTGGCTCTGAAATGTCTGTCAAACCCTGACCATGACAGTGTTTTATTAAACTTTTGTCCTCTGCCGTCTGATAGGCAAACGGTGTTATTTTGTAGTAATTCCTATTTTTTAATAATTTATTTTAGTTTTTCATTTTGTTTTTCCTCAATATGTTCCTGATTGAGTGTCATGTTTTTTATGCCCAATACTATGCCAAATAAATTAAAAGTGGCCCCGGGGTGCCTGGGTGGCTCAGTCGGTTGAGCATCTGACTTCTGCTCAAGTCATGATCTCGTGGTTCATGGATTCATGCCCCCCACCGGGCTCTGTGCTGACAGCTCAGAGCCTGGAGCCTACTTTGGATTCTCTCTGCCTCTCCCCCACTCGTGCAGTCTCTCTCTCACTCTCTCTCTCTTTCTCTCTCTGTCTCTCAAAAATAAAAATAAAACATTAAAAAAAATTTTTAAAAAGTGGCCCCACCTCTCCAATAGGTTGCACATTTATGTGGACATATTCACACACAGAAAATATAGATGAACTCCAATAGTACAGGCTCAGAATGAATGTCTGGGTATTTGAAAACATGATACAGTTTGTATTTTAAGAAGATAAGGACATGGAGTGCCTGGGTGGCTCAGGCGGTTGAGCGTCCGACTTCGGCTCAGGTCGTGATCTCGTGGTCCATGAGTTCGAGCCCCACGTCAGGCTCTGTGTTGACACCCCAGAGCCTGGAGCCTGTTTCAGATTCTGTGTCTCCCTCTTTCTCTGACCCTCCCCTGTTCATACTCTGTCTCTCTCTGTCTCAAAAATAAATAAACGTTAAAATAAAAAAATTAAAAAAAAAGATAAGGACATAATTAATGTGAAAGCTGGAACTGATTGCTGAGGGCTGTGGAAACTAGCAGTCCACTTCTTTTTATAGCTTGTTTTGTTGTTGGCCTATTGACCTATTGCTTATTTTCTTGACACTTTTGTTTACTTGATTTCCTTTTATATAGGCCAAATCTTACAAACTTATTTTAGCAGTAATAAATAAAGTGAAAATGATAACATAGATACTACAATACTCTCTAAAACCAGTGTGTTTTGTAATCAGTAGGCTTAAATCTTTAGACTAAGAAGAACATGATCAAAATAATT